>NW_027286069.1:10437500-10852500 GCF_022747635.1 Hetaerina americana | reverse complement strand
ATCAATTATCTTGTCCGGGATTCCAACCCAGATCCCTCAACATCCGGCCGAGCGCTTTGGCTTCGTCACACATTTGTGTTTAGACGTTGGATTTAACCTCGTGGACAGTGGAGCAGGGCACACGACTGCAAATACTTGTGACATGTTCGTACGATATTTTGTCACAGCATCTGGCTCCTTTTAAGCCCCTATAATTTCGGCGAGTCAGAGGACACCTCGGTATCGGAACTGGCTAAAAGCACTCCCGGACTTTAGGGACAGGCTGGACGTCGAGAGATCCGGATTCGAATACCGGTCAAGGCGAATGCTTTCTACACTTCGAAATTTCTACATTTCAATGCACATTAAGAGATGACCCCGTGAAAATTACTGTCGCGGCATGTCCCGCAGTTCTTTGAATTGAAAAGAACACACTTTAACGGAAAATTGAAATTTCCAGCTTACGATTTTCTATTATTGCGACCACGTCAATTCTAACTGTACCTAGGCATATCTCAGTCTTAACTCTCAATAGGTGGCTAGAGAATAGTCATGAATGCTTAAGATGCCTCTTCGCGTATCGATCTCGTAACTTACCTATCGAATCCTCTTCAAGAAAGCATGGGCAAAAATTGACATTTTCGTGGATAACAAATATTATTTACACTTTGAAATGCCATTGAATTGAATTCAGTCATGGAACTTTCCCTGTAATTCACATTTACAACGGAAATTCACATAAATTTATCCGATCTCTGCCGACAAATCACAGGATGTGATTTCAAAGGCAATCTTTTATCGATAAACTCATATATTCGAGGGGATCAAGATGGTGCGGTGGCTATCGTATTGGCTTCCCACCCAGAGGGCTCGGGTTCTAATCCCGGCGGAGTCCACTATTTCTCAGAGGTATCTCGATCCCTACTTGAGGTGCTTTGTGGAGGCACTTCGAGTGAGTACGCCGTCCGTCGGATGGGACGTTAAGCTGCGGGCCCCTTGGCGCCTTTCGTAAAGAGTGGGCTAATGCCGACGCCGGGTTTCTCTCAACCCTTCATCCTTTCCTGCCCATCCCCTAAGGCGCAAATGACCTAAGCTGTCGGTCGCCTCCCCTAAATACTACTACTCATATATTCGAGCTTGGTAACCATGGCCACAGCATTTGTCTCCTTCTCATTTCCCCGAATGGTTTTTCTCGCTAGTAGAATACAAGCATTATTCAACTAGTATAGTACACAATTGCTAACGAGTACCTATTATTACCATATAGTGGATTCATTTAATAACGCATTCGCCTTTTCACCACGTTATTACTGCCCAGCCACATTCCAACCGCGCGACCGAGACAGTGTACTGCTGACTGTACTGACTGTGTAGGTCATCGTCCCCAACCTGCCTCAGGGTATGGAGCTTGGTACCGAGTGAGCCCTGCCATTAAGCTAACTACGGCGGTTGTGTGGTTCAATTAGACCTAACCTTAAGAGTTTGCTAAATTAAGTTTTCCATACAGGGACGACGATTAAAAATTAAGTGTAGCTGTAACATGTGGATTAAAAGCTTGCGTTAAAAAGCCTCTCCTCCGAAATAATGTATTGTCAGCCGGAAGTTGAAGTCATTAAGTGGGACGATGAAGGCGAACGTAGGCACGCCCGAGGCAAGCTCTTCACGCGGCACTTGGTGTCGAAACTCGGAACATGCCGATGAATCCATAAGCGGCAACGGACGGCATAATCAAAAGCTGGCGGTAAAATCAAAAAATATTTCAATAACCTTAACCTGCCCGGAAAAACTCGAGGAGCGTGCGCTTGTGTGAATACTGGAGAGAGACAACCTGAATTCAAATAAGACATGTAGTCACACTCATACACGTGCCGACAGCCAAAAGGACGTGCTCTTTCCAAGTTAGATTTTCTCGAAGACTTTTGCAACTGCATAATGTTGATTACTAATACCTCCATCTCGCTTGCCATGCAAAATAGAACACATTCTTTACCTCACAAGAAAACATTGGCTACCGACAGATATTGAAGCGAGTAAGAAGAAATGAACATTGCTGTAATTTCTAAAATTGTGTTAATAAAGCAGGAGTAAACCCGAGAGGAAATAGATAATGAAATCATCTAACAAAAATTTCTATAAATTACCACGCTATGACACACCTTAGAACCGTGTCAGAATGTCATAATTGAAAACACTAAGAATTTACGCACGACAAGTAATAGATACAAAAGAAACTGAGAAACTCGTCTAAAACTTCATTTTTTGCAATCTCGATCCGCGAAGCTGCAAAACTGCGAGGGGATATCGTTAACTTATAATTAAAAACTAACAGCAATCGAGATATCAACTTAATTTTTATTCGCTATTCTTAAGACTTCTCTTCATAGTCACCATCCTGATTTGTTTCTCCCATCCATCCACCATTTCTCCCATCGTTTCATGACCTTTCGAAGGCCATTAATAGAACTCTGCAAATTGCGTCGAAAACCATTGTTCCACCTTATGAATGAGGTCATTTGTATTGCCAAATCTCCGACCCCGAAATGGTTTTTTGAAATCTGAAGATAAGAAAGAGTCGCTTGGGGCGTTATCGGGAGAATAGGACGGATATGGTAAAATTTCAAAGCCACATCGCTTTGATTGCAGGTCGCGCCGTTTTTGCTTCTGAAAATAGTCAGTAGGAGTGGATCCCAGCGTGCTGGCACCTTTGACATGAAAAGTTCTCCGTGAATAATTTTCCATACATTGCCGTAGGTAAGATCAATCTCATCCATGATTATTTGGATGGTTGCCCTTTGGTCTAATGGGATAAATTCCTCCACGTTCTTCATAGCTGCAACATCGTCAGTGAGTGACGGTCCTCCACTTCTTGGATCGTCTGTGAGGTACATGTGGCCAGTTTGAAAATTCCTCTTCCATCTAACAACTGTTTCGTATGACCGGCTATCGTTGTCATACAATTCCATCATTTTATTTCATCTTCAATCAACCAGGCACTGTTACCTTTCAAACAAAGACACTTAATTACCCTGTGAGCCTCTATCTTCTCCACACAACGAGTTACTTCAAATTACGGCTTAACATCTTCCAACAGTAATAGCTGTAATATACAAAGTTACGAACATAAGATCAATTAAAATACAGTAAAAAAATTATCTATATATCTCGGTTATTTCTTAGCAATAATTACTTAAAAGCGATACCCCCCACATACACAACACGTGTTCAGGCTTCGAGAACTTGGCACGAGTTGAACCAGCCATCGGTTTGACGTCTTTTTCTTAGACTTTTCCGAGAAGATACAAATGAATCAATAAGGACTTCACAAGTTCAAGAAATGTTTAAAAACCATTTTAAATAAATACAGCAAGGAGGTCATTTGTTTAAACGCAAATCATATCCCGACTACATAATAAACCAATCAAAATGTTTTGCCGGCAGATTAATTATTATTCCGCGAAAGATTGCACAGGGATTTTTACAAGGACAGTGATGAAGGTTGAACAAATTGAATCATCGTGTACCTCTTTGGTGAATGGGTCCATAAATAAGTATGCCACGGATAAGTCATAAACTTCAATTCTAATGGTTTCAGTTTAAAGGAAAAGAGGAATTATCGTTCACATTTGAGGGTGAGGCAGGGGATGAAATGAACCGACGACCTATTCATCCCGCCACTCTTTTGAAACGGACGTCCTGAAATCGCGCCTCTCATTCTTGCCGAGGAATTTTCACTTTCTTTTGCGGCGGCATACCTCAAAGTCGTCCGTTAGCGAGTGGATAACGCCCTGCAACATCCCTGGTTGAGGAACGATGAGGCGAAGGCGCGATGGTCGAACTGTTAACGGCCGCTCCTCCCGAAGCGCGACGGCAGAAGGCGGCCATCTCTACCCTCCCCCCCCCCACACTCCCGTGCATAACAAGCACCAGGGTCCGATGCTCCTACATGATGACAAAACTACACTATAAATGGAGTAGTAGCGAGTCAATGAGTAGTCGACATTATTTCTTCATTACAATTATCATTAATTGGTTGCAAAAAGGATTGTTTGAAACAGTTACGACACTGTTTGAAAGAAAATAACTGGCCATCCGTTTTAAAATAAAAAGAATCAACCAATATCAGTGAGGACTGGCATTCGTCCGAATGAATCAGGGAATTTAATATTTTATTTCATACACGTCCTCCCGTCACTTATTTCTGCAGATGAGAGTAGATGAAAGGGAACGCAATATTAATGACCCCACGAAAACTTACCGACATGAAATTAACCTAAAAAACATACTGAAGTACAACATAATCAGTGAATATACTGATGTAATAAAATGGACGTCTGCATTTAATGTTATTCTTGATATATGAGGATCTTCTAACGAGTCTTGTCTCATAAGAATGGTACAGTAAACCACTCTAGTGTAATGTTTTCTCAACTGTTATAATATCGATGGAAAGAGGTTTGAATTTCTCATGAAAAATATGTGCACTAAATTTTTGGACATGACTATACAATCGTGGGTAAGTTACAAAAACATCAACGAAATACATCAGCTGTAGGTTGCTGCTACAATCCGTCGTAAGTTGAGACAAGTTTTAATGAGAAAAATCTGAGTAAGGCACGAAAACCTTCAAAAATGTCAATCCAGTCTTGCGAGGGGCATTTTCGTGCAAATGCATTCGAAACGAAAGAAAAGCACATCTTTCACAAATGCGGTTCCTATACATCAGGCCGTATTAGCAGATATTGGAATTTTCTCTCCCTCTTGAGTAATGAAGAATTCTGGTAATACAATTCTTTTTCAAAAATAAGAATGTCATAGACTCGTATTGATCAATAAGATATTTTACACTGAAACGAATGGCGAAAATTATTATTACTGGCAAACGAATACAATTCAATGAAAATTCATTCAGCTATGCAAATGGCTCGTTCAAATAGATGAAATCGCATTCTAGATTGATCACGAGGAGACGTCCTCCAATAAAAAAAACCTCTCAACAAACATAAGAAATCGTATTTCCACTTACTCCGCGTGTCCACACATCGATTTATGAGTCAAATAACTGGGATTAGGCGAGGACATTAGATGTGATGAATCACCCATGCAACGAGAACGAAATTCGAAATCAGAAACAAAAAATGGCACTTCGTGGAGGGTTGGCAGCCCTGCTCGTCCATCCTGCCCGTGCACCCCATGGCCACCCATCCGCCCATTCGAAACATGTCCCCCCCCCTCCCCTCCCGCCCCGCCCCGCGCTCACTTTTTTAGAGCGATGGCGGTCAAAACCTTTTCGCGGATGTCCGACATGTTTCCTCGCGGCCGTTTGCACGCCCCACGTCAGCCGCGATTCCAAAGCCACGCCTTGCACAAAGGGAGGCTCTGGGGAAGGGGGCGAGGGTGGTTGACCCCTCGTCGCCCTCTCCCACGCCCATGCTGGCACGCAAATGGGATTTACTAACTGTATACCAAATAACACAATCCAACGCCAAAAATTCCCAAGGAATAGATTCCGCCACTTCTATGCGCAGAGAGGGAACCTGGCCGGCGCGGCGACGGGCAAAGAGCGGGCGCGGTGGGATCAGTCGTTCCGATTACCGTGTTCGCCGAGACATCCCAGCCCGGTGATGACTCTCCGATTCCCTGTTTCGAGAGACCAATTGTATTCAAGAGAACGAGACAAGGTTTCCGAATACAAGTACAAGACCTGGGCTGCCTAAAAGGAAACTACGTAACTGGTACACAGGGAAATGAATGTCACGAATGGCACGTCGTGTTCAGTTGGGGACAAAAGATTGGCCGGAACAGGTTTGGCGACAACGGATTTATAATGAGGCACAGTCAAACAAGATACAAATGACGGAGTATGCAATCACAAACCAGAAAGGTTGCGAATTCAGATTACCATCCTCTCTGGTATGCTCACTTGCTCCGAAATTCTTGACGGAAACTCAAAAGTCGGTGGAACTATTCTCATTGATCTCATGTAATTTATGGAAGAAAGATCTTCGTGATATGCAATATTAATCTTCATATCTTGATTCTTACTATAAAATCAGTTGTAAATTTTCTTAATGGTTTATTTTTCCACAATATTCAACACAGAAGGAAATTCATGACTAGAAGGAAAAATAGAGGGAAAAGTCCCAAGAGGAAGGCCAAGGGATAAATACATGGGGCAAATAAAAAAGAAAGTACATTGCAAAAAATACCAGGGAGTAAGCTAATAATCATCAGATAGGTTAGGATGGAGGGCTGCAGTCAACCAATCTTAGGATTGAACGACCAATGAACCAGGATCAAACTCTAGCCAGCCAGTCAGCCGAGGGGTTACGATTATTGCTGAGTGCATTAGAAAATCAGTATGATAGGCATGGATTGAGAATAGATAGATATAGGTTTCTATTTGGGCGAAATTGAGACCAAAAGGTCCCTTCTTCAAGAGAAATAATGTAAACAAAACGAAGGTTATGCTGTTTTCCAGAAGGAGAACGGCTAAGTTAAACATTATAATAAAAGTTCATAAACGAGAACAAGTGGAACAATTTACCTATCTAGTGTTTTGAACCAATATGATCAAATAAGTGGGCACATAAGATGAAGTATTCCATAAGGCAAATAAGCATTCATATATGGAGGGATTTCATGACAGGGACGTTGAGTAAGGGTGTTAATAAAAGACTCGTTCAAACTTTGATTTGGAGCGGGTAAATTAGTGGTTGAATCAATGTGGCAGACGTAGACTGGATGCTTTTGAGGTCGTGCATTAGGAGAAAGATAGAAAAAGTGAAATGGACAGAAATGAAAACAAAAGAGGAAGTGCTAGGTATGGTGGAGGAGGAGAGGGTTTGTTGGGAGAAGTCCAAATGGGGCAGGAAATACAGGTGGATGCATAGTATTTTGATTTGCATGCTGGAGACTGTGATAGAGGGGAGGATGCTCGGCAGACGAAAAAGGGGCAGGAAAAAGATAGATCTGTTGGACAGGAGAAAGGGATATTGAAAGCAATCGGAATTTAAGAATAGTGTAATGTAGTGTGAGGTGTCAGGTTGTGTTATACTAGAAGAGGCGAAGATATGTGTCATTGTAAGGTCTAAGCTCATCCAAAATCTAACTTAAATGGTTGTATACCCCATAATTATGATATGCATACCATTCAGACATCCCAAAGCGGATTTTATTTTCGTCTTACTGAAGAATAGGTGCGTGCTCTTATGGGTGAAAAACATACTCCAGAGGTCACTTTTAAGTTTCTGTTATCTTACTTTCACCGCTCTTCATATATAAATCTGTCCATACAGGTACTTCGGTCCCCATTCTTTCTAGTGTTTATGGCGATGCCTTCAGATGCTATGGACCCGAGCGGAGATTCGTGTCACGGATTCGTATCATGCCGAGCCGAGCCGATGGGTGCGTGTGTGCGAGTGTGTGCAAAATGAAAATGCGGCCTTCGTACCATACAGGACGACCGTGGTACTTAAAATACCCGAGTGGCAGGAGCCAACGACAAAGAACGGATACGGAAAGGATTCGAATAAAGATGGAGAAAGTGGGAGAAGTCGGAGGAAGAAGATAGTCGGGTAGGAGTAACTTTGGGGTGCCAAGGGAGGGAGCGAGGCTTGACCGTGGGAAAGCATTCAAGTCGGTTCGACGCAAGGCTTCGCGATGCACCTTTACCGTCGGCTGCAATGCCGAGGCCGGAGGAAGAGAAGAGGAATGTTTATGAAGGCGGAGTATTACGTCGGCAGAGAACTACAAGGAGAGGAAATTATGTAATTTTTCCATAAATAGCATCAACCCGTGCTTATTTTCACAAAAAAGTCTTAACGCTTAAAATCAGAGTTCTCAGGTTATACTCGTAATGTTTAAAAACTCAATGTAGATTCTATTACCACACAACGGACTTGGAAAAAAATAAAACAAGCAGATAACCACGGTGAAAATTTAGTTCACTGCGAACGGACAATAAAAGGAAAATCTTTTTAGATACGTATTCTGTAAAATGTATATGACTAAAAAGACAGCATCGTCTTCCTCGTCACAGTTATTCTAAATGACTAGTTGACGAGAAGTCGCTCCAAGTATTTACGTCTGATACAGTCAGCACGATCCTCACAAAATCATTTCTCACTGCCTCTTAAGTTTGCACCGATTTCCCTCTTCCTTTAGCCGATAACTCTTCAAGTTTTTTTTCAGATCCATATACAATTCATTTCAATCTGCGGATTTAACGTTCATTAAAGACGCACATTTTCTCGGGTCAATCACTTTCCTGTAAGAATAGACGACGTGGATACACCGTGGATTGTTAATTGTTGGTTCACTCAGCTAAATAAACGATATAGATCACGGTCGAAATAGATCAACTAACTACTCCATTTGTTTATATTCGCACGGGAAATGACAGTATTCAGCAGGAAAATGGAAGTTTATACGATCGTCTCGAGCTGACGCTCAGCCACAAATGTTCAAAATTGCTTCAATATGGCCAAACTTTCTCCAAAGCGTCTCTGGTCGCCTTCAATCGTCTCAAAAAAACAAGGCTCCGGTCTCTCCTCACTCCTGGCTCTTCTCGATAACTTGATTTCTTGCGTAAGACGAGCCCAGTTTCGCACGCCCTCCTCACCACCCCTTCTCTTCCTCTCAGCCCTTCCGCAACACTTCGACCCCTTGCCAGATACCTCATGATGCCGTCTCCCTCCAAGTGAGAACATCAGACGTGGTCAATAAACTTAAAACGCAATGTGGTGATGTGCGGTTGCTTCCCCTGTAAGCTGAGTTCACTCTAAGTTTGATTCACGAAGTAAATGATTTAAAAAACACTTCAAAAGGGACACTTCTACTCAAATAAGTCATAATTACAGCCATTGGCGATGATAATACGCAAGGATTAAGTGAACATAAAGGCTTTCAAACGTACTATTCCCACCCCTAGCTATTTGCTCCCATAATTACAATTGTTATTATGGATAGTAATTCCTCATACTAAACTGAAATTATCGTTTTCTTTATTCAATTCACATCATTAGCAACGCTGTTTTGAAACAAGACCTTAAACAGCGTAGCAAATTATAGAAAACAGCAGGTAGAAAACACGTTGACAAGTGAAGAAAAGGGAAAAATATGCCCAGTTAAAGTTTTTACGGTTGAAGATAAATATTAAAGATAATATTTTAAATAAAAAGCCATGATTATCACGGTGAACATGCATTACGGTGAAACACGCTCGATTTCGTTGGAGACAAACGTAAACTACGCCACGACGGCGATTATTCCTGATCGTGATATTTAGTATTTAAGATACCTCATTCAGGTGGTAAATCATCGCCGCTCCAGAAACCGGTTATGAATTTATTTAAAGACATTCAGGAGAAAACAATGCAACCGGTTGTCCAGCATGTGCGTTCAGACTCGATGATTTACATCATCAATAACTTCATGGCTACTTCAAAAGCCCGGAAGTGTATTTATAGCAATGAATCAGAATGGATAAACACCAATAACTCATTGAAATATTTTAATTGCAATAAATAAAAATCATGCTGAGTAATTTAACGCCTTTTTTACAGCCCATAAGAAACACAAAAGTCACCCAGGGTCATCAGCAAACACAAATATCGATATTCCGTTGTTTTTAATCCTTGAATGTTAACATTCAAGGATTAAATTAACCAGATTCAGTAAAATTCAGATGAAATAATTAGTTTCAATAAATTATTTTTTCTTAAATATCCACCTCTCGTACATACTCTAAGATATGGAAGGGCAAAGAAGGAAACGTCTTCGTATAACATATAAAGTCATCTAATCTTTTTCATTGACGAACCATATGCCCCAACACTGTACAAGTGAAATAAGTATTCCAAATGAAAAATTCTGGAAGCTAGAGAGTTATTATTTAAAAATATGGTGATACGGTATTAACATAAAGCATTCTTCAACAACGGCGTTTTCATTCAGCTAGCCAAAAACACTGCCTTTAATTCCGAGGAAAAATTCAGTGAAAAAGGAGAAAGAGAATTGAGGAATAAGTAGGAAAGACTGAGAATAAAACTGTGTAAATAGAAGTACCAAAGATGAAAGGAGATCCAAGGAGGGAGGTCGTAAAACATGATGGAGAAGGAACGGAGGTTAGAGGTGAATGAATGTGAATGTCGTCCAGTCCGTGCTCAGGGCTACCGTCTCCTAAATCAATGTACGCTCTCAAAATTTATATCCCTCTGCAAGAGGAGGATACACATCTGCAGGATATAAATCCTCAACGGAAACCTTAGAACACTCCACAGAACCTCGAGTTCTTCTATAAGAGAATGGGCGCTAAATCCTACGAGACAATGGACTGCAGTATTTAATATTTTTTGCAGTTACGACGAATATTGGGATTCCTTGTGCCTTTTTGCTGCTTTAGCATTATTCTATTTTATACGCACCCAATTTCTAACAAAAATCGACTGCTATTTTTTCATCATTGGTTATAATGCGTCGGTAGGAGTACATCCACCTCTTTTCGGTCACAGTGCAAACATGCAACATAAGAGGACCCAGATTATTTGCCACGAGACACTCAAATTTGCTAATGTGGTGCTCAAAAAGAAAGTGCATCGTATCATTAAATATCACATTCATCACAACCTCGTCACTACCGGCGTACTCCTCACGAGCTAACCCAGCCCGAATGGACCAAACATGCAAATTATACCATTACTTTCTACTTAAGAGCCCACAACTGATCATAAAGATAGAATATAACTGGAGGATGAGGCAAACGGCAGTTCTGGCAAAATATCCTCCAAGGTAAATCGTGTGAATTGCTCACTAGAAAGAAACAAATTTAAGTCTAACTCGCGCTTCAAAAATGACTAGGCCGTGATTGAACGGTGAAATCATACCAGAAGTAAAGTCATCCCTGATTTTATATTAAGCATCAAAATATATAATGTATGCAGTTTTAAAATGCATGCACTTAAATGAGCTGGTTGTGATTCACGTAGTACTACTACTTTGTTTCTCACCTGCCTTGATTTAACCTTCAATTCGTACATTAGATGGTGAATTAGTTCATAAGAAAATTAAATGACAAAGCTCGCTTGCACAGAAAATTTAAAGTACACTAATATGGATATTCCAACTCAAATGCAGATCGACGAATAAAAGGAAGGTAAACGCGAAAAGTTCACAGTGCAAAACCACCTCGTCAGGGTTCGGATTCGTATCTGGCTGGATCCCTCGATTTCCAGCAGAGTGCAACATCCAATTCTGTAGAGTTCAGTGTTTAATATTACGTAGACATGAGGACTATCTCACGCCTGTGCAAAAAAATCATTCTAATATCGTTTTCGACTGAAAATTTCAGAACGATTATTTTTTAGGAAACTCCGACGTCCCTTTTAAATTCTGAATATAAATCAATGATCCCCATCACCTGCTCCCGTAGGCTTTCACATGCTATCAAACATTATGAATCACGGTCACGATTCTCTGTGAAGAAAGACGATAAATTGAACTCAGCCCGAATATTTTTCTCTGCCGTCGGTGGAAACCGAATGAAAGCGAACGTAGGCTGCATTACCATACTTGGTATGACTAAAAAAACTGAAGACCTATTACGATGCATATTCCTTCCCTCACTCGAAAAATCTTGTTTGCATGCAGTCAATATGAAAACAGAATCAAACATAAAACCAATGATTGTAAAAGAAAGTAGTTAACCTCCACCATGATCCGGCGTTATTATTTGGATGGCCACTGAAGAATGCTTTCCGCAGCTAACTTTGATCGCAGCCTCTCTCTATCTCTCCACACGGTGGGACTGACTCTTTCAAACCGTGAGTCCACAGACAGACTGGTCAACGATCCTGAGAGAGGCGGCGACCTGAGGCCAATTCTTGAAGCGTCGCGCAAACATCCCACCGGAGTGAAAAAATAAAGGAGTCAAGCACTAAATTAAGGTCAACGGTCCCAAAAAGCATTCTGAGACATCTTTGCGTGAGTACATCCGCTACATGGGGATCAGCCATCGCCTCATGCAAATTTAAAAGTTCCTCTCGAGAGGCCGGCCGTTCCTCTTACCCCTTTTCCTCCTTTTTCCCTCTCGCCTCCTCCCCTCGAGAGCCAGCCTCCTCCTCGCCTTGTTTATTATTGCACTCACACTCGCTCGCAGAGGGCGATCGCCGTGATCTTCCCGTCCCGTGAGCACGCCCCCCCCCCCGCCCACCTGACGCCGCGCCCGGAGTGACCGCGGCCATTTGGCCCGTCCGAGAGGCACCCACCCCGATCGAGTGAGAATAACAACCCTCGGAGCCACCACCCTCTCCATTAACTCGGTGCATTAACCCTCCCGCCCATCCTCCCCGCTCCACACTTCCACCATCCCCCACCGCCTCCCTCCCTCCCCACGCTCACAAACCACAAAAAAACAACAACCCGAGTGGGCGGAAATGTGGCGGAATGTCAATCCCACTCCAGCAACTTGGTGGAGATGCATCTCCATAAATAGTGCGTAATAGTGGCCCAAGTTGAAGTGTACGTGTACATATTTCATTGAGTATCATCTCTTGGAATAACAAGCATTCTCATTCGAGACTGTAATCGCGTCAGTGCAAAATTATGTCCATAAATAGTGTGGATGAAAACTTTCCACCTTGCCAGCGACGTATTAATTAAATAAAAATAAATACACACTAGTTTATTTTAGTGATCATCAACTAAATCACACATTAACTGAAATTTAAAAAAACGGCAATCGTTATGCATCCAACGCCTCAGATAATTCCGTGGAAAAAGCAATGAAAAAATCATTTTTTATCGGGATATATTATATATATATATATATATATATATATATATATATATATATATATATATATATATATATATATATATATACTCCAAGGAGTAATCACAACATGTCTTCGCCTCTACCTAGGCAAAATTTATGGCATTATAAAAATTTTGAACTCAAGCCACCAGAGTATAAGAATTACTTGTACTTGCCCGAGAAATGCGGAATCGTGAATCAAACACATAATTGCGATTAAGTTTAATTAACAGGTTCAATAATACCATGAAGAAATCTGATATAATACTTAACCCTTGAAATTCTCAATTCAATTTCATAAAATTTACATGGGTCGGTTTAAACCACATTCATTGCCGGTAATATAAGTTTCCTTGAAGTTCATCGGTTACTTATTCACTCGCACATTATCTTTTTGGCGTGAAGTCCCTCGCCAACTCGCACGCGAATTCCACCCGCCGCTTCCCTCCCTCCGCCCCTTCATCACATTTCCAGCCGAACCCCTCTCCGATACTCTCCTCATGCCCCCCCTCCCTCATATTCTCCCCATCCTCTACCTCCGCCAATTTCACTCCGCCCTACCGCGCCAACATTACGACCTCTCTACTCATTTTCATTATCAACGCTCATTTTGCCGTTGGATGTGAGAGATTCATTCCCTCTTTACGATAGACACGAAGTGCAGCAAAACGGATAATAATTTCGGGACAAAAGGATCACCAGTGTAGCCCTCTGGTATGTGCAAATCAAAACTTTACTTTCATATCCCAATGCATTTTTTCCGAATAAAAACGCGAAGACATTTTGTGATTACTCCAAGGAGTAATCACAACATGTCTTCGCCTCTACCTAGGCAAAATTTATGGCATTATAAAAATTTTGAACTCAAGCCACCAGAGTATAAGAATTACTTGTACTTGCCCGAGAAATGCGGAATCGTGAATCAAACACATAATTGCGATTAAGTTTAATTAACAGGTTCAATAATACCATGCACATTCTTAAAATACTGATACGGGTCAGATTACTGAAAACCGCGGGGTCAGTCGAACCGAACCAGTGAATCTAATGTGTCTTTTCTTCGCTTTTCTTCTAATGTGTAATTTCTCCGCAAACCTGACGGGGAGTGCCCTATAGTGGAGCACGGCGAGTGAAATATTTGAAGAGCAGCAAGATTAGGTTGTGCGAGCGAATGCCAAGAAACTAGCCTTTTCTAAAAATTAGACCAGGTGGGTAGCTGTGGCTGCTCGTGTCTTCGTGATGGGAAGCGTGTTCCGATTTGCCCAGTCATGTCTGCCGTCTTTCAAGTTTCTTCGTCCTGCAGTTACTGAATAAATTCTAAGCAATCATACAACGTCTATGTATCAAAATCAATGCCATTTTTTGTAAATGGCATAGATTTAAAAACATATCTCTACATGGTTTTCTATTACAATTAATAATTGAAAATTTTTTCCGCAAAGCCTTTTTCATTGCATATTTTAGCTATTGCTTTCTATAGAATATATCAGCCATTTATGACGCTAAATTCCAAAAGGTCTGGTGAAAATAATAGAATTAAAATACAGAAGGAACCTTTCGAAATCCTACGACTCTTCATCGCATTAAATTGCGAAGAATTAAAATCCATGAGTGGTGAGCAGACAAGGCGTGGGAAAAGGTTTTCAGGTGGGAAAAGAAAATTTACTCCCGATTATTTGCTTGGCACTCCGCCCACCCACGAATGAGTTCACTTCACCCGTTTTGAAGAAGGCTCCGAGCTCTCCCGTTATTTTTATGCGCAGGTCGGTACCCGCCCCCCTAAAACACCCTCCCGAAACTTCCCGGTCCTCCCACGCCATTTCCACTGACGAAACTCGCACAAGCTCTTGCCTTCTCCCAATCTCGGTTCCTTTTCCCTTGCTACGCGCTCCGATGCTAATCCGCCTGTTTGTCTTCCGTCCTCCAACAGCCCAACCTCTCTCCGCACTCGAGTGTGCTGACTTCTCCCGGTCCCGCCGCCCCCCACACACACTCTCGTGTCTGGGCCCACGCGAGAAACCTAAGTCGAGTTGTGTATCTTGTGATGATGAATGTGATGAGCCAGATACTCCTCTGGATTTTTATTAATCGCAGTGATTCTCGAAAGGCCTTTCTCGTACACACTGAATCATGGAGGGACTCTCAGGACAATGAAGGTGCCACTAAAAAAACCCTTTGCATACAATAGCGCTGTTTAATTAATGTATAGCCTTTGAATTAATTTACGAATTAAAATAGTAACTTCTTCATCCCCACAAGGTTCAATATAAACAACCGTAAATAGTGGTATTTGAAATAAATGTAGAATTTACCTTGGACAGATTTATTTACATCTTGTATTAACTTGCCCACTGGAAATAATGCTATTAGGAAAAACACGATCCCGATTTCTTTTAAAAAGTTTTAGTATTTTCCTCTTGTTTCACAAATTTCTCGAAAAATACTGTAAAAAAACTTCAGTCACAGTAATCAACCCGAAAGTAGTATTGATATGTGATCATAGAGCCCACCGAGAACCTAGTCCTTCGCGATGTGTAAAATTCACACACCCAGGTTTCTTTCCATGAACAGCTTGCCCAGGAATATGAGCCATCTGAAAAATCATACAACTCGTGTGCAGCTGAGGGTCTTCGAAGTCAACGGAATTGAAACCCATGTCCTCGGTTCAGTAACCGAACGGTGTGGGGTAGTAACCCCACTATGCTAACCCGGCCTTATTTCTTGCATATTATTGTTATTTGGTGACGTGGTAGGGTAGTGGGATATGGCATCTTTCGGGTACGGACTGAGGGGCTCCAGGTTCCCAATTTGGATTACTCAAACCGTGTAAGTCTCTAGACACCAGATCCAAATACTCCATGGGAAACATAAGGCGACACAGGGAGAGGAACAGGCCCTTATATTCTGAAGTGGTAGTCTCTCTCGCCACAATATCCCTGCAGTAATTCCGTTTGCATCTTCCCACGACATACCATTATTTCTATACGAAAAAAATTTGATTTGAATTCCAAAAGAAGCCTAATATGAATCGAGTAAACGTTTCCAAATATTCATAATTCCCGTTCGATTTTTTGTTTATTTTAATTTCATAAATTATTCAAGACGAAACCTTATCCGAATCATAGCGTCCTGTACGAGCAATAAAGTTCCAGCATCAATAACTACCTCCCACTCATCGTCTTCGACTGGAATGACTAATCGTAATATCCTCAGCAGACTTCCCAGGTGACGATCCTAAATATACGGAGGCTAGTCTAATAGACCTCTGCTTCATACTGAAGATTTCCATGTTATATTTAGTACTTCTCTCTTTCATCTTTCAATACATATTATTTTAATCTTCCGTATATTAAAATGGGTGTGGCGATGACTAGCTCGAAGGTTTGGTGTTCGAAAATACGCCTGGAGTGTGATGTCCACGCTTCCAATTTCTCGCGGGAAAAGTGCACGCAAAATTGGAGGTTCATTAAAAACTATTACAAAACACTCGACTGGAAGCTAATTTCAAGAATGTGTTGTGGAAGATAATGACTATTTTCATTTCCCTGAACAGGCTACACGAGGCATCTAATCATCATTCAAGTGGTAAGGTTCAGTCAAAAAGTCAACGATGACACTCACAATTTGGGCAGAGCCCATTAATTCAAGCCGCCAGTGCCGACTGTATAATTACATGAATTGAGCAATTCCATAACCGAAAAAGACATGGTGGGAAGCAGTAATTATAACAGAAACAGTAGATTTTAATTATCGGCGCTAAATAAATTTATGCAATATGCAAAAATTTTCCCCAGGTCGCAGCAAGATACAAACGAATGGCGAAGTTGAGTAATGTCTCATTTAGTACGTCTAGCAGGACCGAAGTCGAATATTTTCTGAGAAAAAAGCATTTTTCACAAAGCTAGACATACTTTGACGCAATTGCATAATTGTGAAAAAACACTCACCTTATAACTACTTAAAGGGTACTACGTTATTTAATCAAGGGTTATAACAAGGGTTTGACGACTTCATCAATTGCGATAACGGAAAATAGCAAGAGACAAACATTCCTAAGTTAATAAGTTATACAGCAATATATCGATTTTTAATTTGCAAAAAATCAAGAGTTAGGCTGATATAGAAAATAAAAACTTTTAAAATTATTAAAATTTCAAATGCAATTTTTAACGCTAAATTTAATTAGTAAATTTTACTAAATGAGAAGAAGTTAGAGACAAAGTTTTTCATTTTTTTAACGATTTAAGTTAAGCTTTTGTATATAGTTCTTTTATTTCTTTCATTAAACGGAATATTTAATGCTAAAGATGAATTCAATTCATAGGACATACTTAGAGGGAGAGATTATTCATTCCCAAACAAAAGTATACCAGCAAAAACATTCCACATAGTAATCCATCATTTTAGAGCTTTTACACGATTTACGGAGATTATGAATCTAATAATGAAATTGCCGTATAAAATAATCATCAATAAAAATAATTAAGTTGAACGCTATTATGTACATCATTGAGAACTATTTTTAATATTTCCACCCCTAAAGTACCGCTTCGTTGATAATAGTCGTACGTTTGACAGTGAAGAATTCTCTCACAGTGGTTAACATCATTAATGGAAACGTCTCTGAATTCATTTCAATCACATCACTGCTGACCTCACAACAGTTACTTATAAACTAGAAGGTCGGTTTGATTGGTGAGGTAGGTAGAGCTAACCTAGTACTAAGCCCAACAGTGTGTGAAATTCACACATCAGGGTAGGGGGGCCAGTTCCTTTACCTGAGCCTCGTATGGCTTTCCAGGAAGTTCTAGTACGTGAAAAATCAGAGTTTGGGTGAAGATGAGGGTGCTTAGAGAAATTTGCGGGGATGTAACCCAAGTCCTCTGGTCAGTAGCCCAGCGTTCTGCCCACTGGACTAACAAATGCCCCTGCAGTCTTCAAGAAAACGAAAAAAGAGTAAATATTTGCAATATATTTCAAATTATTATGTTACAATATAATTATATACATACAATTATATCAGCAAAACATTCAAATATTTTAATAAAATTCACAAAAGCAGAGGTTACTTTTCTGCCCTAATCAATGAGTGAGCATCCTAATGAGTGATAATTTTTGTTCGATTCCGTTGTATTGAACGCACACATACACGCGCATATTTGTATGTTAGGTTGGAAAGAATATTACATTTCTCTTCATTAAACTGGCCTTAGATTGAATGAAACTTATATTTTAAAATACATATTTTTGTTTGTTGATATTTTTTTGTTTACAGCCTAAAGACGCACACTCGAAATGGCTCTCTTATTCGGGAATGTATTTATCTATCTCTCTTATGCATCTCACGCTCTCATCTCATCTCACGCCGCCAATGCTGCCGAACATACCGTTAAACCTCAACTCTTACGCGGACATTCTTGATGGAATTATTACATGTGGAGACAGAAAACAAAAGGAAAGGAGACATGATACCTTGCGGTTCATTTCAGAATCTGTGCTGTCATTTTTCTGAGGTTTCCTGGGCATTTTAGCTGCTACGAACTTGTGTTTCCATTGCGGTGATTTTAACGCTCGATACAGTTAATCCTTCACTTATTCTCGAGCCAAAGACTGTATGACGTAAGAGGTTCAGAATAACGTTTATTTTCTTAAAATATCTACGAATATTACGACGCAAGAGGCAGCGAAAGCATCTTTATCAAAGGCTGAATTTGATCAAAGAAAAACCTCTTACAAGGATGGCACATTTCAATTGTGAATGAATTCTAGTAATTAAATATTTCCTCTCGGGTTTAGACTACAATGCGAGAAAGCTCTCTGAAAAGTGCAGGTCTCTATCGTAATTAATATAATGTATAACGTCTACATTGAATTCCAAATGCCACGGAATAATTGAACCCGCGGAATCTGGAGAAATGGATTAGGGAAAAGCCTTCTGAGATAATTTTGATGATCCTTCTGCTTTGTTACTTTTCGAATGATTGTATAAGTAGCTGAGACTGAGAATAGTCACGAGAGACAATAGATTTCGTTAAACTGTAAATGGCAAGAAGAAACGAAGCTTTCGTCAGTAGTCTAAATCATAATGCCTTTGCTGCGAATCAAAATAAAAGCAGAATTAGTGTTTTCCGCGCGCGAGTGGTAGGAATCTCCATTAATGCTCTCCGGCATCAGGAAGAAAGGAGGCGGGGAAAGGGCAGGAAATAGCATCCCATTCATATTATTTCGATCTTTTTATGCTTCGACGCGTATCTTCCTTACATCGAAGTGGAAACCGAAAACCAAACTCGGTGGCACGAGACAGATACCGCAACGGAGAACCTCCAAGGTGATGGCGATGGAAGAAGGCCTTCGGATTGTTGACCAAGGGCAGTGTGGGAATCGGGCGCAGGGGGCGAAGGAGAGGGGGGGCGTAGCGAAGAAGTTCCGAGGGGGTGGGGCGGAGGCGGGCGGGCGTGTGTCCCGCACGCATGCGGAGGGAGGAGATGAGAGAGAGTAACGGAATCCACGCCACGCTCGCTGACGCGCTCGAGATGCACTCGGGATGGGTGGCGCACGGATGAGGAACGCGAGTGCCCACTCGTTTGCGATTTTGCAACGTATTTCAAAATACCTAAGAATCAAAGTTTTACGTAATCGCACTCAACTAGAAAGTTAAATAATTTAGCGTTATAGCATACATTCAGCCATCCCTTCTCATTCGTATCAAATTGAGTAATCGAGAGCATTTTCCGACGGAAACCAAACCAGACGTTTGAGCAGATTGACTTGAGGCATTACACCAAACGCGTCACCTCTCATATTGATTTATATTACCATAGAAAGAAATAATAAAATATTCACTTTCTGAATATGCAGTTAAATTATTAATCTCATGTGGAATACCATTCGCATACTGAATTTTAAAGGTTTTATCAAAATTTCAGGATTTCATGTTTTAAGAACGAACTCACCAACGACTACTTGTAAGATGTACTAGAAAATCTCTAGCATGCCGTTTGACCATCAGTCATTCAACAGAAGGAAAAGTGATTGCCAATACCTTCGGTAAAGGGAAATAATCCTTGGATTTTTACGTCCATGGAAATGCATGAAGAAACAAGTACGGAAAGTCAAGGAAATAAATCTTTATAAGAAATCAGGAATTCTTTATGAAGCTACTGGCATCAGTAGTGATGTTTATTATCCGAAATACCGAGGGTGTATCGTAAAATACGGAAAATCGAAGTCCTATCAACAAAACTGCATAATATCAATTCCCGTTGCGGGATTTGAGCACAGAATGTCTGGATTACCCTTAGAGTCTTGGCATGGAATCAGCCAGTAGTAAACAAATGTCGCTTTCATTATACTTGCAATTCCTTCACGAACTCGTTTTAGTGTGTCACCAAAAACACACCAGAATGTGTATGTATCAACGACATATATTTATGTATACATCTGTTCTGTTAAGAAGAGAAATGTGTATTAGCATTAATTCCATCTAACAATCATTAATTAATACTGCCGCACTATATATATATATATCATTTTTAACTTCGCCATAAACAAAAGAGTTGTAATGAGATAAGACATTAATGCTGAAGTTGAACTTCTCGCATTACTCGTAGGTCACGGCAAATGTTAGTGATGTTAAAAAATTGATTTTGGATCTGGTCTTTCGAATACCATTTTTAATTAATTCGTAATTTAAATATCTAAGAACTGTCAGGATAACTCGATTCTCAATTACTTTTTTTTCGATTTTTAGCAGCAGCACCAATTCAGGTCCAAGCAGGCGCCAGGATTCCGTCACCAGTCAAAGCACCCGTCAGGAGAGTACAAGCCATCCGGGTGGTCCCAACGAAATCGATTTCTCACGTCAGAAACCCCGTCCGGACGGTTGCTGTTCCCGCACCCTTCAAACCCGCCTTCCCCAAGCCCGGGATAGCCCAGCGAGTCAAGAACTTCCCTGGGCACAGGACGCTGACCAAAGAAGAGAGCGAGGCTCTGCAGCGGCAGATACAGCAATGGCAAATCGCGGTCGTCGGAGGGCAGGTGCAGCCACCATATCCGGGGGCCCCTCAACCGCCTCCATCCGGCCCACCTTATCCAGGAGGACCAGCCGTCCCCGCAGGACCTGGGACGATCTGGATCCAAGTCCCGGCGGGCGGCTACCCTTACCCGCCCACCTACCCGCCCACCTACCCGCAACCCGGGCCGCCCGCGCCACCCTCGCAACCCCAACCGGCACCACCCTCGCAACCAGAGCCAGAGACACCCACCATCCCCGAGGCGTCGCAGGGAAGCGAACAGCCGCTGCCCGTGGGCCCGGAGGAAGCGTCGGAAGGTGTGGAACCCGTGGAGGAGGCCCCGACCGGTGGGGAAACGTTGCCGCCGCTACAGCCGCTGCCGTCGGAGGAGGGCTCCGAACCACCCGACTCAGAGTCCCAGACCCAACCCACCGCCGAGCAGGGTGGCCAGCCGGAGGCGCCGACTGAGGAAGGCGTGGAGCCGCATGAGGAGGCGCCTCCGGCCGAGCCGGTAGCCCCGGAGGGAGGAGCCGAGGGATCGGCTCCGCAGGAAGAAACCCCGTTCGAGGAGATCCCGGCAGCTGGAGGAGAGGGGCCGACCGGGGAGGGTGCGGGTCCGCCAGTGGTACCCCCACCGTCGGGGGCGGGAGGGGGCGACGAGCAAGACAAGCTGGTGCACTGTAAGGAGGCGAGGGGACAGTTCCCGCACGAGTCGTCGTGCTCCAAGTTCTATAACTGCTGGGACGACGTGGTGGTGGAGGGCTCATGCCCGTTCGGCTTAGTCTTCTCGGAAGAGCACAGCTACTGTGATTTTCCAGAGAACGTCGACTGCGGAGAGAGGACATTGGACGGTAAATTGCGCTGGGAATAAATGCCATTACGAAACCTGTTGAAAACATTAAAAGCATGAACCGAGCTTTCATAATAAAACTATAGTGCCGAATTTTGATCTTAAAAAGATATGTTTAGAAGATCCTTTATCACACTAACGTTTTCTTTACCCCCACTGATGCATACAAACTCTTCTAAATATTTATCTACAGCCTGAAACCTTAACCGGGAGTGCCATTTTCACGTTAATTTTGATGATTTGTGACTAAAGGCTTTCTCAAACAGTTCCTCATATTATGAAACCTTTTCCCTTTTTCTAGCCATCGCGCTCTACAAGAAAGTCTTAATACTAGCCCAATGCACTAACTTCAAGAAAATAAATATTATGATGCATAATTGCATGTTCCTGTGAATTTTCTGCTTTTCAGATACTTCCAATTCCATCGAGGAAAATGGTGGGTGCACTTCGCCTTATGGATCCTACAGAAGCAACACTAACTGCAGCGAATTTTTCATCTGTGATAATGGAACGCCTATCATGTTTGCCTGCCCAGCTGAACTCTTCTACAATGATGTAAATTTATTTTATATTCACTCTATTATACCCAAGTAAGGATTTATTACCGTTCTTATGATATCGATGATGATCCAAAGTAAATGGTGATAGCAAACCCAAACATCAACTGCCTAGGAGAAACAGTTGCGGTCACTGATATTTTAATCATTAAATTCATAAAATAAAAAATAGTAATTGGCAACGACATATCATATTTGCTGAAAATATTGTTCACCCGTATATCTGTAGTTATTCCACTTTAAGATAGAATCAATTCATACAATTAATTTCCAATGTAATCATGATGATGGTATATGCACATGTGCTTATGCACCATAGAGTATATACATTCAATTAGTTAGCTGGTACATTATATTTAAACAATTAAGATTGATTAATTGGAAAATAATGAAAAAAGCAAAAACTGATCATTCGCAAAAGAGTTGATTCCCCAATATTCACCGAGATGATAAAACTTAGTCACAAATAGTATTCTTGAATGAAAATGTTATATCTAAATTAGTTTAGCCGAAAACCTTTATTTAAAGGAGAAAATAAACCTGAAATATGGGAAGAAACACCAAAGAGGGAAATACACTTTTATAAAACAATACCATACAATCTGTTAATCAACTCAAACAGGAGTACCAATTTTTTTCATTTTCACTAATCCTATCGAAGTCATGTAAAGAATTTTGGTTGGCGATGGAATGTTGAAGAATGTGATTGCGGAGAAAACGTTAGGCAAGTGACGAAGGGGATGTAATAATATGGGCATACTGGACAGAATGAAGGGAGGAAGGAAACATCGGTAGTTGAAGCACGGCTTATAGTAATGAGGGTTGTCATGTTGTGAGGCTAAAAATATGGGGGTGTTAAGTCTGTGTCCATCGAAAACCTATCTCTAAATGTAGGCTACCAAATAATGATGTCGAAGTCGAAAGTAAGCGTTTATACATTTTTTCCTGTCCAAGCTAAGTTACAAATATCAGGAAGGTAATGTTACGAATTCCGTCGAAAACTATGCTGTCTAAGCCTTGAAAAAATAAAACGGTTGCAAACACCGCTTGCCAAGAATGAAATAAATCTTTAAAAACAACCCGCCATAAAAAGCGTGGACGCTTAGAAAGCTTGGCAATGAGCCAACATAAATAAGCACGGCTCAACTCAACGATCGTGGAGTTAGTCAATATACGCGAAGTCATGATGATATCAGCGCCATCATGTTTATGTAATCCAAAATTTCAACTCGCTGCAATAAAAAACAATTCGCTGATTTAGAGATATACGTGATACATGGATGCATATGACATATGCGCATTTAGATCCAACAGAAAATTTTGAAGAGGCTCAGGACGCAGAAATGTAATCACAATTTATACGACTTTATCAGTTACCCAGTGTATACGACCGATCATCGAAATTCCCTGTGTAGGCGAATGAGGCATGATTATTCATGTCTTCCGTCACTGCACCTTCAGTTCCTGCGGACGGCTACGGCGGTTCCCAGGGTTCCTTCGCTCGTTCACCTTTCTCAAGAAGAACACAACGCCGCGAGGTTAATCCCGCCCCCACTCACACCCCCTCCGCCCCTCCCTCTCTTCCCCCTGCGCGTCTCCCTCACTCTCCGCCCGACGAGACGCGCCCCTGCTGCTCCTCCGCCGCCGGGGTCCGGTCACGGGCACTCGAAGACGCTGAGGCACGGATCAGACGGAGGGCCCGCCAAGAACCCAAACCGAGGGATCTAACGCGAATAACCAATGGAAACTACTTTTTTCAATTTAACTGCGACCCCGAGATCACATGCATGTGAAAAGAGCTACTTGGTTAATCAAAGCACATACTCCAAATGTTGGAAATTGCGACACCTTGCGATTAAAACTAAAGCCCCGGAATAAAATTCTATACTTCGCTGTAGGAATTGCTATCATTGCAATGCTAAATACGTTTGTTTTAATTCTCACAGTCCGCGTTGCTTGATGAGGATAATTCGCGGCAGAGGCTTACGCTATTACCGCATGAACCTCAACGTCATCATGCGTTATCAACTATCAATTATCTTATATCAATAACGGTCAATGAAGATTTTTCATTCTCATTAGCTCGAGATATTTTTCCAATACTTTAAATCTAACATCCGCTCCATATTTCTATTTCATATTTTGTGGAGACCAGAAGAATGGCGAGTGGGCGTTTCGTTCAACTTGTCATATTCTTGACCTTGACTGCAGTGATATATGATGCCCTGTCTATTAGATTAATGGCCTCATTACGTTCTAAAAATAAACTTGGGCGCACATTTCATCAAATGGAATTATGGTAAACGCCTGATATAAGCGTAATTGCTCCAATGATTGCACCAGAACTTGCCGCCGAATCTCAATACGTAATCAGGAAACAATTTTCAGGGCATACTTAAAACTCTGAAATCGCATCTATTCCTCCTCATTTCCAAATCAACCGCAATTTAGTTTTTCCGGCTATCATAACAATAATATTTCAAAGACAACTCAAGAATGCTTTTTGGAAGACAATCTAAATTGTATTATTAACATTACGGTATGGAGTTTGTAAATATGAAAAAAATTTATTTTAAAAAAATGGAAACCAAATTATGGACTTTATCAAATAATTATTAATTTAATAAACACGGGAAATAAATATGTTGTGGACTTGGCTCACGTAAAGAGTATGCCAACCATGATCGCTACTTGAAACAGAGCAACCAAGCCAGTGAATATCATTAATTCATTGTGGAAATGAGGAAAGTCCGAGAAAAGTTTTCATTTCATTGCACTCACAGCATGGTTAACTTAAAATATATTTTCCTAATAAAATACATAATGTAAAATTCCATTATTACAGTTTCAATCAATATACATCTCCTGGATAAATCCACTCGTTAGTAACGTCCGTAACGTCCTTCTTCCTTCCTTCGAACACTCATTGGTAACGACCAATGGACTCCATTCCCACTCCATCGCTAAATTATTGCATGCGTTGGAAACGATATTCCGCAGAACAGAATACCATGTTTGATTATTGAGTTGCATCAGGTTTAAAAAATTGCACATTGAAATATAATATAACTAAAATTTAAATAATTTGTTTGTCAAAGTGGGGTACTTTTTCAGAACAGACACGTTATTGAATTTATCAGCAGTCGTAGAAAAACATAGTTTCTTAAAACCTTAGCTATTTTTTTCCTTTTTCTTAGAAAAGGGCGTCTAAGTGATATTACATATATCTTCGATAATTACGTATGAGGGTGAAATGATCAAATCGTACGGATGATCCTTAAAAAGGGTAGAGGAAGGGGTTGGAAAAAATGGAAATATTATTATTATTAGGTAATCTACCGGTAAGGGAGGGTTGGATGTAGACAACTACCAGATAAATATCTTGTGCCTCCTAACAAAACACAACCCAACATTCTCCTCTACAGAAAGTCCCTCTTCATCTCTGTGTGCTTCCTTCCTCCCTTCATCCCATCCAACATCCCTATCCTATTCCTACCCCTTCCTCGTTTGCCTAACATTCTCCATTCTATCACAGTTTTCAACACCCCACTGCCGATCAATATGCTTTGCATCCATTTTTTCTGCCTCCATAGGATTTCTCCCAACAAACCCTTCTCTTCGCCCACCATACCAAGTACTTCCTCATTTGTTTTCTTCTCTGTCCATTTCACCTTCTCCATTCTTCTCCACACCCACATTTCAAAAGCCTCCAGTCTACGTCTATCCTCCTGCTTCAGTGACCACGTTCCCGCGCCGTACATAGCTACGCTCCATATCAAAGTTTTCATGAGCCTTTCCTTAACATCCTTAGTCAACGTCCCTGTCATCAACTCCCTCCTCCTTGTGAAAGCCTCTTTGCCTAGCGCAATTCTTCTCCTTACGTCCCTACTACTTTGACCGTGTTGGTCCAAAACACTCCCGAGATACGAAACTGTTCTACCAGCTCTAGTTTCTGCACTCCTATTTTAATGTTAACCTTTGCCTTTGTCTTTCTAGAAAATCGCATAACCTTTGTTTTATTAATATTGATTCTCATCCCATATCTGTCGCAATGAATTTCCAATTCACTCAGCAATGCTTGCAACCCCTTGGCTGACTGACAAACTAAAGCTTGGTCATCAGCGAACCTAACTGATTTTACGAATTCCCCGCCCACTTTCATTCCTACCTCCAGTTCTTCCCATGCCTCTTTAACCATTTCCTCCGCATATACGTTGAACAGTACCGGTGACAATGGACAACCCAGCCTTACACCTATTCATAACACTGCCCATCCGGACTCTCCGTTCCCCACTCGCACCTGAGCAGTCTGAGACATGTACGGGGTGCGAATTCGCCTCCTATCCCTTTAGTCTATTCCTATTTCCTGCAATGTACACCGCTTGTATTCAGCCTAAATATAACTCACGTAATTTAAGAGCTGCTCCTTTCACTGTCCGCCGCTATCTTTTAACATTCACAAACCTTTCACTGCAAATCGCCCGCCCCTATTACCCTTTCACGGTGACCAATCGTTGTCTCCTGACGGCATCCCTCTCTCTTTTCTTTTGCGCAGGAATTGGGAGTGTGCGATTACCCATACAGAGTGAATTGCCAAAATCCTCCGGCGCCCGAGACTCCGCCCGCCGAGTTGGAAGGTGGGGGCACAGAGGGGCCCGCAGCTGAAACCCCAGGAGACGCGGCCCCGGAGTCACCGCCGCCCGCTGAACAGACGGCGCCCGCCGAAGAGCTGCCAGCCACCATCCCGGACGCCCTCCGAAAGTTGCCCCCTTGTGAGTAGATTAGCGGTACGGGTTGAATATTGCCCGCCCGAGAATACCCTGCACACATCTGAGACACTGTTGGGGAAACGGCGACCGAAATCACCACAGTGCGCAATGTGCAGACACAATTTCATTCTTAAAAACGTGCTTCCACATTTATTATCCATGAAACTATTTCAGTAAGCTCTTTCACTGGATGACTTATCTGGCAAGAAAATCTTCGATTAACATTGAAACATGCGGGTTTACTTTTGAACTTGTTGGTACAACAATAGTTACATTATTGGCAAGTTCAAAATAGGCCGCTGTTAACCCATCAAAAGGCCCTACGCATTAAGGTTCCTCTGTCCCACGGAAGAGGGACCTCGCAACGCATGAGCTCTAGACACTGCCATCTTCCGACCATGCTTTGGAATTAAAGTCAACGCGATGTAGGCTTGTGCGGGAGGCGCGTCGGAATTGTAAAACCAAAACACATCGCCTGTCTCTCACAGAAGACACTGGCCCATTTTTATACGAAACTACACCACGTTCGTTTTTAACCCAACATGCTCCAGTGATAATCAACAAAAATGTGTTAAAATTTTATCTTAATTCGATAGATGTGAACAAAGTTTTCTGGCTGTTAACTAATACACACTGTTTTGGTGTAATATAATTTATAACATTTTCATATTCGATCGCATATATTCGGATTACTGGTTTTATAATAATAGTTTACCATTCTATTAATTTTAAGCAGAGAAGCTTCAGAAAAAAGACGAATAGCGATTTAACAAAAATATTCCGGTGGTGGAAATCTTAGCTTAATTAAGATTAAGATTGAACTAAGTAATTCCAGTTCCTCCGAAATTTAATATTTTCCCCCAAGATACACGGATAAATTAAGCCACATTCAACAATCTTACATTGTATGTACTCCTGTCATACAGTTGAAATTATAAGTGTTTAGAGGGCATTTAATATACATATGTGGACTGCACCACTCAAAATGATTTGGTAAGAGCGGGAGCACGATAAAGGAATTGTAATAATATTGCAGTCGTAAAACATCACTTTCATCCCTTATGCTGCGAATGGCAATTAAAAAACTCTAACATATTAACCAAAGTCAAAATTCATTTTAAGCATTTTACGACATTAATGAATTAATGATTTCATTACGATCTATGTAATGTCAATTACTGGACGTAATTAATCGCACCATGTTGCCAAAAACTCACGTGTTGCTTGTTTTGCTCTATTCGAAGCATTCCTAAAAGCTGGGTCTCCATGCTGGCACAGAAACGTCTACCCCCTGAACAATGTCTGCTCCAGAGTAGCCGTCTGCAGGTCCGGAACCACCTCCATCCTGGCATGCCCCAAAGGAATGGCCTATGATGTTCACAAGCGCCGATGCTTGCCTTATTACCGCGCCAGGTGGTAAGTACTCGATCGGATATCGATAAGTAAACGTATGTACTTAATCAGTCAACTTTCTTTCATTCAAAGCATTCTTCGATCAAGATATATTAAGTTAAACAAGCTCATTGAATCAAATCTTATAAGAATGAATATTGATTATTCTTAAATAATTTCATTCTACTAATCTTGGGTTCTTGGGCCTAAAAATAATGAATATTAAATGTTTTTATGAACGGCAGAACGGAATTCAGATCATAATTTCACCGGCTTTCAAAATTAACGAATTCGATGGAATACAATTCTGAGGTTACACAAACAATATATGTGTATATATATATATATATATATATATATATATATATATATATATATATATATATATATATATATATATAAAGAAGAAATCAGTCGTTCTAAATAATAAAAATTTGTCCAACGTACTGAGTTGCTTTTCTCTTTCATTTTGCTTACATTTAAATTTGCAGTGATATCACCAATAAATACGAGTAGGCTGTTGTAAGAAATGTCTAGAAGCCTATGAAGAAAACTTAAAACACTAAATTTCTTCTATTATTATTATATTATTTATTAACAATAAAAATTGTTTTTTTTAAGACGCATTAATGATTAACGCGACGGATAAAATGTCAATTACAGAAAAAATACAAGTTGTTACTCAGTCTATAATGGTTCTCTTTCATTTCAGCTGAGGGTCTGTACTGAAAAGGGATGTCAAGAGCGAATTTCATTGAAGGAAGCAGATAAGCAATTGCAGCTGCTTGGAGAGGAGAGTCAAGATGGTGCAAATAGAGGACGCATGAAAAATATTCAGCCCTGTATATCGAACATTTAAATGTTCCGTTGTTATTGAACAGCAGTTATGTCTGCATTCCCTATTGGGCACTCTTGAACACTTCTAGGGTTCCAATAACGAGAAGCAGGTGTAAGCAGAAAGTTTCGAGTTCGTATCATTCCTTATGAGTCCCCGGAGATGTCATTAAACCTTTTAAGTAAATTCAAGTGCAATACAAAAACCTGAAAGAAAAAAATCCAAAAACAGGGACTTTTGGAAATCTTGAATGAATACTGATCTTACCCTTCAACGAGGCCTTTCATGGATATTAAAATCACACCAGATACTTGAGAATAATACAAAAATATATCAGATAAAGCAATCGTTTTTGCAATGGAATGGCGCACTGCTGAATTTGTGAGCTCACCATTAATGATACTAAATGGAAATATACTGTCAGTTAAAGGGGACAGATTTTTGGAGCCTTTCATTCGCAGAAATATTCAATTTTAGTTAGGAATAAAGACAAGACATGCTAAACAAATGATGAGGGCTTTGTTTGAAAGTCATAATTTGGAGAACTCGTTGAAGTCGCATTGGAATATCCTAGTCCATACTATTCTATCAACCATAAAATAGGCCTTTCAAACGTGTAGACAATGATTACCTGTCAACAGAAGTTAGCCAAATTATTTATGGGTCACTAATAGTTTCCTATTTTCTGATTCATTACTTCTCGCGTTTCTACCGTCATTTATTGAGTTCTTGCATGATAAAGCATATATAATAATTAAAATGAATGAATAAAGATAAAAAGGCTTTCCGGTGGAGTTATATGAATATTTTTGTGCATGGCCTATTTTTGCGAAATTCCTCATGAGAGCTGATGTTTCTACGTCGGTCATTGACCATTCGATTCGCCTGAATAGACCTCCGGGATTAAAGCATGTGTAAACTAAAGCCCAAAACAAGAGTGATACATCTCCGCTGCCCACGTCCTCTGTTTGACAATCACAAATGTTGCCCTCTTCTCTCTAACCAGTTGACTCAACCGCACATTTCCATACGCACGAGCTATTTAATGTGTCGATCGCTCGATTTCATTCACTGACTAATGCGATATATGTACTTTTTGTAAAATAACATGTAAATCTACTCATTTGAGTGAAAAATAAAAAACCATCATTTTTAGAAAATATTCTATAGTTTGATATCTTTAAACCCACAAAAGCACAGCTTATAGAAGTTCATCTCAACTGAAGGGTCATACGGAAATAAGGTAAGTTTAAACTACGATATTCCTAAAGTGTACAGATAAAATACTGTTAAGTTGAATGTTGAATTGCTTTTAATTCAAAGATAATCAACATCGCCGATGTTACTCAGCCAGGCTTCGCTGCATTACCGGATAGAGAAAGGTAAAAGTCGAGAAGAATATATTGCTACCACATACAGAGAAATGCGGCCCGACAAAAAGTGTGAAATCTAATGCCGAAGTCAGACAATCAGATACAAAGCTGAAGAATGGCGCCGTCAAAGCTCTTCCCAATATGTTTATGCGTGTATCTAACAATTAAAACAGCACAAATATTGATGCGTTTGCTATATTCATGCGATTGATAGATAGTTTTTTAACTTAATATTTTTAAATGTATTGGGCTTGGGACATTACGCAACTTAATGTAAGGAGTAAGAAATCATCTCGCCTTTCGTGTCCATTGGCTAATCTGAGGACGTTCACTGGTACCCATTGAATGAATGCATTGATGGGCAATGAGCAGAAATGAATAAATAATTATGATAGCCAAATTTCATTCAACCACGGAGGATACCGCGAGTTGGGTGATGGTGATCGCTCCGTTTTCCCTTACTCGCATGCGCGGAACAGCATCCATATCCAACTTTGGAACTTTTGGAAATGACACAATAATCCAAATATATTCTTCGCAAAAAGATATGATAATTATTATAATATTAGTATACTACATGGGATTAAAGTCATCTGGAATAAATAACACGCTTGGTCCACGTACAGTTCACAATGAAATAAAAATCTGATCCATTTCTACGATTGGGAAACGTACTCTTCTGGTCTTCACTATACTATTGAAAAACCAACAAATACACGCCAATTAGTCTCCTATACTTCCAAGAGTTTATGGATTGCAACAGTGCATGACTGAGTATGTTACAATTTTACAGCCTACATGCACATATACCACATATAGCATATATATATATATATATATATATATATATATATATATATATATATACCACATACAGCAAATACACAATGCCATCAGCCACAACATGTAAAGTATTACAGCCTGAAAAAACGAAGAAACCACGAGAACACTAATATCATGGTAGGCGTTCACATCTTAAAACTTCATGCAAAATATTAACCAGGATATTATTAATATTTTTGATAACATATGGAAATGCAAGTCACGTAATTTTTAACCTTCGAATATTTAGGACTGAAGATATACATACGGGATGCATGTGCCTCACATATGTGATACATTACCCTCAATTTGATGAGCGAATGTAAATGCTGCGAAGAAAAGTAACGAATTCTCCAAGGAAGGGAGTAAGGCTTTATAAAAGGAAAGCAGATATGTTCGCACATATCTGCTTATTCAAGCATCCATTGAAGAAAAATATTTAACTTTTATCAAATGAAGAAGAATGACGCCGCCGCGGGCTTTATCCGAGGATATGAACGGGCAGAGGGGGCGGGACGCGATCCTTTCGCCTCCTCCCCTAAGCTAGACTTCGTTGCTCCCATAAATTCGAAGTGGGCTATGATTTATTTTGTTGGGCCAGTCATTATATTAGAGCCAAGGACGCACGCTATGGCATTGCTGTAAAAGGAAGAGAGGAGGGAAGGGAAAGGAGTGATTAATGAGGAAGCGTCGCTTGTCTTACGTCTCCCCTTATCCCTAGATTTCAACCTGCCAGGGCTATAATGCCAGGGAAGGGTACCGTATTTGCTTCTCATTTTTTATTTCACCGATAAATAAGCTTGAAGAGACGAATCCAATAGACTATGGTAAAATATAAAACTATTCAAAGTTCCGCGAGATACACGAAATTGGGGGACTCCGATGAGAGTAGTCAGTCGCTTGACCGGAAAACTCTTCGGCCTAAGGCAGCGAATATGCACTATGTAAATATAAAAATGCATAGTGTATATATAAGTACACATTTAATTAATTTTCCTGATACTAGGTGCCATCAGGCAACAGGAAATTTCTTTATTTCATTCAGCTTCAAGTTCTCCTGAAAGTACATTTTATGACTCTAAACGAAACTTTAAGTGCACACAGATTTTATCATTATTAAATAAATGAAATAATTATCTGCTACTCTTTATGAGCTATAAGCACATTTTCTCTGATTTCGGTTCGTTCGCGACCAAAGAACCGCGATGGGGTGGGTTAACCTCCCACCCCATCTCCGCCACCGGTCGTTGATATGTGTTCGGGTAGTTGATACATCGGTCTGATTCCATTTCGAACATTTAGTTTGAGTTTGACCGAGGAGCTTATTGCCGAGTCATATTTTATTTTCCTGCCTGCATGAAATTATTCGGGGAAAGGTCGTATAGACTTCGAATCTCAAGGGCCTTTTAAGCGGGGGCAATAAAAAACCAAGCGAAATCTTAGTAATATCAATCAGTGTTTACCCATTAGGTATGAGGACAAGCGGTCGAATATTAATGAACAATAGTGTTACAAATAACTAAGTGGAACCCTAATTATTCCTGTAATAGCTAACCGATAGGCAGAAAAAGTATGTGTAGTAGGGTTCTACTTAACATCGATAAGTAATATTCCGAAGGAAAGATGGTAATGGGGTTATAACATCCCAACCGGTGTTCATATAAAACTGCTAAGGGCCGAGTAACCCAAAACTTTTGAAGTGGAGTAGCTAAAGGCGTGAGGGGCGAATTTTTTTATGGGATGCGGAAGTGATAGCGAAATCGAACTCCGCAGAGCAAATGGTTACCCAGTCACTACGATTGGGCGACGTTTTTTTTACATTGTTTTAGTATAAAATGTTTGATATTCTTCCAAAGCCGAAGATCAGTATGGGAATTTATACGAACAGAATTACATGAAATAATTATTGAAATTAAATTTAAAATACTTCGCCTTTCCACATAAACCACTTTTATCACATAAAAGTGGTTTGTGTGGAAAGTAATAAAAGTGGTTTATGTGGAAAGGCGAAGTATTTGAAATTTAATTTCAATATGAAGAATTTCCACCAAGTGACGCCAGAAACTGTTTCATTTGAAAATAATTATTCTGAACGATTTGCATGTTCTCAGTTTTGAATAGAAAAAATTAATGTAAAATTGGTAAAACGAACTGTGAATCAATCTACTGGTTATTCAAATAATTACATAAATAAAATTAAAAGAAATTAAATAAGTTACAAAACAAAATAATTCATTATCTTACATTTTTATTGTAAACTAACTACACCAACACACATTGAGGAAAACTACACGTTTTGTCAATGCATATTAGCGGATGACTCCGTTAAAAGTTACTGTTTCGGCATTTCCTGCAGTTTCTTGGAAGTTTTGTCAAGCTCGAAGTCCCTCACACCCTCTGTCTCTCACATTCACACGCGATTACGTGCGGTACGGGTGAATGACAAAGATTAATGGCGATAATTCATTTATTTTTGTTTCTCTATGTAAGGCATTGTCTCCAACTGTGCGGCACACACTTGTAAAGCGGAGAATTCATTCGGGCAAATATTGGTGTAATTCAAGCTGACAACTTAGTATTTATATAGATATCCATCGCTCAATAATAGATCATTTTAAGAACAAACAATTGATAATATCTATGGATTCTAACGCCAAGAGTGAAACTTGGTTTAATTCAACACCTGACCCTAGGGGAAACCTCCTGGAAGAACTAATCTCTTCGACCAACCTGTTTATCTTAAACCAACCTGGCGAACCTGAAACTTTTTATAGTCTAAACGGCTCATCTAATGTGGATCTAACTTTAATAAGTGCCCCACTTCTTAGAAAGATTAATGAGTGGAAGGTCATGCCTGATGTCATAACAAGTGATCATAGGCTACTATTGATAAAAATTAAGGATGGCAAGAAGATATCGACACCACAAAGAAGATTCAACTTTGGTAGCGTGAATTGGGAAAAATTCAATGATAGCTTCTTAAAAAAACTAGTTCATATTGATAGACATTTACTTTGGATTTCCCACTCAAAACACATCGATGAGCGGATTTCTAACTTAACTTCTGCCATTTACGACACGATGATGGAAAACATTCCGATTTACATCAAGCTCGATAATCAACACCCTTGGTGGACCGCTAAACTAGAACGCATGAAAGAAGTCGTGAACAAACTTCGCAAAGACTACCAAAAGGGCAACTCTCAGGTTAAAAATATCTTTCGTTGCAGATATAAAACCAAGTTAAAGGAATATAAGCTCAAGATCAAAGAATCCAAACGTAAATCTTGGCTCAAGAAATCTTAGCAACAATGCTTGGGGATTCGTCTACAAACTATTTGCTGAAAAAGTTAAACTACCCGCGATACTTGGAACTTCTATCCTTGAGGACGGTAGCATCCCTCTTACGGAGGAAAAAATTAAAATATCATTAAACACCTTATTGCCCGACGATACTGCTGACAATTACGAACAATCGATCATTAGGGAGGAGTCACTAATCATGCCGGACACCCCAGACATGGAACCGTTCAACCAGGACGAAATATCATTAGCGGTCCAACAAATCAAACCCAAGAAGGCACCTGGACATGACCAGATACATGGGATCATATTAAAAAAACTAATGCATTTCTTTGGAATTTTAAAAAAAACTAGCCGTAAACCCGGTCAAATTCATTACAAACATCTTTAACGATTGTCTCATGTTTCCCCATTTCCCAGACTCATGGAAAATCGGAACCTTGCGTACCATCTTAAAATCTAAGGAAAAGGATCCATCTGAACCTTCCTCATTCAGGCCAATCACACTGCTTCCGGATCTGGGCAAAACATTTGAAAGAGCTATCAAGGGCAGAATTTAAGCTTTTTTCAACAACGCTCTACCACCCTAACACCAATATGGATTTAGGAGAGGGAGAAGCACATCGGATGCCATTCACCATCTTTTACGGTTGATCGACAATCAAAGCAAATATACAATCGTCATCTTTATTGACATCAAGGTGCATTCGATTCCGTATGGTGGCCTTCAGTTATACAGGAGCTCGAGACCCTAAGGATCCCAGCTAATCTAATAAAGCTTCTGATCAGCTATTTTAATAATAGAGAGGTCAGATACTCCACGCAAACAACAAAAACAAGCAAGATTTCAACAAGAGGCTGTCCACAGGGGTCGGTTCTTGGTCCGTTATTCTGGAATCTCATAACCAACCAGGTACTCAGAAGAGACTTCCCTATTGGGTGCGAGCTCATTGCCTTCACAGACGACATGGCCCTGACTATAGAAGCAAGCACCAGAGCAAAAATGGAACCCATGATTGCGGAATGTATGTATATAATTGAAAAATGGGCAACTGAGAACAAGTTAACGATATCGACTGCTAAAACCAATACATGATCTTCGGAAGCAAGATGGCTAGAAACCCTACTGTGGAACTTTATAATACAAACATAAAAAGGGCTTCCGTATTTAAATACCTCGGAATTATGTTAGACGAGAAAGTATCCTACCAAGCCCATTTTAACTACACCACCAATAAAATAAAGAAAATTTTCCAGGCAGCTCGGAGATACTGCAGGTTTAAGTTCGGCACTGACTCCTTAATAACCATCTACAAAGGAGTAACAATTCCAATTGCCACCTATGGCCGCGATATTTGGGTTCATAAGATCAACCTAAGTAGAATCGACCGTAAACTAAAAGAAGCTCAAAGGCCCTGCCTGTTATCAATATGTTGGGGCTACTCTACGGTCAGCACTGATGCGTTGTGTATAATTTGCGGGCTACCACCCTTAAAATACGAGATCCTGGAAATAAATGCTATAATCAAATTACAATCTGGACAAAGGGCTAAACACTTCAATATTGAACTTGATGAAAATCAATATATAAGGAAAAACGTCTTAAAAAAGAGACTGAGGGAAGAATCCATCATTCAGTGGCAATCTGACTGGGATAACAGTAATAAAGGCTCATACACAAAGGACATTTTCCCTGTTATTTGCGATAGATTAAAACTAAAAATCAACCTTTCACACAAATGTACCCAAATGCTATCAGGCCATGGAAATGTTTCAAATTACCTTCACAAAGTTGGGAAATCGAGAACTAACCTATGTGATATCTGCTTAACAGAGGACACCGCCAAACACAGAATTGAAGAATGTATCCGTTATGAAAAAACAAGACTAGAAATATGGCATAACATGGCGGTGAAGAAAATTAAATTGCGCGAAATAGTATTATTCTGCTTAAACACCAATTGTAAACTTTATTGTCAGGGTAAATTTTCCTATTTAACGTGCTCTACAATTAGGCGACAAATCAAAATATATCATACATTCACGATACAAATTATTTTTATCTGTATATATTATGTTGTATGTTTCTGTACTTGTGCTGATTATTGTGAAAATATGTACTAATTGTCCTTGAAGTGCCTAAATTCTAATGTTCTCTGTATTCTGTGAATGGTTAAGTGTGTAATTCCAAATGTATTATTATGTATGTTTTGGATACTTGAGAGTTTACGTAAATAACTGTTTAAAAATCTCATATCGGGTAACTTTGGCGATTGAAGACAAAAGGGGAATTTAAGCGTGAGCAGGTATCCCCTCAATCAAAATATAGCAGAGTTGTATAACTATGTATGTTGCTACTGGAATAAACTATTGATCGACGGGGAGGAGACTCACCGTAGTATTAAAAGAAAACACAAGTGATACTTCAGTCCATTGCAGGTTCAGGGAATCGGAGTAAGTTACAACGAATGAGTAAAAATGAAATAAATCGGGAAGGGGTTGGGAAATGGTGAGGTGAGGGGCGGTAAACTAACTACGCCACTGTCTGTTATTATTATTCTTCTTAGCGCGATATTCTGAAAGAAGCCAAAATGGGGTACGATACCAAATGAACTCTATTCTCACCATAGTATTTTAATTTATGCAATTTCATTCCAAATTGCACAATCATAGCCGTCAAGGAAATGATTTGAAAATGCGCAATTGTCTTTATTTCCCTCGAACTGAATTCTGGGAAATATATCATCATTCATTCATTTTCAATGAATTTTCATAAAAACAAACAGATACTAACTTTCAACAAAGGTAATGAAAGCCTGAGAAATAAAGTCAAGGGTCACAATATATTTCACTAAAACGTTGGATGGATTTTGAAGTACTTTACTTACCAATCAGGATGTTTATTGGATTCCGAAGTCTCTGGTCGCCCTGGTAATGCAAAACCATCCACGGTATTTCAGTTTTTGCTTGATTACTACTTGCCCCATGACTTCCAAATCTTACACCATCCAGCTTGTCTACCGTAATGAAATGCGTATAATCATAAATACTCCTCAGCTCATGCGTAACATAATCGCCACCGGTAAAATATATCAGTACAGAGCATAATCAACATTTGAAACTTCTTCAGCCATCGGGCAATTAATTCTTCATTCGCTTTGAAACAAATGAGTGATGAGAGACGATGCGACTGAGGAAGGACGAAGTCTTATTTCGAGGTATCCCTAGTTGGATGTTATTTTTCAAGTTTGCAAATAAATGCCATCTCTATTCACATAGATGATAGTTTATCGCCATAAAACTTTCATGGACTATTAGAGCATGTAATTGCTATTTCCCTGTTGTTTTTGCCACTAGTAGTAGTTAAATCCATTTCAAATAGTTTTCTTAAATTGTTGGATTCGTTCATGGAACGACGAAGTAGAATATATAATTAGCTTACCGCAGAGCTCATATGTACCTTATCAGCATTCATTGAAGTATTTGACTATAATGTATTACCAAAATGTTATAATCGTAATATTATGAGGTTTTCGATATAGAAAAATATTTTTTGCAACTTTAATAAAATATTGGAGAATATAACTGCGATATTCAATAATTAAATATAACTCAATCCAGTTAGAGTGTAGGTTACATAAAATTGAAGATTAATACTTCATCATGCAGCCCAAAACTTGACAGCAGGGTCTGAGTATGATGTAAAATTGATTCATCTGCATTCAAGTGTTTGTAAAAAAAATTAACAGTTCTATATTAAATCGGGAAAAACTAGTGAATATATTGCAGAAAATAGGAATGGGTTGGATGGAAAGGAGGCTAATCTGCAACCCGCACATGTCTCAGACGGTGCAGGTGCGAGTGGGGAACAGAGAGTCCAGATGTGCAGTGTTAGGAAGAGGTGTAAGTCTGGGTTGTCCATTGTCACCGGTGCTGTTCAACATATATGTGGAGGAAATGGTTAAAGAGGCATGGGAACACCTGGAGATAGGAATGAAAGTCGGTGGGGTATTCGTAAAATCAGTTAGGTTCGCTGATAACCAAGCTTTAGTTTGTCAGTCAGCCAAGGGGTTGCAAGCATTGCTGAGTGAATTGAAAATTCAGTGCGACAGATATGGGATGAGAATCAATATTAATAAAACGAAGGTTATGCGATTTTCCAGAAAGACAAAGGCAAAGCTTAACATTAAAATAGGAGTGCAGAAACTAGAGCTGGTAGAACAGTTTACGTATCTCGGAAGTGTTTTGAACCAGCACGGTCAAAGTAGTAGGGACGTAAGGAGAAGAATTGCGCTAGGCAAAGAGGCTTTCACAAGGAGGAGGGAGTTGATGACAGGGACGTTGACTAAGGATGTTAAGGAAAGACTCATGAAAACTTTGATATGGAGTATATCTATGTACGGCGTGGAAACATGGTCACTGAAGCAGGAGGATAGACGTAGACTGGAGGCTTTTGAAATGTGGGTGTGGAGAAGAATGGAGAAGGTGAAATGGACAGAGAAGAAAACAAATAAGGAAGTACTTGGTATGGTGGGCGAAGAGAGGGGTTTGTTGTGAAAAATCCTATGGATGCAGGAAAACTGGATGTGGGGAGTATTGATCGGTAGTGGGATGTTGAAGACTGTAATAGAAGGGAGAATGTTAGGCAAATGAGGAAAGGGCAGGAACAGGATAGGGATGTTGGATGGGATGAAGGGAGGAAGGAAGTACTCAGTGATGAAGAGGACCTGATGTAGAGTAGGATGCTGGATTGTGTTTTGTTAGGAGTCACAAAATATTTATTTGGTAGCTGTGTCCATCCAAAAACCTACCTTAACCGGTAGATTACCTAACAATAATAATAAATTAAATCCGTTTTTTATCCTCTGTATCTGGTGTACACCTTTTGATAGTTATATGTTATCTCACACTGCATCACACAGGAAGGAAGAGAAAACTTTTAAAAATGATAGAAAAGATATAATTCAAGACCCAAATTTCAAAAATTTACCATGCCCGCAATCATTTAATGTTATGATCTGTAAAAGTGTACTCTCCAGCACCCCTACCAGCAAGGACATGTCTATTTTCCCACTGCCCACTAACACCCTAGGTAAAGGGCAAACTCAACAACAGAGGGCAATGCCACAACCTCTGTCGGTAGAAAAAAACAAAAGGAACTACATATGAAAAGAAAAGAACTGTGCAACACAATTCTTTCAGATTGGATTTTGAAGTTCCAGGTTTGATGGCATGTTCAAAATAGTGTTTCAAAGAATTGTCTTACTCTACAACAAGCAATTGTTGACATCAAGACATTGCTGGTTTTATACTTAACAATGCAGTCCATTCCCATAAACTAAGTTTTCATATGTGAAGCAATGAGCTTTTACAGTTGATAAAGTTTTCATTCACAGGAGCTCATGTATATGTCTGAAGGATAGGATACTGTGCACCCCTTGTAAATATTAGTTGGCATCGGCGTGCCATTCTGATACATACCAACCCAGTTAATCCCCAAACTAATTCAGCTTAACTCTAATCTCAAATTTTTAAGATGACACCTTCCTGGCTGCCTTCTTGGTGATCCTATAAAATATCCACTGTCACATGCATGTGTCCAATGAGAGATAAAAACAAGAAAGCCATTTTTTCCAAATATGCTTCCACCTAGCAATCATTCAATTTCTCCCTAAAATTTTTCTCAAACCCATTTTTCAATCCCGTATTCAACCCTGCAAGTATGCCTCTACTTTACCCACACCCAAAATTTTCCTAATTTAAATTTTCTGGATATTCTCTTTCATGAACATAAAATCATTAAGGTAGTAAAAATAACTCATGGCACTGGGAATTAGCCCATCACCAGCAGGTAATGAGTTAAGTTGCATGATGAATTCAGAGAGCAGTCAGAACAGCTCTGAGTGCCGCTTCCGGTATCGCACATCACAATGAAGTTTACAAATTTACAGATATGAATCCTCAGGCACCCTGTTTTTTTGGCCGTTCCGAAACCCACAGCAAAGGCATGAGGTTGGTTGTTTAAAGTGTTTCCGCTCCTTCAAGAAAACTGGCAACCAGATAAGATGCTTTGTACAAGAGCATCACCAGCTTCACTCTCAAGTACAGTGTTAAGAACTCTTGAGATCTGTGCAACATCCTCACCAAAAAATCACCACCACTGGGCAAACACTTGTTAGTGTCTTTTGAAGTAACCAACCTCTTTACCGGCATCCCATGGTCTGATGCAATGATATTGGCGAAGAAGTTCTTTGACAAAGCAGGTATGGAACCATCCTTTATTAATGAGTTCCGAAAACTACTTAAGGTATGCGTGTAACAGAATTATTTCCTTCTCAACCGAGAATTTTATATGCAAACAGAAGGGCTTGCTATGGGTTCCCCATTATCTACACTTCTTGCAGGAATAGTGATAGATGACTTAGAAGAGAAACTTTTCAATTCAGAAATTGTTAACATCAAGAACATCAATGTTTGGCATCGTTATGTTGACGACATCTTTGAGGTGTGGACCGGAACTGATCAGTAACTTGACATTTTTCTGAACTCCCATAACTCATTATGTCAAGGAATTCATTTTACGTGTGAGAAAGGAGTGCACGGTCACTTCAATTTCCTGGATGTCAAAATAACTACTGGTGGAATGTTTATGACTTTGCAATTTTCAGTCAATTAACCTCTACAGTCCAAGTAATTCGCTAAAGTTCCCACCACCACATCTCTCAGAAGCTAGCTGCCTTTTATTCAAGAATAAATAGACTGATTAATATCCCCCTCTCAGTAAACAAATTCAATCAGGAACTTAAAACCATCAAATTCATTGCTTCAAACAACAACTACCTGAACTCATAGACAAGATTTTACACAAAACGTGCACTTCATACGTACATTCACTTATTTATAAAGGAGATGGAGACAGAGAAAAAGAGAAAACAAAATTATGTAAACAAACGTTTTTAGGGGAGATTTCTCGTGGAGTTGCCAGTGTTTTTCCAAAATATGTGTTAGGTGGCTTTTTACAACTAAAGAAATTTGAAGAGCTCACTAAACAAAACAAAAGACCCATTTAAACAAAATGAAAAAAGTGATGTTTATAAATTAATATGTAAAGACTGCAACATGATTTATATAGGGCAGATAGGAAGGTTATTTATGGTTAGAAGTGAAGAACACAAACGGTGTTTCCACACGGCAAATATTTCACAATCCTTCTTTGCCAAACACTTGTGGGAAGAATGAAACATGAGCGATTTTACCCCTGAAGTCCTCCATAATGCAACCAAGGGCCGAAGAATGGATGTCTTAGAACAACTGGAGATAAGGGCAAATGTTGAAAATGGATTCCTGGTTGATGATAATGTGTTTCCATAAAATTTCCCCCTCCTTGATGTCCCTTACAACCAGTAATCTCTCTCTACACCCACTAATCTCTCATCTCCTAACTTCCTCTCCCCTAACTAGCACCATCATCAACCCCCTATGTAGAGTCAACTCAACCATTCATGGCTACTGCTCTGCACTTCACATATACCCTCTCCCACTCCCCCCTTCCTTGATTGGTCACTATCATCCCCCTCCCGAGTTCTAACCCCCCCCCCCCTCAACACTACACCTCCCATCCACTCAAAAGCCCTCCCACCACATCCATGCATATATAAATGTCAAAAAGTCCTGTATATTGTACCTGATGATGTTGATTATTCGACAAAACTGGTCGTTTTAAAAATATAAATCAGTGGGCTTAACAAAGTTATTATTATTCACTTCTCAATGAAGTTGCTCATTTGAAGACTTCATGCAGGATACAATTGTTTGTTTAGTTTGATTTCTGCTTTTCAGCTCAGGCCAGTGTACTGAAAAGTAGCTGTTGTAAGTATAAGAATCAAACACAAAACTGCATTCCGTCAGAACAGCAAGATTCAAAAACTCCAGCATAAATCTACCTATTTTATTGTGCTCATCATATAAGTTACATAACTACCTCTAAGCAAATTGTAATGAGAGTGAAAGGCTCTTAAAGACACTCACCAACAAAATGCATAGCTACCAACCTCTTTCTAATGGGCGGCTAGCATCTCAACTTTTCTCAATTAGTCATTTGAATATATCAGAATAGCATGTATAATTTGCCATTGTATACAGTGTGAACATCGGATAAACCACAAACCCCTATCATTTGACAGCCAGAAACACCAATTGCAACCATATAAGATGGTGAAAAAAAATCAAGAAGCCAAAATTGCATGAAGTATGAGATAGCCAAAATAACTCATTTTGAAGTGGAAATTAATATTACCTGTGAGCTAAGCTGAAATTTTATGGTTCAACTGATGTAATAAACCCACAGCTACTGATCATGTTATGCACCCACAAGAGAGTATGAAGGACAAGTTCACTGAAAAAATTAGTCTCCTTTTGTCATTGAATATCATATTACAACTGTATACTTCAGGTGGATGATGTCCTCTGATAGTTAAATCATCTGCAATATCTGTTCCCCATTAAAGAGAACTCATTTCATAAGGTGCCAATGAAAGAGGCAAGCACATGTATGGCATAGGAGAGGGTGGACCACAGCTGTATGGGCAACCTCTCAGTTAGATTTATTCAAATTAACCATGGCCAAATTAATTTTTTTCTCGCCTAGAAAATTTTTCAATCAGAAATAGCTGATCTTGTTGTAAAAAGATAAAAGCATGATCAAAACAGAAAAAAATGATGCAATGTTAATCTGACACAACTGATAGAAAACAGATGCACATTAACACTCTGGTCGGACACTGAGTTTGGAAACTTTTCAGACCACCCTCGTATTTGGGGACACCTTTCTTCAGTCCATTTGGTATAATGTAAACTGTATTATTCTTTCATTTGATTGTCTGTCTGCAGACCATTCAAATTAAATGCCACCCAATAAAAATTTAGGCCATAAGGTTCCTATCCAAAGATAGGGCCCTTATTATTAATGCAATTCTGGAGGTTCAAAGAAATTATACAAACTTACTGCTTTTGTTGAAATGATGATTTTTGGGGCAATAGTATGATATCTGAAGGAGACTCTAGTTGCTCTGAGATCAAAACCACTCGAAGAGGTTAGAAATCTAATCTTATTAGAAATAGAAATCTAATGTGTGTATGTATATACCATAAATACATTTACAGACACACTCAGAGAAAAATGTTCGTAAAAATAAATATAAGTATATCACAGGTGTGATGATGGCACAAAACACAAAAAAATCCACTCAATAGGTTTTTACTTAAATATTAGTGGCACAGCCATCTCTGTCACAGGGAAGAGGATGGAGAACATTGTACGGGCTTTGATATGGAGGTAATTTTTATTAAGATAGGAGAAGGAATTGAGGGTTAACATGAGGTGGGAGAGATTCCTTCAAAACTCATAACTGAGAATATTAGGAGTAGGTAATTTAAATTGATAGTAGTAGGAGATGCCATCAGAGTGTGGAGATTCAATGTGTATTGTGGCTGAGGGAGAGAAGTTGAGTGGAGAAGGTTGAGCAAATGATTTGTGTCCGTCCCATAGAATGGTAGAGAATGGACCAATTTTTGGAGGTAGTGGTTGACATTGGCTGAGATTTCTGTTGGATTATAGGAAGAAACAATTAGTTGACTGGAGTTATCATTTTATTTATTCATTCACAATCTGAATAATTTAAAATAGATCTTGAAATTTATAATCATATCATTGTACTTCTAAATGAAGTCAGTACCTACCCATGTGGTGATTTTCAGGAATTAAACATGTAGAGTTGGATTTAGACTGATGATTCCGAGATACAGGATGTAAACCAATCCATCAAAAAAAAATTAATTTTAGAAATTATCCTCATTAAATATCTTTTAAGAATTGTTTCTGTTATAATTATTAATTAATGGCATCCGAATGGTTAAGATAGGTAGGTTTTGATTGGACACACTGCATAACCACTCCTGCAATCATAAGGCTCATTTTACATTAAACAGCATGACTCCTGAAATTAAAATAAACTCTTTTTCAACTCCTCATACTTTTCTGTCTCCTTTCACTCCATCAAGCTTGGTCTCTTTGACCTTGCCGACCTAACTTTTTCTTACTACCACAGTCTCCAACATTCCCTATCCAATGAAAACATCATGCATCTATTTCTCTTGCCTCCTTTGGATTTTTCCCAAAATTGTATGTTCCTCAACATAGAGATGAAATCAGAAGTTTTTAGAGGATATGTAATTCCAGTTCCTTCTAAATTTAATATTTCCCCAAGATACACGGAAAAATTAGGCCACATTCAACAATCTTACATTGTATGTACTCCAACATACAGATGAAATCATAAGTGTTTAGAGGACATTTAATATACACATGCTACACCATTCAAAATTATTAAGAGTGGGACCACATTATGGGAATTGTAGTAATAATGCACCTGTAAAACATCACTTTCATCTCGTATGCTGCAAATGGCAATTACAAAACTCTATCATATTATCCAAAGTCAAAATCCATTTCATTCATTTTAAGACATCAGTGAATTAATAAATGAATGAATGGTTCTACTGAAATCTAATGTCAATTACTGAACGTAAGTAATCGCACCATGTTGTCAAAAATCTCATGTGTTGCTTTTTTGCCATATTCAAACCATGCTGGCACAGAAATATCTACCCCCTGAACAATGCCTGCTCCAGAGTAGCCGTCGGCAGGTCTGGGGCCACCTCCATCCTGCCATGCTCAAAAGGAATGGTCTATGATGTACACAAGCGCTGATGCTGGCCGTGATGATTACCGTGCCTGGTGGTAAGTACTTGATCAGATATCGATGAGTTAACGCATGTATTTAATTATTCATCATTCCTCTCTTTCCCTAAAACACACTCTCTTCCACTAATATACCTTGTATTTCCATATTTGTTTTCCTTCTGCTGATTTTACTTTTTTCATCCTCCTCCAACACCCACAACTTAAAGCCTCCAATTTAAGCTTATCTATAACTCTTGCCTCTATGACGGACTGGGTTTCCACACTTTACAAAATTATGCTTCATGATAAAGTTTATCAAATTTTTCCTTTAGTCCTAACTCAATTTCTTTGTCATCAATTCCCTCCATTTTCAAAAGATTCATTGTGTCATACAGTTCTCTTTGTGTTGCAATTACTTTGCCCATGTTCCTTAAAACCACTTAATAGCCAACAAAATCCTTTACCAACTCCAGTTTAGGCCCTGGAATTCTACTCTTTGCCTCAGCCTTGCTTTCTCTCCAGAATCTCATTACCTTTCTTTAATTACAGTGGTGTCATATCGCACCTGTCACGCAAATATTGCCATGTGCTTGGCAATGATTGCAATCCATTGGATGATTGGCTAACCAAAGTATAATCATTAAAACATCTGATTTTATGAATTTCCCACCGACTTCCATTCCTGTCTCCAGATCTTTCCATGCCTATTTTACCTTTTCCTCCATTTCTATGTTGAAAGTCATCAGTGTTTCAACCCTCAGACCTTCAACTGCCCATTTGACTCTCAATCTGCTACCCACAGTTGCGTGGACATATATAGGTTTCACATAATTTGCATATCCTTTCAATCTATGCCTATTTTCTGAAATGCATTCATTTACTCTATCCAGTTTACTCAGTTGAATACCTTCCCAAAATCCATTAAACAAAACGGACTCATCCTCATTTTGTTCTATATTTATTTCTGTCAGTGTTCTGATAACTCCTATGGCATCCTGAACCCTAAATGATCATCCCCTGAGTAATCATTTTCCTTCTTCTTCATACATTAGTTGATCATACTAGGCACCACCTCAGCTGTGTGCAAAATCAAACTTGACCTATAGACCTCCAATATGATTAGTTATATATTTTTGGGATGGGAATTAGTATTGAACATAGGAGTCTGCTGGCCAAATTCTTCCCTAATCCTACACCCTACAATGATCTAATAAATTCTCTTATTTTAATGTTTTCCTAAAGCCTTAAGTTGTTCCACGGAGATGTTAAATCCCTAAGTCCCTATTTCATTTTATTTCCTTAAATGTCTTTATTATCTCAGAGTTAATTATTCCTAAACCCAAGCTATCCTAATCAACATCAAGTTCTCTTTTTCTATCAACACTTACTGGACTGATAAATTTACTGAACAGTCTCTCTATATATTCATTGCATCTTTACCTGACCAATTAAATAGTTTCACCATTGTTTCATTGAAAGTATGTGTACATTTTATCTTTTTACTTCCTGAGAGTTGAGTTTAATATTCCTGGACAGTGCTACCATTTCACTCCTCCTGTACTTTAACTCTCCATATCCTCGCTGTTACTTCCACCCTGTTTATTTTACTGAGGTGGTTTCCTGCTTCAGTACATCATTTATCTCTTTTTACTCCCTTATACCTAATTTTATGCCACATTTTTCCATTTCCTTCTCCTATTCATCTTCCTAATTATCTCTTCTGTAATCCATGGCTCCCTGAACCTTTCACCATTTTCATTGCTTTATTTACTGCTTCATATATCCTCTTTAAATAATCTTTCCACCTTTTCCCAACTGCACCCATGTCTTATCTGCATCCATGTCTACCTTTACTCAGAATTTCTGAGACAATCTCCAGTTACTCCCTCCTTTGTGTCTCAGTTAAATCTTCTAGATTACATTTTCTTACCTGCATTCCCTTTTTTTTGCCCCTAATGCAATGTACATATTAACATAGATTAACATATATTTCACATCTCTGATATTTTCATAATAGTGATATGTTTCCTTTGAATATTTGAAATTTTTCTTGAAAAAATGAGATTTACTTCACAAACTGGCTCACACATTTCAGATAATCCGTGATTATTATATAATAGTACTCAATAAATGCTAATCCACATTTTTCTTAAGATGTAAACTTAACATAATTTATACCTGCAATTTGCTAAGTTAATCCACAGATTAACGTTCTAATGCTGGAAAACAAATGTTTAAAATTCAGTATATTGTTTCATCCAAATCTAGAACTCGTCATGTACTGTTAATGCAGCAAGACTATAGCTCAGGAAACTTAAGCTGTTTGAAATCATTTTCAGAAAAAGATAATTAATCCACTAATTTTTATATTATACTCTGGCATATATGCTTTTTTTGTGATCTTCAAGTGCTATTTTGCCTTCATGAGGAATAAAATATCCAAACATCTCTCATTATATTCAAAAGTCCTAAAATACTTTGAAGAAATAATTGGTAGTGTGTGAATGATTGGATAATTATTTCAAATGAATAAATTCATCTCTTGTCATTCTATTTTTCATTTTTATATAAAAAAATATTTAATCACTTGAATATTTGATTTAATGTTAATTAATTTAATATGCAATGACAAAAAATAAGCTTTTGAAATTTTTCCATTGATTTGTTGTTTAAAATTTGTTGGTTACACAAACAGACTTAATTAAAATAGTATGTCCAAGAGGCAACAAAATATATTTTTTAGGTCTGATATTCCTTTAAATGATAGAGACTGGAATGGAATTTAATGGAATAACCACGGTGGAATAACCAAACATAAGTGTAACCAATTACTTGCATGTATGTGACTTGCCTTAAAACTTACAGATCACAATATTTGATGCTTTGATACTGAAACATAAAAATAGTGATTGTTTCAATGTCATTATGCATGCTCACATTCGTTTGCTATAAGCAATCTTTAATTGACCCAAGCCTTTAACTAGAAGATTTGTATGAGAGATTATGGTTGAGTTAACCTTGTATAAAGCTATCCTTTAGGTGAAAAGCACATATTATTTTGTGAAGATGTGAATCCCATTCATCAGTTGATGATCCCCATTGTTAACCTCAAACTGAACACGAGGGCAAGGAATAGTTCCTCTCACTGTATTGCGTCCAATTTCCAAGGAACTCCTGGTGCTCTGATCAAACACTGTTTGGGTATGCTGGGGGTAAAGAGGTATGGCACCTGGTTTAAATAAGGGACAATAGTTGATAAATGGTTGCAATTCCCAGCCAAAAGCTACTAGATTTCCATCAGCATAAATTGCACTGTAGTACCCATATGTGTAGGAATTTAATTTGAAGGTAGGTATTGAATTATAATTATGAAATCAAATAACTTAAGAAATTTTGTCTTTCCTCTGTTTTTTTAAATTTCCTGAATTTCACGCTCATTCGTATCCCAATCTTACATATATTCAAGGCAAACACGAATTTATGAATTTTCATGCTATACCTCCCATCTTAATCGCATGAATTAAATGCAGCATGCATTGTTATCTATATTTTGCATGCATAATTTAAGAAACTTTAATTGATATACAATATCCCTGCTTTCAGTGAGTAATCACGTCAGCAGAGCTTGGCAGATTTTCTAACTGCATACTATCTATAAATGGGTCTCATAATTTTGAAGATTTGAAGCTTAGTCTCCTATGGCTGAAAGTGAATTAAACCCTCACATATTTAGTAGAAATTTTATTTACAAAACATAAACATAATCAATATCATCATTAACTCAATATCTGCACAAAAATGGATATGTCAGCACAGCAGTTGGAAACACATTTATTTAGCTGAAACATGTGACATACTCCTGAGTCATGCAGCCATTATGAAATCTGCATTTTAATTAGTCACTTCTGTTCTCATTTTTTCATCAATTCATTTTTGGTCCACACTGACATGATTAAATTAACATTTCTTCATAAATTGATACTTAAAACAGTTACCCAGCTTACCATTTTATAAATATGAAATTATGGTTGTGAGTTGGCTCCAAGTTCAAACAGCTGTGGATTTTCTTGCTGTGGAATTTTATCTGGCACAGAGGCCAATCTCAAACCTTGCTGGCATGGCTTAATGGATTCTTCGAGGTACTTGCTCAGTTATAGAAGAATCAAAGAATTATTTCCTTAGTCCCAACTTTTGTAGCTTTTTCACATCAAGGTCTCCATAATAGTCCTCACTGTAGATCAAAGAATGGGCAAGCAGCGAAAAGCCAAATTGTAATATGAATGGATTATTGAATGATGGCATGCAAAACCATTATTAAATTTACAGATGGGGGCCGATTTATACATATTGACAGGCACGCAGTATAGTCAAACAGAAATGAGCAAGAGTGTGTGGAATGTTAATTACAATAGAAAAGTTTGTTTTTACATAAAAGAATGGAAGAAGTTTGAGAATTGCCCGTGATTAAAACTTATGTAATTAACTACAAACCAAATTAAATGTTAGCTACAAGAAAATTAGAAACATGAAAAGAGAACAGAATTACTCATGCCTTCCAGGCTGTTAGAATAGAAGGAGCTAATAAATGAAGTGTAGTTTATCCTAATCCTTGATATTACACATGAGCATAAAATTTTCCAATGCTCCGGGTTTTGTGGTGTGAAAACATTAATGTGTACCATTGAAGGATGGGCAGGAATAAACTCAATATTGTGGAATAATTAGCATTAAAATAACACCGAATATAATTTTTATTATATATTTTTTGAATGATACTGATGACTGATGGTGTATGTTTACATTTTTTTCAACTCCAAAAAGAGTGAGCATGGTATAGTTTTAAATTATGGGATCTGCATTGAACATTTGCAATGCAAATCCTTCCTTTATACAATGTTGTAAATTAACAATACCTTAGATGGCAATTTTTGTTTTGCTTTTTAAAACAATTTTCATATTAAAGCTCTCTGCCATAAAATGAAAATTAACAGTTTCAGAGAAACAATAAAAAATAAGAGAAACAACAGACTATAAGGAAACATTCTGACAGATAACATAAAAACTAGAAGTATAATTTATGCTAGAATTAATAATTTCATTGTAACACATCTATTTTTTAAAGCTTCCCTGATGGTAATAAAACATTTTCAATCTGTGGCACAAGAGTTTCAAAAGTAGATAAAAACTTATCTCTCATTTAGGCTATAATTTAATTACAAAAACTTTTTTCCAGAAATTTTAACCACATGTATTGTACATTACTTGAAACATGGCAATGACATCCAGAGCCTTTGCTTTTATGGTTCTTTCCTTGGGCAATATGCCACTCACATTACTCCTTACTAAAGGGTCCATAATAAAACGTGTTGCCCCAGTAACTTCAAACCAGATGAGGGGAACTGCACTACACTTCCAGAAATGCCCACATTCATTAAAAAAAAAAGCAGGGGCATCAATGGGATTTAATATTATTTAGAAGATATTGATGAGCAATTGGGTTTGTCTCCTTGATGATAGAAATCACCATTATTAGAGGCACTGGAGGCATATTTTAAACAGACACTGGTTTTGAGTCATTGAAAGTAAGTTAAGATGTCAACTGCATGGCTTTTGAGCCACTGATATTTCTACTGAATAAAATAATTAAGCGGCATCATCATAATCAGCCTTGGAGGGTGCAGGGCGGGAAGCTAAGGCAGGAGGGGGTGCAGGGCCTGAAGAACGAGATTGGGAAGATGATGGGCGAGGCTTGGCGTTCTTGGGGGCAGGAACATTCCTTGGTGGGCTGTTGTTTCCTTGGAGTCCAGCGAGGAGCTCACTCTTGCGGATGCTCTTCAGATCCAGGTCTCCATAATAGTCCTCACTGTTATCGGTCAGCAGCGAGGGTATAGATGTTTTAGCATTTGTTATGATATTTTTTGAGGAATCATATTTATATAAAATAACGAGAATGCCAAGTGTAACAGCTGAGGTGTATACTAATGAACCTTCTGAGCATTTCATGGATGAATTATTGCTTAATGATGTGTAAGAAGGTCAAGGACTTATAGACTTGCTGTGTCATTTTAATTGTTGGCTTGAGTTGAGAAAAAATTGCACTGTCGAAATTTTGAAAATGAAGAATGGGTACCTACCATATTAATGTAAGATAGTATACAGTGTAGTAAAAGTTTGAAAAGACAAGTTGAAATAATAGTCAACAGAAGAAGTTTATCTTATCAAACATGAATAATTGAAACAATCCGCATTCGGTTACAGAAAATCACCAATTGATATTATACAAAGAGAATGGTTAAAAAAATTATGAATATGGGTAAATGAAAGTTTTTCACAGAGTAAAAGAAATTAATGCCACAGGGTGTACATTGATTGGTTAGCCAATTGATTTAACACAAGACAAAAATGTAATTGATGGCTGTTAATTGTAAACATGTGTCTATGTTACTACTATTAAAATAAGTGCACTGAAGAAAAATTTAAATCTAAAAACGCATGATTAGATCATGCATTACTATATTCATTAATGTTAGAAAGTTATTAGTTTTCTATTGAAACAGTTTTTTGTAAATGCTTCAATTGAATTAAAGAGAAAATATTTCTGAGAAAGTAAAAATCAACCATTTTTTATGAATTATCATGCAAAGACTCATTTTACTATATCATAATAGAATTCACTTTATATAGAAATTTGCATTTAAAGATAAGAGGTGCAACGGGCATGTACCCTCACCCCAAAGAAAGAAAGAGAAAGACATTTGAGATAAAAATTGAATATCAAAAATTTTCTTATACATCTCTTCAGATTAACTTTAAGTGATCGGCATGTTTATTTAAAATTAGGTACTACATTATCATGGCACCTTAGCCATTTTTTCCTTTCTTATCACTGCCCAGCATAATACTTTTTTATATCTAGGAGAGTTTAATTACAGATGGCAACTAATTGAATAAAAAGAAACAATCTAGCAAAAATGAAGAAATCAAAATTTTCATTGACAACATCTATTGGGTGTAGCACTTCAGGATCACAACCCCCTTTGCAAAAATCTTTTAGCATTCCCTGTATAACGATGCTTTGAATATTGCTTGCCTGAACTCAATATTTATGTAACTGAAAATTTTATAAAAAAGCTGATTTTTTGCATAATTTTTTGATTATAAGAAACTTTATCCATATTTTGTATAAAAAAGTAAAAAGATATCTGGTCATTTGAATGGTTGCTGGTAGATCCCTAGTTATTAGCGGACTTGTTCCTTTCTAGTTATTAAAGCATCACACTAGTTATTAAAGAACAAACAAAAATATCCCGTTCACAATAAAAAATTAATAACAAAAAGAGAGATGTTATATTGAAAAACTAATAAATTACATCTCATTTATACAAGTTGTGCGTGAAATATTTCACCCTCTGTAGCATGCAACTGTAAAGGCCCACAGAGTAGTAGATGGTGCCCATCTTCAATAATAATCAGCCCCAACTGATTTAATAATAAATGTCATATGTTAGTGCTTTGGTTAAAATAATTATAATTATTGGGAATTATTTCATATAAACAGCAATTGACTGCACATGTGTACTATAACAATTGACTATGGCAGCAGTGGACTTAAAATATTGATATTTTAATGCCAACAATGCGAAATGTCCATTTAAAATTTACATTGTGAAGCTTAACATAAAAATATAACGATGATTTTTCAATGCAATAAGAATGAGTAGAATTCGACATCCATTACAATTTCAAAACAGGCCATAATAGGTAATGGCCAAAAAGAAAAAACTCACCATCCGGGGACATCTTCAGGGTCTTCGCAGTTTCCAGTGCCTTCAGCATCTCCAATCTTGAAGACAGTGCCAATGGGGCAACCATACTCACGAGCAACTCCTTCCAAGCAAATGTAGTACTTGCGGCAATCATCAGGGTGAGCATGACGAGAGAAAGTTCCACTGTTGGCAATTTCACCGGGAGCAGGGCAGGAGAAACCTCCAGCAACCTCTGAGAGTGAAAAGAGAGGTACACATGGGTGAATGAGTGAGTGAGGAAACATGCATTAATATTCAGCATATGACATTTCATGCTGTTATGACTCCTCACATGTATTACATGAGTATGTATGAAAAACAGAAGAAGCATGTAGCAGAGTAGGATTAATATATTTATTCTTATTTTGTATTTATGAAACACCAAATGTGTTTTTCTGTTTAATTTGCTCTCTACTGAAATGATCTCACTTTGTGGGTCTGATCAACCTTCCTAGCAGCGTTATCATTTGCAAATGAAGTAAGTAATATGCCATACATTACTTGCGTTAAAACTAAATAATAACTGGCAGGCTATAATAATGTACCTGTACCAATAAAGGTAAGAAAAGCGAGAATAAAGAGTGTCACATTTGTGTTTTTAAATGTTCACCAAATGAGTTAACTATTTAAAAAAATACTTAAGCTGTGTGTGTAAAACAGTATGAACTCATTTTGGGGGATACTGTGTTCTGATGATGTGAGATGCAAGACATTTATGTTACATTATGCACTTCATAATTTCATTGTGCACACATATTAGTTTAAGCAATTGTTGAATAAAATAATACCTTTCCAAAAATGAATGCCATGAGAAATGATCTGGTGGAGCTAAATAATAACTGTTTCAACTTCCATTTTACTAACCTTCATTTCGGCACTCTGGGACCTGGTCAGCCCACATGCAAACGCGTGATTCTCTGTCGTAAGCGAGTCCAGGGGAGCACTGATAGCGGCTGGCCTCACCATCCCAGCAGTTCCAGAAGGTGTCACATTTCTTTTCGTCAGGGAAGATACCATACAGACGAGGACAATGAGCGGTACCAACTGCGGGTTCTGTAATGCAGGGAATAAATGGGTAATTTTGGTAACTGGATTTTAAGGTTATTCAATCGCCAAAATTACATTACTCTCTTGAAAAAGCTCCAAGAAAACTAAACATAAAATCACAAATTTCTCACCCAAGATGGAATTTGAACTCACAATCTTCAAATTAACCAGGAACCATGCTAAACACTGGACCGGTAGAGTTACTACAATATTTAGTATGCGAGAGATGATTTCAGTTCAAGAATACCAGAAAATTTCAAGAGAAAATTTCCACAAGGCACCGCACATTATCAATTGTAATATGAATTAGGTATTGTATGGACTGCACTTAGTTTCATTTCTTGGAAAAAATTTTAAAATTGCAGCATGGCACTATCAAACTACAGTCCTCAACATAAAGGTCAGTTGAATAGGTGAGGGCAATCTTACCTGGCACCAGACGGTGAAATGAGAGCTGAAGTTAAATATAGAGGTCCCAGTTTTTTCCTCTGTGTCACCTGTAGTTTCACAGAAACTGGTATTCAAATTACCATATAACTGGGGTTTAGTGGTACGTGTACTGAGGAAGCCCATGGGGACCCATCGATCAGAAGTCGACATCCTTCAAACGCAAGACTACCATGCCCGATGACATACATTAAAATATTCCAGGAAAAAGTCAGATGCATGAGGCGCTTAATTGGAATATGTCCCAGAGCGACGGGGTGATTTCACGTGAATGCATCTGGCAAAGTAACTTAACTGCGCTTTAAGACCGCGAGACTTCATTTAGTCCCTGTCAGGATCCTTAATTGCTAAAAATCACCCCATATCTTGACTCGTAAATGCTAGATAGGAGAATGCTATCTAGAACATATCTTTTTCTACTTAAAAAATATGAAGGATTTGATCTCTTACCGATATTTTTACGGTCTCCGCAGTCAACGTTGTGCAGATAATCGCAGTTCTCCGTCAGGTATTTTGGGTCAGAGGCATCGAAGGCGAGGCCATTTCCGCAGGTCTTCAGTTCAGCCGCATTTCCATCGCACTTCCAGTATTTGTCACATGATGAAGAATGTGGGTAGAATCCATAATCGTCCGGGCATTTGAAATTTTCTTGTGCTAGGCCTGGAAGGAGTAAAAATATGAGATTAGTAAGTAATGAGATTACTAAGTAATGAGAACATTAAATTTCTATTTTCGGAAATTAAAATGTTATATTAATTCCCAAGCATCAATTTTAAATCACACCGCAATACATTTATTAATCATTGTTGTGTGGTATGGTTGCCATGAGATTGCAAAGAGTGTTCTATGCCCGTCAACAGCTAGCCGTTATCTTCTCTGAAGGGCGGCAAAGGCACCTACTATAATTACTAAATATCGAGAAAACGTGTTCCACAGGGCACATGCTATCTATACCTGGTTCTTATATCATCTATACCTGGTTCCTATACCATGGCTATATATACCTGGTTAGTATTCGGTGGCGCGAGAAACTTTTATAAATATTTTTAATATTTCAAGAATGCATTGTTTGGAAAGTCAATAGCACTGCGGAATCACTCAAAAGTTCGGATATAACCAATATGCTTTGAAATTCGCCCAGCAACGACTACCACTACATCCTCACCTACTCTAACCAAAGGCTACTCTATTTCCATATAAAATGCATTGGAAGCTTTTTTTAAGATTATTTTCCGTAATATGTACACAAAGGCGACGAGGGATCTGCAGGCGTTAAATAGGACAGACGCGGAGAACAAAATCTTCCGCGTTGGACGTGGCATGGGTGCCACAGGTGTACGTACACTCCGTCCGCCACAGAGCTTTCACTACGCGCAGACTCATTTCGGGTTGCGAATGCTAAATTTCAATTTAAAAACTTATCCAATTGCAGTAGCGGCCATCATTGGATCATATTAAAGTTTCATTCCAAATTCTTCCGTTAATTATGGAGATCGAAAGAGTTCCAAAGGTTCTTTAAAGCCGACTTTCGACATGACACAGATCTGCATGAATTACGTGTTACGACATTAGAGAGACGTGCGGCAAGATTCTTTAAGGCGTTCACCAGGTTTGTCGTCTTCTCCAACCGTTCGTTTCCTTCATTTACTTCTCCATCACCAATAATTTTTTGCGGATAAAAATACAAAAAAACATCGTGGTCAACTCGATGCGCGTGGATGACCTTTGTGAATGGTGGAGAGCCAATGAGGCTTGGTGGATTTTCATTTCCACCAGCGCAGAATATCCACGGGTTTATCAACATCCCTCGGGGGTGATGCCTCCTGAGCACCGCCGGTTCACCACTCATCCCGGGTCTCCTCGTGCCTTTCGCTCACCTCGCGTCCTCCGAACGAACGAATAAAAGTCCGCGCGGATTTCTTGCGCAATCAATTCGTCGTGTGGGTCGATGAACTCCGCGCTCTAAACTCACGAGGGATATGGAGGAATGGAAAATATAGAAATGTGATGTGAGCGGAGCTATGGATTCACTTTTACGTGGAGACCCCCTTGGACACTGAAATGTCTATCAAGTGAAACTTTGTCGCCCTGAATCGACCCAGTTTCAAAGAAATGCGCAACTGTTCACGCGCTCTGAATTCCTGAAAAAAGGCAATAATGACATATTTTTACACTTTGCCGACCTTTCGAAAAAATTTCGCTATTACTAGAGATTAATTAGCAAAATAAAACCAGCGACGGCATCGAAAGTCACACAGAATAATATGGCCTTTTTATATATCCTGTCCTTACTAGTGTCTAGAAGAAATCGTGGACAAATGAGATATTTTTGGAAAAGTCATATCTTTAACCCAATTAATATATAATATTACATTCATTCATACAATTTAGGAATAATGCCGCCAAAAAGGACCTCGTCCCGTTTCCCTTTTTGTATGGACGTAATTGAGCTTGTTCCCAGGAAATCGGATCGATAGCGCCCGTTAGAAACGCGAACTCGAAAATAGGAGAGCGGTTTTGCAATGAAGGTGAAAGTAAAGGAAAGCCCACTGTGACTCGTGTGAACGACAGAGAGAAAGAGAAAAAAAACAATTTTAAATGAAAATTAAATTACGCCTTTACCAGCTACTCCCAGCTATCGGCTTATAGAAATGTACCCAGTAATATGAATAGTATTAATGAAAAAGCAATTTTAAAAAGCTTACATGTCCCGAATTCGAAAAACGTGGAAGTTGATTGTGCATGCAAATGTCGGGAAAATATTACATCCTTAAAATTTGCGGATAAATTCCTTCCAAAAAGGTTCATTTTATTATTTGCAACTTAAGAGAAAAATCATACAACAATGTGAACAAAATCGCGCAGTTATAAGTAACCAGGAGATAAACCAAAACGCGTAACTGTGAAAGCAGCCGTGCGTGCATACGATACATAAAAATAAATTCTTAATCTTTACGATTTTATGCTTCGGTCCATTGATTTCTGATATTAAAAGTTCCAAATTCTTAAGAAAATGAGCAGTTTTATCCTCGCATTCTTCAGGTGAAGGAAATACTTCGTTTCGGTTGATCAGTTAGAAATCGGCTCACTACGCTATTTCGGAGGGAAACTGCGTTTTGAAACGTCTTTTCGCTTCGAAAAACTTTCCACTTGAGCTATGTCACGTGGAGTTGTTGTCGGAAATGCTCGATGAATTTTCGCTTTTCCGTTTTGAGACACTCGACCCACGCTTCCGTATTTCCCTTCTGCAGCGTCTCAGTCGGTGGTGGGCCCTCTTGCTTGACGAGGGAGAAAATCGCTTCCGGTAGTCAAAATATGTGTTCGAAAGAAAGCGTTTTGATTTTCTCTTGCTTAGAATATTATGGTTGTAATGCGTAACGCTATTTTGTTTTATGGCGATGTAGTTCCGATACATATCAGGCTCTGCCAATTTGTAACCGGTGAAGGATAATCGAAGAGTAGAAGGAGGTACGTGCGGTTCGCTCATTCACTAGTCGCCGTCACAAATTAACTGAAGAATGCTAATGCCAGTGATTAAAGCTACGATAGGCCTCAATGAGTAAAGTTCTTTCTCCTGCTTGTATCTCATATTATATAGTATGAAAACACTGATAAATTTCCTTGCGTTTTGCTCCCTGGAAATTATGAGTCACTATAAACGTATGAAGTATCGGTCAGTTAGGCATAGAGTCTAAATATTTCATTTGATACACAAAAATTTTGTCTTTCCCAAAGTTTATAGCCCGGAGAAGAATTGAGGTATCGAAGATAGTGAAAACATGGAAACTTTTTGCGCCAATTTGGATCAGCCACTCTGAAAAAACTAACAATGAGTTAACTTAGAAAAAGATACAGTGTACTTCTAAAATTTGCAAGTCCTAAGAAAAATTTAGAAAATGATATCAAACCCGCACTGATTTTAAATACTTAGAAGGAATCTAATATCACGTGAATGGCTTATTAATTAGTGACATTACACCAGCATAGTTAGTTGAAAACTGTGTTAAATATTATAGTATGAACTGAACCTCCGTTTAAATAATATCATCAATATCAAAGTGATTGAATGACACTTTAATCCTCTTCTTCAAGATTCCCTTGCACTTGAGCAAGCGGCCGTTAGCCGCTCTTCATCGCGAAGACTGGAGAGAATGTCACGCCTCCAATCGAACACCAGGCTGTCTGTGAGGCGATCCAAACGTTTCGACTGAGAAAAAATTCGTTCCGTTGCGCACAGGCGATTTTTGTGTCGCGTGCTTGGAAAGGCGGAAAAAAGATGGCGAAAGATGTGTGGTTTTAAGGTCACTGTTCAGCAGCTTGCATCCATCATCCTCCCCTAGGCCCCTACCCTTCACCATCAACCCCTACCTCTCCAACCCCCAACACCTACACAATTGACTCGTTTTTTCTGGGGTTCGTGCCTTGGTACCAAGAAATACCTAAGATTATTGCCCCAGGCCCTTGAACTAGTTTCTGAGATACCTGTTTTCTTTCCTGGGTGCCAGATTCGATCTTTAATTTCTAATTGCTTGCGCTGTATGGCCGCAAGAATAATGCCGTCAATTTGCATTTGGTCCACAGCTTCCATATCTCTTTCGGTGACCCTTGGCTAAGACTCATCCCATCCTTGCCAAGCATTATTGCCTCACTTGCTGGTACTGGACTGGGTTTTCTCGCCTTGGGTCCTCCACCCCGGGTTATTATTTTCCCTCGGGGAGGGGGGTGAGGCAAGAGGTTGGGAGTTGGTGCGGGGACTCTCGATCGGGAGCAAATCCGAAATGTCACGCGTCTCCACAATCCGGCTGTCCCCCCCCGCCATCACCACCCCAACTCCCGACCTCCTCCCCCCTACTCCCAGGCCGGGGGGGGGCCGCGACGACCGTGGGAAGGCGGCGGGGCTCGACGGGGGCCTTTATTGGGGGCAGCGAGGACGAAACAAACCGAGAAACAAGTTAGCGCTCCGGAATCGCTTTTACTTTCTTTTTTCCATGCGTGCGTGTGTGTGTGCGTGTGGGATGAAGTGAAGGAGAGAGGCAAGAGGAGAAAACTTCGCCTGGGCAAGTTTTCGGAGACTTGCGAAAAGCACGCCTCCCCTCCACCCTCCCAGGACCATTTGATACATCGTGCTGGCTTCACGTTTCTCAACACTTTCTTCAAAACACAAATGAGCACCGTCTCGGATATCTTGTGGACCAAAATGTTAGGCATCACTGATCCGAATGGAAGTTTTAGGGAAAACCTGCTTTCAGATTAACTGTTTATTTTTCGTGGAGGAGGCTTTCGAGATAATACCATATGCATAATATGCCGGCCTACTTTAATGCGATGCCCACATCAAATCAGTTTCAGATTCGAAGTTTCCTTTTGAGTGGAAAAATTTAAACACTAATTGAAAATTATTCATTACAGCACGGATATCGATTAATTTCATTTTACATGATGAACGTGCAATTAGTCCTAAGAAGTTCTGATCGACCACGCTTAGCCGAGTGCATTCTCAGATACGGGCATGGGGACCTACGAGGAATGATTAGAAAGTTAGAGACATTTTTAAAATTAAATTTTAACGACAGGGGAGAACGACCCGGTGACACGTATCACTAAATAACCACGCTCGCGAGACTATTTCCCAGGCAAGGCGCAAATTTTGAACTTTATACACAGTTTTAACTTCTCCGAAGTAGGGGAAATGCTGAAAATTATGAAAAAAATCAAAGATTCATGTTGACACAGCCAAACGAAAAAAGTGAATGAAGAGAGTAGTTCGTTGGGGGTTGACGCAGGTGCAGTGCCAAAGCGGGAGTTTTTCAGTCGGAGCAGCCGTGAGGGAAACTTCGAATACAAAACTAAGTTGACGCTTTTTCGTGCTCTTCGACTTCAAAATGTGTCTGAGGTTCGATAACATTTCACTGGCTTGTTAAATATGAATATTTTCGCAAATAAAAGCTTTGCTCTGCTCAATGGATATACTGACATCTTATCATGCCTTATTATGTTTTAAACTGAATTAGAGCAACATTTTTAGCGTTGAATTTTTCATTTTGATTGCAAGATATAGTCAGGACATCTGTGTATTTCACATAATTTAAACTTTAAAACGATCGAGGATAGAAATATTAAAACTTGAGAGATATCCGAGGTGTACACGAGTGCTATCCGATCTGCTCAAAGCCACCAATTGCTGTAATTAGCAAATAGCTTCCCAGTAAAGGAAAATTTCCGTAAAAACATTGCAATTGGCTTGCGATGAATACAAACAACTAAAGTACGTCTTTGGGAAATTTGAAAGATGAGAAACCTTTCGGCTGGAGAAATTTAGAGCGCAGAAAAACGACGGTCCAAACTTTCGTGTGAAATGTGTAACGACCTATCTATAAAAACTGATGGTGTGAGAATGAAGCGTTAGGGAAACGAAAGAGAAAGGCAAGGCTCGCAAGGGCCTTACTTTCCCTCATAGCACACACACGCGCGCGCGCGATGGCAAGCGCGCCACGCCATCTCGCCTTCCCTCGGACGTACGCGATGTGCTGTGGCTGAGAGGCAAGGAATTAACGGTAAAGCATTTCATTCTCCCCTCCCCCCCCACCCAACCTCCAACCCACGGAATCTCGTGGTACTGGTTGATGAGGGAGGCGGGGGGTAGAGCGAAGTATGTGATTGCGTGTGTGTGTAGACGATGACGAAGTGGAGGACTCGATTCCGAGTGAAATATGGGAAAGGAATACGATCACTTTCCGATGGATAATCATACGGCAAATGACTGGACAAACGGCGATGGTTGGACCACCAGCCCGAGTTTTCCCTCTCGGGTTGGTTTTCATTCTTAGAATCTGTCACGCCGTGAGTGAAAGCAAAACCATTTTTTGGGCATTAGAAAACAATGGAGATCAGACTTTAATGGAATACTAATGATACTAAGAATGTTTGAGTGAATAATGCTAGGTCATGAGATCGAAAACAATTTCGAAAATTCTTACAGCAATTCAAACCGCAGTGCTCCATTTGTACTTGAAATAGTATGTATTTCCCTGTAAGGACCTTAAATTTCTTCAATTAATTACATGGAACTGAACATTCGGTGGGCGATTCTTACCGTGTACGGCCATGAGTCAGGCATCGAGAACATTTGTGGAGACTGCGAGAGGATGCAGTGCCGCAGGCAAAGAGAGGCGGGGCGGGGAGGGGGTGGTCGCAATGAGGGCAGAGGTACACTAGCGGAAGGCGTGCGGGAGTGGGAGGAGGGAGGGCGAGGGCGAGGAAATCACGCGGCAGTCGATGGAAGGAAGAGGCGAACCCCGCTGCTTACGCTTCCAAGGACGCAAGAACATTCCCTCCTGAGTATGTCACCGTTTCCGCAAACCATCTCGCCCGGAAACGATAGAACCTTATCCCACTTAAGACCACAGTGTTTTACATCGCATCAGATTTGAAGATGAGATTCAGGATTACATGAGGTCGGCAAAACAAATTGAACACGTTCGCGTTAATTAACCAACACAAGGATATTTCCTTCGCCGATAAATAACACCCCCACCCCTCACTACGACCACTCTAAGGAGGAGGGTGGGCGTATGCAAACGAAAAATAATTGCATTTGCCACACATTAAATTCGATTTTCTCCCATGGAAAGCTTGACCTTTGCGGAAAATCACTCATGACAGACCGACATGAAATCTTTCAAGACCCTTCAATTCTCTCCGAGAACCGTTAAGACAGTGCTGAAGCGCTAAACGTCTTCGCCTCCCTTCTCACGAGGTCGCCGTAATATTTTATGGCATTCCAAAGGTGGAGGGAGGGAGGGTGGGAGGCTGGGATCGGGTGGTTGGGGGGATGACACCCCGCGGTTGGGGTGGGAGAAAGAAACGTGACGAAACAACAATTGAATGAGGAAGAGCGTGATCGTGAATGGGGAGGTTGAGTTGAAGGCGGCTTCCGATAGAAGCGACGTGGCGGCAGCGGAGGGAGGGGCGGGGTGAGAGATCTGCCGCCGCCGCCGTTTCAGCTCCGGGCCGGAGAAAAATGAGTGGGGTAGAGGGAGTGGGGAGGGGCGACAGGGAGAAACGGCAATAACAAGTGAAAGTTCGCCGCGCGTGGCCTTTAAAAAAACTCACCTTTCCCTCACTCCACTCGATCAGGAATGGCTTTCGAAGATGGAAGGTACGAGGGTCGGCTGGGTGCGTAATGGGGACGAATGTGAACGCAATGTATGTGTGTCTGTATATATATATATATATATATATATATATATATATATATATATATATATATGTATATATACATATATATAAGCACAAAATGTCGCAAAAAGCTGTTGTAGTCCGAGAGAATCGATACTTCTTATGCAAGGACTCTGGATAAGGTGATCAAGGGATCTCCAGAGGCTAGGCTTTGAGGTAGTTTTACGGCCCGAAAGGCGCGGCACTGGGTTTTGCGCAACCAATGAGAGACCCGAGAGCGAGCGATTAAAATTTGAGTCGCGAGAGAGAGAGAGGCAGGAGGTGAGCGAGAAGGAGTGGCGTAGAACCAGAATTCAAAATCGGTAACGGCAGCCATAATTTGAAAATCAGGATCAATCATAATGAACTAAACGTCAGCTACAATGATAGTACATCTACAATATTATAACATGTTTAAACACGCCAAACAGCATGAGATAGCTTTCTCAAAGCAACAATTTTGGTTTCCACCTGTTTGGTAATCATTTGGACAGAGATGAGTGTTTAAAGACGAATATTTTGTGTGTATATAAAAATCCGGAAATCATCCTAAATCTTAAAATAAACTGGTACAAAATTCTAGGAACCGTGAGACGAAGATTTAGAAAATGCAATGATGACAGACGGGTAATTTTGTGACCTCACGACAGTATGACACATTCGAGGGAGAGTGCAAGTGACTAACGCAACGCGAACGCCCTCTGAAACTCGAGGAAGTCATGAAAATTGAACCACTGCACTTTCACCGAGTGATAAATAATCGGATGAAGGATGAAAATCCTGGAGGAGGGAAACCTATTTACAGGAATTGTGGCATATTTTTGTTTACTCTTGGAAATTGCGTACTTAATTAATTGAATTTACCCCATCAAATTGAGTATTCCCTTGGTTTTGACTTGTAAAATCGAAAACGAATTTTAAGCGAGAGATATATTCACTGCGATGCAATCCAATGAAAATATTTTACCACAACGGTGTGCAAAATACACGCACTAGGTTCTTTAAAGGAAGATCAACAAAAAATTGGAACGACTTTTATTTAAAGAACTCGCTCAGGAATTGGGAAAGGCTAAAGGCCTTATATCAAAAGAAGCCATTGACGGATTTCCACCACAACCCTCGTTGCGGACTGTACTTGATTCCTCCTCCGCTCATTGGGCACCACCCTAGAGCCCTCGCAATTACGCAACCTTCGTGAACTCTCCTCAACCAGCGAGGTTTCCAACAACCACATAACCTGACAAACAGAAAACTATTCATGGGGAAATACTTTTAAGATTTTAAAATCAGAGAGACACTTTGGGAGCGAGTTAAACTAAAGAGGGCGACGGAGAGCCACCATTACCTGCCTCGCTCCGCCGTTAACACGGAGAGTGCCCTCGCAGAATGGGCGTGGTGGGCCCTGCGCCGATCTCCCGCTAGCCGGCGAGTGCAGCGAGCGGGAGATGGCGAGGAATGCAGTTCCCACCCACGCCCCTCCCTCCAGCCCTCTCGACCGTTTCCTGGAGAGAGGAGGCGAGAGGGCCTCCCCTGCCCCACTTCTGGGTTGGAGTACGGGGCTCCTGGCCCAGCGGAAGGTGAGCTCGAGGCGCGATTGGGGAACTATATATATACACACACACAATCTCCTTGCGCTAACGAATCCATGGGGCGTTGCCTGTAACTGTAATTTGCTCCGTACCGCAGAGATGAAAGGGCGGGGAAGAGGGGGTTGCAGTCGAAGAGGCACTCCGCTCACGAACCTTAAGCAAGGAAAAGGGAAGTTTCTCCTCTTACGGAGGCGGTGAGAGGGAGGGAGGGTGGAGGAAGAGAGGAGAGGGAATGGGGGGGGGAGAGAGAGAATTCCCTCTGGCGGCAATTATGGTGTTAATATCCGGAGAAATTATGCAATTATGATTTATTTAATATAACTTCCGGAGATGGCGAATGGTTTAGCATTCTCGGATTTCGCAATTCATATTCTCCTTTCCCATCAATATCAATATTTACGCAATGTAGAGTACACGTTATATGGTCGCTATCTGAATATTTATCCAGTTTTAACAATGAAACCGGCATGCATTTTACTGCGTGCTTCTCATCGACATTATTATAGTAAAAATTCTAAATAAAGATACTTGTGTAGAGTTTTTTATTGGAAAACCCGCATGCTTTATGATTTATTTCCAATGATAAAATCACTTATTTCAAATGTATGATGAATCAATACTAAAGTTCATATTCCATGAAATTGCAATCGATGAAATTTATTAAGTATTAAAAACGTCCAGTCTCCCAACCGTGAATTTAATTTCGTCGTTCATAATTTGAACAAATACATACTTTGTACAAATACGCCTTCAGAAAGAATTCCTCACTTCCTTGCTTACGGCGAGAAAAGACAGAGGTATAGTTGGTATATCCAAGATTATTGTTAGTATATGTGTATGACATTTAAAACGGAAAATTAAATCAAACAAATTGATATAAATTACTAGCAGGAGCATATTTCTCCGGTCAATTGAGAAGGTTTTCCTTTAAAAAAACTTCAAAATGTAGAACTCATGTGGATGAGAAATGTAGAAATATCGCTGGAATACCTTTTCATCGCGTACAATCCATTGCATTTCGAGTACTTTCGCAAGTAATTGGTGTTATGCGATAACTGTTCGGTAACATGACCATGGCTAACTTAATGCAAAGCTCGTAAGATGTGGAGTCATGAGATTTCTTCCATCGCTCTCGCTGGATTATCTCCTCGGGGCCGGCTGTCGACGGAGAGCGGAAGGGTGGTGGAGCTTAGATGGGGGAAGGAGGGAGTTAGTTGAGGGACGAGGGGGGGGGGAGAAGGAGGTTGTGGGCGTTGGCACGCGGCGACGGCGGAGAGCAGAGCTTTCATCCCGCGTGCGCTGGCCGCCGCCCCAACCCCTTTCACTGCCACCCCCTGGGGCCACTTTCACTCCGCAGCGGAGGGAGGGGAGGAGGGCGTGGGCGAAGGGTCGGCCGCACATGAGCGCCCGCCCAAGCCGACGCCAATTACGCCGCGGAATTCAATGAATTTCGTCGCTCCCACTCTGGGGAACGTGGGCAGGTTTATTTAAAATTTATTCATGAATGAAATGAAGGCCCTACACATTTTTAAGTGTTTTATCGCGAGATGCATGCTTGCGATAACAATAAAATTTAGCTTTTTTGCCATAAACGTTCGAAATTTTGAGTGAAGTAAAAAAATGATTATATCCTGTTAAAAATTTCCCTAGTTGGCTAGAATATTTAATTCCACTGCGTATTCGATGGAAAATAGGGAAATGAAATTTTGTCTGAAGAAAAGAAGCCATTCACAACGAGATTCAAAGTAATAATGTCCCTACTGTGAAACAGTACTCAACTCATAATGTGCGCAGTAAAACACAGCATTGCCGTTAGACTAGTGTTCTGATAGATCGTTTCTTGTTTTATGAACAAACATTCGGATTATTAATCAATGACAAGTCTGCATTGATTGACTCTAATATCAGAATCACCCTAGCCTAAAAAGTTAGTAATCATGAGTGTTTTTTAAACATATGACCAAGCGAGCACATTCCTTAGTGGTAGTGGGTTGGAACCATACATTTAAAGATAGCGATAGTGATGCGTAACATAACTTAATAGAAACATAGGTTGTTAATACAACGCCTTGTTCAATTGATTTCATTATTTTGAATATTCGTTATACTAGTATATTACGTCATGCATCGAACCTTATTGGTCTTTGTTTGCATATTTAATATGCATTACTTAGATTTTTGTATATGGAATATTTCCTTGAATATGACGTATAAAATAAGTTGTAGTCAATTGTCATGAAAGGAAGAAGCATGAAGTTTTATTGTACACTGTATTTTCCGAATTAAACTTAAACAGACTTAGAAACAATGCATTTTTGTAATATTAAGACCCCTGGAAGGAAATACCCTACTTGGATTGAAATAATTCAAGCTTGGGTGGGCATATTTTGTTAAGCATTTTATAGGAGGAATTATCCCTTAAGGTCATGAGGCAATAAAGAATAAAAACGTACCTTAAAAAAGCTCCAGGGCAATTAAGAGTGAATTTGTTAAAATGCACATCCATTTCAATTTTTTCAATGGAAATTACGGTCTAATATCCAACTAAGGAATTTGGTTATATTTTATATTGAAGGTTATATTTATGCCTTCTTGGGGTATAATTTATTCCTGGAGATAACGTAACCGTGAGTGGGATATGAATTAACCGCGGGTTCTCGCCGGCATCATTACGATCGAATTGGAACATAATATGCAATTCTCAACATTGCCGTCAACCGCACAAAGAGGTGTCCTCACCCCAAGTGTAAGGTGTCAGTGTCCTATTCTTAAGGTCACCTTGAGCGAAGAATATTCCAAGGATGGATGAAGGGAGAAAGTATGAGGAAGGTACGCAGCACCAGGTTACCTGAAGATGTGGTTCAGAGGAATGACGATGAACACGACACCAGCATTGCGGCGGAAGATGAGATAGCGTTTTATATAAAAAAACATATTTATAAATAAATATATAAGGTATTATATATATATGTTTTATATAAAAAACATATTTATAAATAAATATATAAGGTATTATATATATGTTTTATATAAAAAACATATTTATAAATAAATATATAAGGTATTATATATATATATATATATATATATATGTTTATTTATTTATACATTTTGAAATTCACGCAAGAATTGAATAATTCGCTGGCGCGGCCACCTTCTTCAGCAGAAGGAAGAAAGGATAGCACTGTCCTTCCACAATTATAATGACACGAAAATATACTGTTAGAATGCATGTAATTCATGTGCATGCAAAAGTGCGGAGTTTGCTTGAGTATTTCACAACCTCTATTTCTCTGTCGCTATCAGATTCGCTTCCCCTCTGCCACCGCGGTGCTGGGAGAGGCATTGGAGGGTGTAAATCAGAAGAAAACCCTCCGGAAATTACTCATCTAAGAGCCACTGAAATTCAGTTAATCGATTTAGCGAATTCTGCCGCCTCTGGTCTGTGGTTTTTGCTGCCTTAAACAAAAGATCACCCTATCTTAGTGAGAGACGAGGAAGGGTCACGGAAATTAAGACTAAACAAACTAAGTTCAAAATAATGTCGACAGTTAGCTCTTGCGCGATTGCACTTAGGGATGTTTATTATTTATGTATTTATGTCTGTCAGAAACTACATGATAACTCAGGAGGTTGATTAAGACACTGCATCTTCTCCAGAGCACAATCACTTTTCGTAATTTACCTTCTCTTACAGAGTGAGTAATAGTAGCAAGAAAATGTATCGATGTAGTTTTTTTTACAATTGTCCGCTTCCTTTGATTGATGGCCGCCGGCCACAAGCGAGGGTGCACTGGGACGGAGGGATCGTGGGGGTAGGGGAGGAGGTGCCGGAGAATGCTTGCTTGCCTGAAGGTGGGTTTAATTTTCACCCTTGTCGACCTACTCTCGCTCGTTCATAAATACGTATACCTTGTCCTCGTCCCTTGCGGCCAGTTTCAAAAAGGTCTCATATTACTAATTAAATATGTATTTCGAAGGATTTTTTCGGATGTGAATAATTGACGCTCTTGATGGCAATACAATAAATAAATTAAGATAAAAAAGAGCACAATAAATAAATCAAGTTAAAACCGAAGACTGAATAGAGGAAGAGTCGATTAATTTACTTTGATTCTCTGAGGAAGTGACGCAATATTTCATTTCTCAGGATGCTGTAAGTTGTTTGTGCTTTAAGATTGATGTTCAATGCATGTTAAATATAACAATATTTTGTGATAAACCTATTATTGAATGTTTCAGTTGTGGGAAGCATGCTTGCAAGACGTGTGATTTGCGAATAATTATCAGTCATAAACCTCTTGATTGAGCTAGATCAATAGGAGTCTACTGAAAATAACACGGATCCGTCCGAGGCATTTGTTGTCAATACACCAGATGATGAAACTGAAGGTCATACTTGTGCGGGCAGGGTATCTATTCAGATGAATATTTCCTAAGAGAGAGGCAAAAATGTTGGGTCGGTTCATCCAGCGCGCAACCAAGTTTAAAAATTACATCGCTTAATATACATACATTAGCCATTCATATTAATCCCCAATAAACAAACGTGAACTAAATATGACGAAGGATGCATTTTTAAAGTATAAAATGCCAATTGAGCAGCGTGTATGACTGCTGAATATCTGTTTGCTTCTGCGGTCTCGAGCTATTTGACACCTCAAGACCAAGAATACCTCAAAGGTAGTATTGCAAGTGAATAGATAACTCCCTAACAATTCCCAATCACGAAGGGTAACTCACACCACTCTTGGCCTTGAAAGTGGAATTTTAAGAGCGTATGTTTCCTCGCATGCCCTTCGTCTCGAACGCGCCCATCTTTCTATAGGAATCTCATAAGCGGGACAGAAGGAGAACGGAGAAAATGAAGCTTGAATGTATGTTTGAGATTTATCCACACATACGAGGTATTTACCACCCATATGTTGAAACAGATGGTGTCAAGATGGACACCATTATTTCATCGCGCATTAACCATATGGCTTGTGGAAATCATTTTCCTTGAACTAGAAGGCAAGGCATCCCGATGTCCTGTAATTCATACGCGTGAAATTATTAAAATCAGATTAAGTCGCGTAGAGAAGAGGATGAGTCTTGAATGTTTTAATTTTTAATTAAAAACAAAACTTTTGATCGAATATGTTAAAACAATTTTTATAATTTTTTTCTGCTCGCTGTAGCCATTAGAGAACATAATTCAAGGAATACATTTTCGAATTCATATCTGATGATTCGAATGGTGCGAATTTAAATATTATAATGCTCTTTTCACTTGAAACTAAAGGAGAGTATGAACCTACAGAAACCATCAAATACGTGTTTAGAACGTGGATTTGTTTAAAATCAGCAATATGGGGTAAAAAATTGTACCAGCCCACGAATAGGTGGAGGGGAGGGGACGAGGGCCTCCGAAAGCTTCGCCGAGCCCATTTTTCCGACAAACGGAACACGGAGGAGGAAAAAAGGGGCATACAAGTTTCAAATCCCCGGTGCCCCACTCTGGTCGGCGGACTCCATCTGCCGCGCGCCCGACACTGTTAACCTGCTTGGCGCAACCCTTCAATCTGAGCATCACAAGGAGGATGGTGGTCACGTGGGAAGGCGCATTGCGTGGGGAAGTTGATCACCTTGACGTGGGGTCGCCTGCACCTTCTGGTCTCCTCTCGGCCGCCCCCGTGCCCCACCGCCGCCCCCCCCCCTTCGCCACCGATACACGCACACACCCTCAACCCCCATCCCCTCGGCGTCAGCAAACTTCCCCGGCCACAACCGCCGCAGGATCGGAAGCTGGGGGGCCCCAATGAGGTGACCACAAGGCACCCCAGACGAGAAACAACCCAGTGTCAGCCTTGCAACCTTAGGCATGGCCTTAGGAGGCTCATAAGGGAACTGAGACGAAGGGATTGATAGGAAGCGTCTCCTCAAGGCGGTCGGGTCGCAATTTCGGAGGGGATTGAGTTCATAGATAGATTGTCTTTCATAGGAGTGCTGGTGATGAGTTTATAGAATAACACTGATTCATACTTCATTCCATCTACCATTTAGCAAGCAAACTAAACTGATTCTCACTATATAGTATATTGTATTAATCAACTCAAACGTTTCAAAATTAACTCCAGCGAAATCGAGTTTTTATACCTGTATAATATGCATCGTTTTATAGTTTCCTGAAAGTTCGGTGTTAAATTCATAACCGTACGTCGGCCACATTACCTAACGCAATGTTAGACCCAGAATGAGTAAATCAATTTTAGGCAAATTATGAGAAAAGCGCAAGGAAATATTTCTAAGATGGATATACCTAACGCAATGTTAGACCCAGAATGAGTAAATCAATTTTAGGCATATGATGAGAAAAGCGCAAGGAAATATTTCTAAGATGGATATATATCCCACTGGGTGGGGCCTTTGGGGACATTGCTTCATTCGCGATGAAATCACACCCGAAGTAATTATAACGATCATTTTCCTTATACAGAGTTTCGCGTTTCCTTTTCTCGTTTTCCCTCCGGCTTCTCGGTCAAAACCTTAGGGCGGTAAAAGTGGCCTCCCGTCCGCACTCAGTTTAAGATCCCCCCCCCCCCCCCCCCCAGGGTCGACCATTGCGGCCGTCTGGAGTCGAGGAATTAGGTCGCATTTAATCGACGCACCCAAAGGGAAACTGGTTTCCGACGAATATAACTAATGTCTTTTTAAAACAACTTGAGCCATTGTGTTAGCTCGCGGAGAGGGGTAAAGATCCGGCAAAAGGGCGTCGTTATCTTATGCGAGGAACCCACCTCGCTCCCACGGCATTCGTGCACTGGCTGCTCGCTTGGAAGCGCTCTTGCATAAGAGGAGGAAATGGCGTCCTAACCTTGCGGAAAATCTTCTGCACGATTCCCAGAATTAAAACCTGCCACTTTGGTTCTTTACTCAAAGGCATGGGATTCTTCATCACTTATGACAGCGATGAAGTTTTTAGCGACGCAAGGTTTGTTAAATTATCAAAAATTACTGGAATTAATTCCGACAACTGAGCGCATTATTTTTTTCTTCCACCTGATCTCTTGAAAAATGGGAAAGAAGGAACTTACATTAAAAAAAGACGATATAGCCCCGTGGCATGGGGCTATGGCAACGAATAGCGGTAAAAATCGTAAGGTCAAGGCAAATAGGGAGTTTCAAAATGTATCTGTAAAGGTGAAAGTGGATATGAAATGAGAGGATAGGTGGGAAACAAGAGTGAGAGTGAAGTGAAGGGAGTGGCTAACAGAAAATCGAAGCCATTTAAGGTGGAGTTTGTCTCATCGCGTGTTTGTCTAGACAACGCGGCCGGCCGGCCGGACGGGATTCCAGCCAATCCCTTTCTTGGACAACACTGGTTTTATAACGCATTTGCAGTGGACAGTCCTTGCGACAGAGCGTGAGCATGAAATAGATTGATGGGGACGAAGACCACTAAGTGGAAATCCGTAAAAAAAGTTCGCTCATAAGCAGCAATTATGGAAATTACCGAAAAGACTAACCAGAGTTATTTCCAAAGAGACGCGAAATACCCGCTCCCCAGAAACTGACCTGAATTTCGAAGATTTAGGCAAGTCAGAGAACATCGAGGAACCGCTCGGGTGAAGCAAAATAGAAAAGAATTGGTATTGATATGAAAAAGTCCGACCAAATATTTATGTATACGTAAATATTTGAACATAACATACAGTGTTTCGGCGGGAACACTGGCGGCGGCTCTCCCTAAAACAATATTTTTCATATAAAGATTAATACTCTTTCAGAGGTTTCCGCGGCGTGGATTAGATAAGCTCTGTATTCTCAGGGCAAGTTGTCATATGCGGTGAAAAACCAAGAAGCATGCAGAGCTCTTCTAACTTATGATGTGGTTTGATTGATCACCAGAATTGAGTTCTCTGAGCTTAAACAATCATTTAAAATAGGACAGTAATTTTTACTGCTGCGGATGGAAATATTTGCTGATGAAACAAGCACATTTGTGCGCTTTAAACTTTCACGAATTCCCCATTAAATTTTATTATCTCAACTGTGACTCTACTCCTATGCGCTATTTTCAAGGGTGAACTATTCAGTTTAGGGTAGAAATGACGCATAGGCATTGAAACCACGGTTGCGAGAAAAAAATAGCGTAGAATATGCGAAGCAGGTGTGTATTTGGTGAGGCGCTAACAGCGAGATAATTATTTCTAAACCGAATTTATGCTATGTACGCCTAAAGATACTAATTTATGTGGTGCCTGAAAATATTAATGAGATATGATTTCGATCACATCCAAACCGTTCCATTTTGCAGTTACCATTTGCATGTAAAAACTCAACCCTTCCGAAAAAATACTGTCCTTTATCAAGTATGTCAGGTATTTTATATTATAACCCCGTTAGCTTATTGCACTCGTAAGCTGTCGGTGTTACATTAGTATGTACGGCAAAAGATCCTCGCCCAATCCTAAGAGAACGGTGAACTCCGCGTTTATCGGTGGGATTGAAGCCTGAAGGAAAAGGTAAGATGCGTTTCAAATGGTTCGAGGAGTTGCTTTCGCGACGACACTAAGAGTGCCGCTGAAGGACTCAGGGCTGCTATCCATTGTCCACAGATCACGGAGAGGAAGGCATTAGGGACGGGGATGAGGAGGTGGGAAAGGAGGGGATCGCTTGGCAAAGTGCCTCGGACGGGGAGCAAGGGGAGGTCGACGAGGGGCGGAGGCGGCGGCGGGTGGCAAACCGGAGGAAGGGAGCCTATGGAGGGAGAGAAGGAAACGGACCGGAGATGGGTACTTTTCTTGAAACTTTTCCGAGGACTGACCTTCTTCAGCATTATTCCACAGTCTCTTCTCTCGCAAAGCATCTCGTGGAAACCGCTGGGTAGAAGGGTCAGGTGCAGCCGGCCGACAGAGCATATTGAGTCCCAGTTTAAAATATTCTAAATAAGGTGTACCATTTCGTACAGACTGTTGAATGTTCTGATGGCCAAAGACAGACGATATTTTGTTAACATTTTGATACAACTCCAAAAAATAGGCGCCAAATGCACAAGTCATCGATAACATTTCATTAAGCATTGATATAAATTTGCAACATGCTCAGAGATAATTGGAAATGCAATAGTTGGCGATTAAATTATTAATCACACATGCGGTTTCATAGCAAAGAAAGCCCGACTGACAATGATGATTGTATCTATTCGAAAATGTCCTCGCCTTATGTATTTTGCGCGATGGTAATTACAGCACACAATAATGCTTATTTTCGAAATAGTTCATAATATTGATACACCTCACATAATCGAATTCGAATTAAAAGCTCAAGTTTTCAAGCTCTATGGGCGAAAATAATGGAACGCCAGAAATAAAGAGCACCTCCTAACTGGCAAGGTAGAGAATATAAGAACGAACTTAAATTTCGGGAAATAGAGAGAGTGGGCCGAATAGATTCAAGGTTTCCAGGGAAGAAATTTAATAGCATCTAAATCCATTTAGCACACCAAATTTAACGCCCGCCTGAGCAAAAGGAGCGGGGAGTAGTGAGTTTTTTACGGGATACGATACGAAGAGAAAAAATGATAAGAGAACACTTTGAATCGATCAAAATGGAGTTACTGGAGCGCAGAGAGATATAATTGATTTTCCTCGAACTGGGGACACGGGCGCAAAAATCGATGAATCGAATAAGTGGCTCGTAAAACAACTATCTGAAGAAGATAGCGGGAAGAAGAAAATAAAAACTGTAGAAATCCGAATGGGTTGGCTGGCATCTGCATCCATACTTTCACCGTGTGCCTGGCACTGGGGCTTCATTCGGATGGCGCTGCGAGTGCTCGGTCTACTTCTTTGACCTTTTTAGCATCCGCAGGGGTGCTGGTTTAAATGTCCAAGGTCAAAGAAAGTGTTCGCTCGAAATATGCATTTTTGCAAATATAACAATAGCTTTAAAAGTTGAGGAGTTTCTTAATTGTTGGTGAATGCCTACAAATAATACCAACTGCATCGGTCGTTGAAGTCACCAATGATGAGAGCATTCTTTAGGCGTGAAAATAACTACCCAGTGTTTCAACTGCTTTAGGCAAATGCGCTTAATCTGAAATATTTAATTTAATTCCGTTTTAATTCAGAGCTTTGCTCTTATCCGTTAAATACTAATTTCAGGATTTTTACGTTTGAGAGACGCCAGTACGATATTATTCCGACAAGTTCGTTCACATGAAAACATCATTAAGTTTTTACAATGACACAATTAATATTAACTTCAAGATTAATTCAAAATCGTATCAAATTTGAAAGTAATTTTTCACGTCAATTGTCCACGAAAGACGGGCACGGTACAGCCCAATTCTTCATTAATTGAAGAAGAAAGTCGTAGTGTGTTTCTCGCCGCTTTCTTTTGGTATCCTTCGTTAGTCGGTCGTTTAGAAAAAATATGAATACAATGGCCTAATAAGACCTACCTAAGGTCAATAAGTCAAATGAAAAATTTGATGAATTGAAATTAAATTTTCCATCCATAATTAAATAATAATGTTGCATATATATATATATATATATATATATATATATATATATATATATATATATATATGACCCAAGTAACCTGATTTAAAGTTACCATAATTGAAAGCACTTTGCACGTATATTTCAAATGAAAAATTGTCGGATAAACAATAAAGATTGAACCCACTGAAAGAACTAATTCACCTTCGGGAGAAGTAAGATCCCCAAACGAAAAATACCATAATGACCCAAAATGGCGCCATAAAAGCAAGCGGTCGAAGAGAACTCGACCAAAAATCTGGAGAGAGTGAGAGAGAGGGGCTGAAGGTGTGGGAGGGGAAAGGGGGGGGGGGCTTGCCTCCAACCATTCACATCGATATCGTAGGCTATATGCCACCATATAATGGAATGAAGAGAAAGGAAAAGGTACTTTTACCACCTCCTATTCTAATCTGTTTCTTTATCCTTCCGCGTCTGAACGTCTTCGAAAGGCGGAAAAACTACCTCTCGACTCAATCCAGAGAGAAACTATCACATCCGGCAATAAAAGAAAATCACGATTCTCGACAGAGTAGGTTTTATGCTACAGACGGATGGCCATGACCGTTTGCGCCAAGGCTGTGACTGCGGACGAAGAGAGCAAAACGTAATGACAAGAGAACCGCCACGCTATTATACTTTCGCAGAAATTTCTGGAGTCGTCATTACAAAAACTGGCCTTAAAAAACGAGAAAAAATACTCAGTAATGAATATAATACTTGATGATGGACAGCAAATTTATTTAAATGGATTATTCAGAATGAGACGGTAATTGCTTATGGTATTCCTATGAGTAACGCCTTTTTGAAGATAGTGTAAGACACTAAGTTGGGTCACTCATGTCACTTGTAAACATCCATTTCGTGGTTATTATACTCATAAATGTTACGAAATACGAATTATAAAAATATCCATTAATCCTCGTAATTTAGTCAGATGAATAAAAGGAACGTTTCACTGCATCATAATTTATCAGTTAGTTACATAAGCGCTACAATACAAGAATATTTTAAATATTCTTCTCGACAGAAAACATTTTTACTTTCACCCATCATTGACATTTATTTATCTCGTTTCTCCAATTGTCTCATCTTACGTTCGGAGATGAACAACAGGCCTTGAAGGGATCTGCCGTCGCTAAAGTGAATGCACATTTCTGCGAGGCTTTGATCGTCCCTCCTAGAAACCGATTCCATGGAAATAAGAGAGGCTCACATATGATTCGATTGATCTGGCAGATGTATATTTAAACCATTCAAGGAAAAGTAAGGAAACTAACATGGAAAACTATCAAATTCACTCATGGTTACTTATTATCTCTATAAATCGGTAGCGGCGAATATTTGGTAGAGGGATTTTTACCCGACGAGAAATCTAGGTCAGTGGAGTTCCTAGGGCCACCTCTCGTCACGGACCGGAGCAACGGGGTCGCAGCGCACGTCTCTAAAGAACCGCTTCAGAACCACACCTCGTCCCCGAGCTGCCAAGCCGCCACCCATGGGGAGGAAGAAGGGAGGCGGGCACTCCGTAATGTATGCAGCAGCAAGAAAGTCACGGCGTCGAGGGAAAGCAGGGGGAGCGGGTGGGTGGCGGGAGGCACTTGAGGGCGGGAGTGCAACAGAGAAGCGAAAGGAAATGCCATTCAAATGCCTTTTGTTGCTCGTAATCTATTGGCAATTGGTTTATCTACAAAATCTGTGGAGTTAACAATACTGTCCACGACGAAAAAAAAACTTTCTCTTGGTATTTATTCGTATTATTTCTGAGATATCCTAAAGTCATGCTCCACTGCATTAAAACATGAACTTAAAAGTCAGTAAGATCGAATACTTAGAGGTAAATTTGAAAACGTGGAATAAAAATACATTTTATCGAGGCAAACAATATATATGCAGAGAAAATTTTGAAATAAACACATTTTGATGAAATACCTCCATTATTACTGACTCTAACACACAACCATGAAACAACTGAAATTAGGACTTAAAAACTACGTAAAACTCAACATGTTCTTTGTTCAATCAGAGAAAATGAAGTTACCATGCTTGACACGTGATTAAAAGATTATAATTACAGTTTTATAAAAATATTAAATAGAGATAATTTTTTAGTTGGTGAATACAATAGAATTTTTCATTTTGAAATGTTAATATTGAAATCGTACTGAACTGCGATAAAACGCCGGACTTTCATTTCTGTTCCCAATTTTTTTATAATTGCTATTCCTCATGAATTTATCACATTATTCAATAATACGCTAAATGTAAATTACAGATTCAGGTGTGATGTAGTGGAACTGTTCCATAAAAACACAGACGAAAACTCTAGCAATTTTTCCCCTAATAACGATTTTCAGAAATAAATCTTTATCAAGTGGAAATTGCAAGAGTTTTCGTCTCTGTTATTACGCAAAATATTGCACCGAAAATTTGAAACCAGACATTTTTACAATTAAAAGTTCAATAAGGTTTTTTAAATAAGAGGCTTTGGCAAAAGACCAATTTTGGTTTGACAACTGACTAGCCATCTAAATTCCATTAAGTCGGGCACTGCTGAATATTAAGACAAAAATAAGAGTTGAAATCAGGCCTTAAAAATTGAGCCCTATTATTTTGCAAAATTCAAAGCTTTTTCACTTCCCACATAGGCAATAAGGGGACATAAAATGATAAATAAATAGAAGAATTATCACCAAAAAATGACACTCCTGAATGCACCGTGGTGATCCTAAATCACTCCTGCACCAAATGTTCGAATTTATCCGAATTCCGTCATTCCACTTCATTGACCTGACATAGCTCAGATAAGGTCCAAAGGCTCTACACACAACTCGTACGATTTCAGGAAGGTTTCAATGCATTTCCTTTCTAAGCAGGAAATCAGTGTGTATTTAAATAACAACAGTTGAGTTTCCGCAGACGTTTTTTCTGGAAAGGGACTATTGGGCATTGAGAAAAATCTTCCCAGACGTACGTACCGACTGTCGCCAAAGCACCAACTACCACCAGGAGACTGAAGCACTTCATGTCGAAGGCGGAGCAGGGGTAGGTTCAAGAGTATAAAAACTAAAAAAAACAATCTGACAAACACTTGTTTCGTCCCACGATTCCTCGAGCGAAAGACCTCGTGAGGGAGCCGCGCCGTTGGGTTATATAGCCGACAAGGGGGAGCGGCGACGGGAGGATGGGGATGGGGAGGGGCGGAGTGTGTGGGGAGGAGGGGTTGGAGGACGGCGCGAAGGCAGAGGGAAGGGAAAAGGAGGGGGGGAGAGTGAGAGAGAGTGTGTGTTGGTGAGTGGCGGGGAAGGGAAGGGGGTTGGTGGGGGACCTTGCTGCGGGAAGGGGTTGAGTTGAAAGTGGGATATGGAGATTTGTTTGTGGAAGAAGGGAAAAGGGGGAGGGTGGTGGGTTGGGAATCGCTTTTTGTTCTCTTGGCTCCAAAAATTTTAGAGCGCTCCTTCAATGCGCGTGATATCAAAGGCGTCAGCTCATCGGGAAGATCGCACATGGTAAGAAAATCGTCTTACTGACGTTTTCCTTCTTTTCAAATGGAATGAATCCTTAGGTTGATGAATAATTTTCAGGCACCCTACTGGTATTATTCTGGTGTTTAGATGAACAGGGAGCTTACGAATTTTTATTTTATTATATTATTTATTCACCAATCACAATTAATTCAACATTTAACCGAAACAGGAAATGAAGCCGCAACATTTGCGCCATCATGCTATCTCGAATAGGAATCCACTCAATCAGATGTTTGCTGAAATCTTGTGCGATGAGCATGCCATATTTTTACAGTCCTTTGAACACCGTCGTCGTTGCTATTCGAAACTGGCTCGGCCTTGAATGTAGGCGGAACTTCAAATCACTTTTGCGGCAAAAATTCTTTCGGAGGATATATTTTATGGATGATTTCAATGGTGAAAATTCATCTAATTTTTAAAATATCACTTCGAAATGTTACGAATAAATTATAATCGCAGGCACTTTTATAGGTGCTTCAATTTGTATTCTTGGACAACGAAAGTTAATATTATATAAAAAAATAAAGTAGGCTGCCATTTCAATCGAAAAGCATAATTTAATTTAAAATCTTACCTTAAATGATATTCATCAAAATTTAAGTCGTATTTAAAGCCTATGAATCGTTATGATGTGGTTTTTAATGAAATTTAGACACAAGAAATCTGCTTTTTATCGAGTGAATATACATTTTTAATTAAGAAAATATTGAAATCTTTATTGGATGACACTCATACGTAGGTAACAGAAAAAATGCTCATGAGACTTCTTTTGCACTAGATGGGTTCCGAGACGGTTTATAGCAGCAAGACAGGAAGTTCACGTGCAGGTTTATTCGTGCAGTTGAAGTTGATATCACGGGAAGATGAGGAGTTTATTCCGTTAAGAGGAGGTTATCGCTGCAGATGGAACTTGGCTGCATCATTTTTGTTTCTGAATATCATTAGAAAATCAAAATCTAGAATGTTCCTCAACCCCCCTATAATTCAGCTACCTAGTAACATTTGACTTTTTCCTGTTCCTAAATATGAAGAACCACGTTTATGAAAAGCATATTTCATCATCAATCGCGGCCGCAGGCGAACTGAAGATGTTTCAAATGGCAACAGCCGTCATGGATGCAATACTCACAGACAATGAGTCATATAAATGAAATTCGTACAACATATACATTACGCACTGGCTAAAAATAATAAATTAATGCTAATAATAAAGAAACATTTTTGGAAAATAAATTATGCGAATAACAAGGTCACGAGTGACAAACTGCGCTTACGTTAGTATTTCAACCATCTGGAATTAATTGTCACTGAGAGTGTAAGCGCAATTTCTATAACCGACGTCTTATTCCTATAGCCTTTTCACTCAATGGAACAATACGGAAGATGGCTGGTATTTGCGAGGTTGAGAGTAGTGAGTGATACATCTCCAGATTTGACTGACCAAGGTGAGTGATTGCTCCACGGTCCCTTTCACCGCGCACATTGATCCGAGATGGGAGGCTAAATAATGGAATAAAAATGAATTCCCACGGCGATGGCAATGCGCCAAGCTGTAAAACCCATTCACATTTGATCCCATAGTTTTCTGTGAAGAAGGGATATTGATAGCACTAAGTAGGTGTCAGTCACATACATTTGAAGTGTGCAGATCAAATAAATTGAACTTAGCGGATTTCAGCGTTGATATATTGCAAAACTAAAAATGAGATATTGACAGAACATTTCATTTTTTTAAATTGGAAGTCATATATATTCTATTAAAAAAATTCATTACTTAAAACTAGTACGTTAGTACAATATACACATAGATTTATAATAACTGATAGGGCTAGTGCAGGTAGATATCGGCTAGTGTCGATACAAATTTCGTGAATACTACACCCCTCCTTGGCTTCTGTTTACTTGGCTCAAGAACTGAAAGGCATAAGCTGTTTGTATACGATAATCGATATAAAGTCAAGCATTCCACGAAAGTAATCTGATAAATAAAATGACTCCTTTCTGCGACTCCAAAATCTGACGGATAGCCATCTCCATCTAGGAGTAGCAACAATCCCGACATTCGGGGCACACGAGGAATAAAGGATTAGAATATAACCATTCGTATTATTGATCTCCCACACGGATAGACCCCGGAGAGAAAGGATTATTCGAAGGTATATAAATCTGTATTTGGATACGTCAAACGCAACACTTGACGTCATTCTGAACGAGACCTTGGGTGTACGGTCTATTTGAATAGGATAAATAATGTGTGCTATGAATGATGGCACAAAGTGGTTTCAATCGTCTCAGAATGGGACGCTAAAATGTCGACCCTCTGAAAAGGGTAATAGTGTAGACTTTCCCACTGGTTTTCTCGCCTTCCCTCAGCCTAATCCCTGGTTGGACCCAGTGGCATGTCTCCCCTAAGCAATAAGAATATAGTAAGTCCATTAATAGCCATACACCCTGGCCCACTCCCTTCAAATAATACCTCACATGGATACCTATTTGGCGAGGGAAAACAATGATGTGTGATATTTTATACGATATTGAAATTGCGAAATTAATGAAATACGGAAATATATTACCCCTCTCCTTACACTTTCACTTGTTCTGCTCTAACAAGGCGTCAAGAATTGATTCTTACGTAGCATATTTAATTTATTCTCATGCCTGTGCATTACGGATCAAAATGTCTGCAAGGCTTGCATTATATCACATTTTGATGGCTATTGTCCGAAGTTTGTAGTGGAATTCAACTTTGAGAACCAAACTTAAGAAGGGAGCTGGTTTACATAGGAATGATTTGAATCCTGAAATCAATGAAGGGCGACATTTAAGTATTCTTTTAAAAGTGGTCATCTAAGATAGTTTTTTGTTCATTTAATAATCTCTGAGATGAAAAACAGCTTATTGTGAGCAAACAGTTTACAATATTTCAATGCTTTGATGAATACATCTTATCTTACAACTAATAGTTGCTGTTTGCAACTTAAGGAAAATATACACGCTCCGGTCTCAGACACCACAGCGTTAGAGTATATTTTCAGAAAAAAAGTGGTAGAAGTTATAATATTGACCTTCTGGGAGCAATTAAGTTCAAACTTTTTAAAATAGCAAAACAACTATTCCCTTATTTCCTACATTCCGATCAGCTTAATTTTTTTGTGGTAGGTGTGTTATAAATAGAAATCAGGTTAGATGCTCTCCAGAGGAGTTAATACAACAGCATCTGTATTGACATCCAATATGCAAGTGTATAACAAAATAGCAGTAATTAGTTTACTTTCAAACAGGAATATTTTCCTTTCTGCGTCGCAATGTTGTTCTATATTGCTCGTTTTTGAAAGGTTTGTATCAGTGCGTCAAATATCATGACAGAAAATGTTAAAACACAGCACTTGGATTACATTTTAGAGGACAAATTACGCAACACATTAATTATCCAACCTGAAAAAGGCATTTGCTTCCAAAAACAGGTTTTTTAAGATGTAGACGACATATCTAGGATAGGACTCATTTTTCATTAGTTTTCATTCAGGAAAATTTTCATTAGTTCAAATAATTATTGAGGCATTACACCTTCTATCACATTATCATGCTAGTCTATAATGTCCTCGATAGATCGCCACATTATAAGTTAGTATCAAACGTGTTCTATAAGCTACGATTATTACAGAAAAAATTAGAACTGTCATATCTAAGCTTACTTATCAGTAATTCCTCACAGCGCCGAAAAGAGAGTTCAACGTTCGTCATCTACCCGTTGTACCCATCCCGCGGAACTAATTCGGGCTGTGGATTCAGAGAATGTGGAAATGAAAGGGAATGTAATAAAATCGATATGCTCTTTGGTCAGTGTAAACTATCAGCTGTTAAAAGAAAATATTAATTGAATATCAGACCGCAGTAATCAACCGAAAGGCTACTTTTGATTACCAAGGCCAGAGTGAACCCCAATCGAAGCCTTGAGAAACTCACACGTTCATATAGGTGCGTCATTTTCTTTCCCTATGCTATTTGTCTATTTATTTTAGTTTAATATCCAGAAAAGCGGCCCACATGAGTTTTGGATGGGTCTGTCCTGAGGCATTACGGGATTTTTGAGTCTATTTAACAGCAACCAGAAATGCTATTAATAATAGTATCCTTTTAAGATCTTTTTCGTTTTCCCCCACTATAGCTATGTCGTCGACAAATCGTAGCATGCACATGCTCCCTTTATGTATTCTTACGGCACATCTTATGTCTTTTTTGCTCTAGTTAATTGCCTTTTTAGTCTACGCATCAATTAGCAGTTGAATTAATAAGCAGCCCTGTTTTACTTCTTTCTTTATCTTAGTTTCTTCCCTGCTTTCCCCGTGTCTAATCACTGCTGCCCAATCTCTATGGAGTGTGCCTATCCATCTCTTCTCGCTGTAGTTCATTCGAGTTTTCTTTACGGTCGTAGCATCATAGCACAGTACACGTTTTCAAAGGCTTTATCCAGATTAAGGAATACGATATAGGTCGGTTGATATTTGCTCTACGTTCATTAAAATAGTGTCTCACAGTTCTCTAAGCTGGTCCAACTTTTCCCTGTATATGGATAAAGTCACGCTGTACTATACGTAGAATCTTTATGCATTCTCCTCTGACTCTTCCTAAATATCTATTTTCCGAGTATGTAGTCAATTTGACACCTTTTCACATACTCGTATCCTGGCATCATTCACGTGTTTGATCTTCTTGGGTGGTTCTGAAAGAGTGTCTTGCCACCACTAATTGATATTATCCGAAAAATTCCAAAAGCTTTTCTCATCTTTTTTACGCATCCCTAGACGATATATTTCTAATTATTTACCTCCCTGGTCCTCTCCGACGACCGCATTCCTGTATTCAACAGCAATTAATTTTTCTTTTCCCCTTACATTTTTTATTGCATCGCAATATTGACATACTACACCTCCGCTACTTCGCAATCATCATACTCTGTTGTTAGTAGGTAATCTTGGACCAGAAAGGTATTTGTGGGTTTCGTCGCTATCATCACCGTAAGGATCACAGCCTATTGTTTAGTGATAGAAACTCGCCATGTCCCGGCACCTTCATAAGCTTTCGTAAAACTCGTAAGCTATTATTTCGCAGCTAACCTCTGCATATAGCTAGAACCTGAACCTGGTGGACGCACTAGATGGCTTAAAGTTCAGCCAAGAGTATTTAGTAAAATAGAGCGATATACCTGTAGATATTGACTACAGTTTCTTTACATTTGGCCCGTCGAATGAGTTGGGAGGGTTACACGCTTTCCTAATAATGTGAAGGTCACAGATCCAGGGTTTAATCGGATTTCTCTCTAGAAAACAAGATGATCAACAAAGAATCATCAGCGTAACATAAGGACAAGAAACACCACGAGTGCCATCCGGAACAAAACTTGTTCATTCACATCCGGCCGGGAGATGAGAAGAGACCACAGCACTTGCGCGCGCGGCAGACCGTTCATTCTTACGAGACGAAGGACATTCCATTTGATTCAAAATTACGCAGGCCCTAAAATTAAATTCCTCAAAATGAAATTTCGGTTAATTTGCTTTTGCGAGTTCTTCGGAATGTCAGTTTAATCATGATCTCTTACTCAGTCGAGCTTAGTCCTTAAGAGATAAAGTCCAGGACGTGGTTATAGTGAAAATTTTGTTGAGGAACACTTTTCTACCGCTCGCTTACTTTTTGTATACGAGAGGCGTCGTAGGAGCGTATTCTTGAAGTAGACCAAATAATTTGACGTTAATAGTAAACTTTTAAAAATATTTCGTGCTTCAATGGATGCTAATAAAGGAGTTGTGAATTCAACTCACACTCACCAATCAATTATATTCCCAACAGCAACAACCCGATGACAGCGAAAAATTACCACGAGGACAACTGACCCATCGGCAGACGGGAAAATGCGTTCCATTTGGTCCTCGATACGTTAAAACAATGTACGAATCATCAAAATCATTAACAGTTTCCCAGTATGAGTCAGATTTATTGTAGTATCTCATTTTCGCTCGCTCGAATAATTCTCACCACCTGTATAACATGTTTAGACGTCAAATAACAACAACGGCTGAAAACATACGTAACATTACGCAGGACCGATTAAAATGGCGTGGAAATATGGGCACCGCCGGGTTTTATAAGCTGCCCTTTATTACAAAACGAAGAGATGGTGTAAATCACAACACTATTAACTGCTCCGCCGAGTGTCTTCCCGGCCCTAAGTTCTGATCTCGAAAATTTGAAACTGGTTAGAAAACGACCCATATTCGTCCACTAATTGTTTATTCGTCCACTAACTGATTATTTCACACTTTCTTTTTTCAACAATATATCAATTTGTCAATTAATAACGAATTAAGAACTAGTGTCATTCTTGAGAATGCTAGCATATTAAATATCATAAATTATTTAAGTTTACAAACATACAGGTACTTCTAGAAAAAATATACTTCTAGTCTCCACCAACATCTGACAATTTTTTTATTGTGTTCTATTTTACGCTAGTTACATTCGCTCATTGATCGAATAACCAGGAAGCGCCTTCAATCGTTTTACCTGATCACACTTTTAATTTTAATTTTTTTGCTCGAATCAAACCCCTCAATTTATTGAAAAAAAGTTCAGGGGCGAAGTAGTATCCTGGCCATGGGCGAGGATGGACTTGATGATCCGTTCATTAGAAGGTTCGGCAAGTCTAAGAGCCGTGGAACTATGAGCAAGGAACACCAAGGAACACGAAGGCCATCATCTTTAGCCTATTTTTGTATCTAATATTGAAACTTCGAAATAATCAGTGCATAAATTTAGGGCCCTTAACGGTTTTAGGCCTTTTACTCTCTTCATGGAAGTGCGCGGATATTTGCAGTGCCCGGAAGCATATAATATCTCACCGTTTTAGTCAGAACTAAGTTAGCTCACGGAAAATAGTGCTTTAATTTTCGCAACTGCCAATAAAAATGTATTAATATACATTTATATATATATATATATATATATATATATATATATATATATAAATGTATCAATATACATTTTTAAATAGATAAAGAACGTACTACGGCCGAGTGCATGGAAAGAATGTAAAACCCAAAGCCGTACACTTAAGTGTACGGCTTTGGGTTTTACATTCTTTCCATATACATTTTTATATACGAGTATATATATATAGTATATATATATATAACAATATATTGTTAAAAGTTGCAGTAGAGTTTAATTGGCACAACTACCTAGTCAGTTCAATGTGTTATGGAAATAAAATCACGATTCCATTTAATTTTACTTTTAGACTCGTATTTGCGAAATTATGCAAAGTTCAACTATTTTGGAAACACACATGAAAATATGTTATAGTAGAATACAGAAATTTTTAGACATTATCTGCTGGTAAAATGACCACAGATATTGGTATATCTTGAAACTATCGTTAAAAAGAGTCATTGAACATTTTTTAAATACTGAAAATAAAAGGATCCGTTATATAAAATTTCTGTTAACGTGGATCAAATGTCATTGGCTGAATCGCCCAATCTCTTCATGGGCTGAGTTTCAGATGAAATGAATAAATGCGGCCTAAATAATTCAATGTACACGTCATGAATACCATGTTACTCAGTGTTACCGTTATTGAGTGAATGAAGTGAACAGCTCTACACTGAAATCGCAATTATCACATTCGACGTACTCATAAAATAAACATTTATAAATATTCAGTTAATCTGGGAGCATGGCATGTGAATTTATGAAATAACTCGTATTCAAATCAATATCCGCAACATTATTATTTTGCGATTAGTTTCTATCTGCGGCGAAGCGATTATTTTCTACCATTGAAATCTTTACTTTTTGCGATTTGTACATTACGGGAGGTTAACGTGAAAATCTCTTCCTGGAAAACATCGAACTGCGGAGTTGATAATTGGGTAAAACTTAAATATAAACCATTGAATTGTATGGTGTATCGTAATACGTCAACAAATAAAATATGTTACCTCATATTTAGTACTAAAATTCAATTCTTCGATTTTTCTACCGAATATTTCTATCCCTTCATTGAAGAACGACAGTTCCTTGTGTATTTTGGCCAGCAAGGCTCTTTTGAAAACAGACAAGTTAGTGATGATATTTTCTCCTGACCTTGCCGGAACTTCTTGATTATAAAAATATATTATCGTGTGTTCATCATTGAGAAGACCTTTCAGCGGGTGATATGGATCTATTAGCATGGTGATTATAATCCGAGGTACTTCGTCCGGACACAGTTCCACTAAAAAATCGCAACCAAGAAGCGTTGAAATTTGGCAATACTGCCGCAGTGTATTCCTTTAAAGTTTTAAAAAATATGGCTTACGTCATTTCAACTTGAAAAATAATAGCGATGCCTGTGTTTTCAATAGAGTTATGAAAATTGATCTCAAACTTAAAAATTTCTTATTCAGAATTTATTTTTGGATATTTGTTGAACTGATAGGAGTCTTAATAATCAAAGGATCCACACTGTTTTATTCTAATGAATCGGTGTGAAATGTTGGTTTCCGAGACATAAATACATTCAAAATATACTTATTGATGGTATCATCATATTATCTTCCTCCGTAATGGCATAATTCCTCATTTCTTTCGCAACTGTTTAAATCATAAGCAATTTAAAATTCTCTAAATTTGGTCGTAATAATCGTAATAAGAGACGGATATCACCCGGGGTTGGAAGGTTCGCCCAGTGAGCACAAACATTTCCCAGGGCACCGAGGGCATTGCCTCTTATTTTTGTGTATTTATGTTAAGGCGCTCGCCAGGCGCCGCTGCTGCACCTCGGCGCGCCCGAACTACTAGCTTATTTTCACATTTAAATCTCCGAATGGCATTGAAAACATGTTGATTCAGAGAACCGATGCTCGATCAGTCTCGCTCTTACCTCCGAAATACAAGTAAGTGTTGATTCGGTCAGCGTTTGCCATCGTCTAACAAACCATGGGATTGATTTGTGGAAGCTCCACAAGCTATCGAGTTCGCTTCCAGCTTCTTAAGCTTTTAAGCTTCGTGACAATGCTGAGGGAGAATTCTCAGAATACTGTGACCACTAGCCCACAGATAAATATGTCTCTCTTAGTATTTTTATAGTTCCGAGAATAATAATGCAACGCCTCCCGTGAATCGGCCACCGTTCTTTATATCTTCGATATCCGAATTTAATTAGTCTCCACTGTGCCGTTTGTTACCTCTGGTTTACACCGCACATGAATTTCGGAGAAAAACCTTTAATAATTACATTAAAACTATCGGTAGTCTTTTGGGTAATAGATTTACAAATAAAAATGTTGCCACCTCCGTCCTTCGTGTTCGAAAACAGCATGCCCTTAATATATTGCTTTAATCATCAGAATATCTCCCTAATACATCAACCATAAAGCCGGAATTTGCATATAATCTAATGGCGAATAGCGAATGTCATTTCAAATGCAACAAACTTATGAAGGAAAAGGTGAAGTGGAATATGTAACAAAAATCTAAAAGTGGAATAAAAATGCCGCAAAATAAAAAAAGCAGGTTAAGGATTAAGAATCAATGAATTACAGAAGAAATTGTTGGAAATATGGATGAATAGTAAAATGTGATAATAATGACGAAATAAGGCAAAAATTATTACGATAAAATTATTAAGGATAGAGCGCAAAGTACGAATAATAAACTACGCGATAAATAAATGGGCCTAAGAAACATGATAGAAAAAGCAGTGCAAGGTCAAGGAGAGTCTACAGAGACAGGGTGAAATGTGTACGTCTACAGAATCTGTCAGGAAGTAAAAAAGAAAAATTCATGGTCACATTAAAAGATGTGACAGGAAAAGAAACAATCGATAGAGAAAGCATTCAGGTAAGAATGGAAACGATCCATAGAATACTATACGATAAATAATGTACAGAAAACATGATAAAAATAACTAGGCCAGTGAGTTAAGAAGGAGAAAGAGAATATGAGGTCGCTGATAATGGTATAGGTCCAGACGTCCTTGAGAGCAAGATATGGATAGCATTGGGGAAAATTAAAAGGAATAAGGCGGTGAGAATAGATAGCCTTCTCGGAAAATCATTCAACGGTTTAGGAAATCATTGTAAGGAGACGTTTGCACGGGTCTTTTCGTACCATTGGTATAGACGGAGGAAGTGGGCCGAAGGCTTCGTTAGATCAGTATTAATTCCCATCGCAAAAAGTGAAAGGCAGAATTTTGAGAAGCCCAAAATTTTAAGGAAGTTTGATTTTGCAAGCAGCCAACGACGTACTTCTCACCTCAGACTTCATAGGTGGGGGTAGCCGATAGAGGGTCGAGATGGGCAGAGTTGGGAAAGTGATTAAGACAGGAGCGCTCAATATTATCTCTTCTAGTAAACCCACTTGAGCGTCGGAGGAAATGGCAAAAGCGACATTGGAAGAGCTGGAGAAGAGAATGAAAGTTGGTGGGAAGCTCATCAAGAAGATTTTCGCGTGAAAAGGGAGCCAGTCAGCCAAAGGATGGCAATCCTTTGGCTGAACATATATTTGTTTAGGATTAGGTCCTTAAAGAAGGCTCTGCCTTCTCCTGCCTCATTACCTCCCGGTATAACAACTATGAGACGAGAAGAAATTAGAAAAGAGAAGGCAATGGGGAAGGTTATGAGGTTCCCCAGAAGCAGGAAGGTCGAAACAAACATTAAAAATGGGAAGTAAGATCTGGTGCTTTCCCGGCGTATATGCTTGATGTAGTTTTCTCGGGTCTTCCACCGGGTATGGAACCCCTGACTCGGCGGAAGACCCGAGAAAACTTCATGAATTAAAAATGGGGGCACAAACTAGATCAGGAGAAGGGGTCACCTCATAACCGTGGTAGGAAGCGTTTCAGAAGAAGATAGGCAACGTAGTAACGCCACCAAAAAACTGTATGAGATAAAGATGCTTTTGCGAAGTCGAAAAATGGCAGAAACCATAAGGTGGGATGTGATGGAAAGACTAGTGACAATTTTAATACGGAGCGTAGTACTGCACGGCTCGGATGCTTGGTCGTTGCGGCAACATGATAGTAGTGGTGACTTTTGAGATATTGGTATGCAGGAGAATGAAAAAAGTTATGTGAACGAAAATAAACACAAACGAAGAAGTTCTAGGCATGGTGGAAGAGTAGAGGATTGTTGGGAAAAATAGAAGGTTGGGTAAGTGGATGCAGGCGAAGCTGAGAAGCAATGCAATGTTGAAGAATGATATATATGTTGGGGGAGAATGTTGGTAATACGAGATAAAGGGAAGAAAAGAAGGAAGGAGTGAAGGGATAAAGGAAGTATTTGAAGTTGAAAAATAGCTTGTTGTTCACCAGTTTTTAGAGTAGGCGTTCATTTTTTGTCATGCTAGGTGAGCCTTGGGAACGCAGCAGCGCAAATCTAGCAGATGCCCTTAGCAATAGACTTCTATATTTTATCAAGTATTAGTGCATAAAAAGTTGGTATCCCAACACAACCACCGCTACACGCCCTTCCGGCAGATTGCGGTTTATTGTGTAGATGTAGTGGTACTCTTTTTCATAATAATTAGTTTCAGGTGGTTACCCCACTTCCCCTAACACATGCCCTCGTGGCGCCTATCAGGGTAAGAAGCAGATGTAGACTTTATATGCCTATTGGTATCAATTATACCTGTTTATGCTTCATGATTGATTCATTCAGATAAATGTTACATTTTTCAGCTTGTCTCCGACAAACTACATAAAATAGCGTTCTCAACACTAGCTTGCATCCGCTATCAGTAAGCTTCCCTATTCCATTTATGTAACTCTGCCGCTTTCCGAGACACGAGTCCACCACCCTCTGGCATTTCCCTTGCGTCCATGTCGGCAACGAGTACACTGGCTGGCTGGTCGTGCCAGTGGCCCGAATGCCTCTCCGCGGAATGGAGGAGAAATATCCGTCGTCGTCCGATATGGTCCCTGCTCTTCTACGCTTATCCTTTCGCAATTTCCTGTTTGGTCAAAGAAATATTCAGAAGCCAAGATAAAGAAGCCATTCTGATTTTTCTTTATAATTTGCATTCAAAAAGCATGGGAGTTTTCGCACAGGTGCATCGCATTTGCGGACAGGCACCCGGATTGGCGGAAGGCATTGGAACCTCCTCGGAGACGGCCCTGACAGGGGGTGCGAACAATGGGTGGCGCCCACTCTAAAGCGACTGGCGTCCGCATCAAACGGAATCGGCTCTGCCCGCCCCCCCCCCCCTCCTCGGAGACACCCGAGACCTTTTGAGGCCCCAGAAAACGTCTATCCAATCGAGCTGTGTTCCCCCCAAATCGGGAAATGACGTCAATGACGCCTGCTTCAGCAAGAGAGTGGTTGTCCTGATCCCCTGAACTTCGAGCGCCAAGGCAGTCTAACTCACTCCTTTGATCGATTCTCCGAAACACGTGAATTTACAAGAGAACATCGAGCCTGTGCACACAACATTCAGTGCACTCGACTGTTTCTTGCGAATGCGGGTACTCTCGCATTTTACCCAATCTGGTCTACAGTCAAGTGCTAGCATTAAACTCAACAAAATAAGAATGAAAACTAACGATCAACTGTGTTAATAACGATAATCGGTTCATGGTTTTGTGGTCATTTCCTGTGATTTACCTCCTGCCATTTCCTGAAGATCATTGCCGAAAGCCTCCATTTTAACATACTTTTCAAGTACTTTCGCCTCCAATTAATGCCGGGAAATTATTTTCAAACTCAACGTTTCCTACTAATTAATACCACAAATAAATAAATACTTAAACATTTATTTGAATCGAGGGACGAAAAGATAAAATATATTTCATCAAATATACAAGTGTACATCAAAGTGCATTTAGCAGCTTGTACAAAACTCAGTTAGGAGCAAATGTCGCGTGCATGCATTTGTCCCACTCTATTTCTTCATTCCTGTTCCGGCAGCTTTCGTGGAGAAAATTAAATTCATCCAAACAATAGGCAAAAAGTGGAAAAGGAAAATTTCCCAAGGACAGCGAACAATGAAGAAGCCTACGCCTCGCTCATTTCCAAAGAAAAAGGCTCAACCTGAGCTCTGCACGGCATAGCGCACCGAAAGGGTCATAAATAGATTTTTCCGGCGACGTCGGGCAGCGAAGCGCTGCCACGATGAACACCACAGAAAGTTCTCCGCCGTTCTCTGTTCACACGGGTAGCGTTCCCTGAGAAAATGAGGCGTACGGAGATGATCTCCATGACATTTCATCAAGAGAGCGTCGCAGCCACCCCCACCCCCGCGCCGGCCGCCCGACAGGCGGAAGGGGAGGGGCGGGTGGGAGGCAGTGCGCAGGGTGGGATGGCAATATCCCCAAGTGCCAAGTGCACCTATTACGACTCCTCGACTTTCAGCGGCGAGAGTGTACAAAGCTTGGTACGCTCCATTCCGGAAATAATAAATCAACCTCCGCGAGTCTTCTTCACTCTCTCTTTGGATTCTATGTATAGCCGGGCCACATTTGAGCATTTGCTGCGATCATCGGCAACACCATACATGCCTATTCATTCGCACAGGACTTCTCTTGCCACCGGTTGTAGAATATTGGCGACGTATGCAAAGGTGACCTTACGTAAGCATGCAAAAACACCTTCAACACCAACGTGATGATAGGGATGCTGTGACTATTTTTCTGATTATTCACCGCAAAAATCTGGTGAAGTGCAGAGATAACCTTGGAGTAACTCCCTGAGTCAAATATTGATCGTACAAATTTGAGAATAAATGGATAAAAAGGTTCAGACAACCTGCCGGTCGGCCAGACATCGAATGACCATACTTTGCGGTCCGAAGTGAAGTCACTGCACCAGTGAGCAGTTTCCCATCTCGTCAGTAACGATGGGCATGTCAATGTTTACATGAATGGCTAGAATCGGTGGCATTCTCTCACACTATTCTGAGAGGGGCGAGTTTGGAATTCCGCCCCGAAAGGATTCAGAACCGTTGTCATAAATCCTACTGTTGTTAAGTATGACCTCCACCAATCGGAATCATTGACGCGATCGAACCAACGGCTATCATAACCAAGTGTCCTTAAATTCCGTTGGCCTTTGGGAGAGACGGAGGTAGTGATCCATTTCATTATGTTTCCTAGCAGGGGCGGTGGCGGAGAGGTGGTCCGGGAGTAATCTTAGGTAAGTGTAATTATTGCATTATTTCAGCCGCTACTTAAATTTGTCTAGAAATGTTTGCTTCAGCTCACTGCATACATTCTAATGCCGCAAAAATAAAAAAGTCTTTTAAGGTAGCGTACTTTTTTGAAGTCCAATCTCACAATTGCCCCAATCAGTAATCGCACTGAATGACGCATTCGACAATCCTAGATACAATTTTTCTCTTTTAAAAATATTTTCTGTCATTGATGTTAGCAACGCTGGTTACGTACGTTAATCACCTGCGTATATTCATATCTTAAGGATCCTTACAATTAGTCGAGGGACATTAACAATCTAAAATTGCCCTAAGTATTTTGAGGACTGTCCCGCAACGCAGTCGCCCATTAGAAAAGGTCTCGGGTTCCAACAACACAGGGAATTAACATTGATGTGGTTCTATGATATCGCCTAACATAAACCGTCAGAGTATCCTGAACTAGTAACGCCGCCAGACAGACCACTACCAAACAGTGCGGTGCTGTTAGTATAAGACAGCGACAGGGCTCAATGCGCAAGGCAATGGCGGTGTATAAGACTGACATTATTGATGTTCCAAACATCGCGATTTGATCATTTTATAGGGGACTTCAATTAAATATTCGAAAGATCTGCGATGTCTATAAAATATTTCAGCCATAGGCGATCCGATTCCAATAATCTAACTGGCCAATCAATTCGCAGGTGCAAATCCGTGATCTCTGGGCTTCGAAGAGAGAGAGATAGAGAGGCATCTTCCTGTCATCGACCACCGCCATCGAGTTTCGTGCAGGTAACATGCAAGTATCAATAATCAGCAATGTGGCGTAACTACGGTGACGGACGGATGAAAATAAACAGAATTTCTAAAAAAACCTAAATTAAAAGAGGAACCTGTTAACTAAATTTCCCAAGATTCACGCCTCCAATCGGGAGACGTGAAGGATAGAGTTGGAGCAGTACGTAAAATCGCGGGTGCACAGCTTCGTTCGCGCATGTCCGCGAGTCCGGGAGAGTTCGTTGGCAGGGTCAGAGAAGGACGTTTGGGGAGGGGGGGGGAGATCGAGGGAATCCACCGCCGTGCCATGCGGCACACGTCTCGCTGGCGAGCCTCCCCCCCCCCCGGTTCCCCCTCCCTCGCGCTGCTCTCCAAATTCCCTCCCGGCGGAGCTGCGCTCTGGCAGGCGAAGACAGGGACCCCATCCCACTTCCGCCTCTCCATTGTTTCCTCATTTCGATGCACCAGCGTCCGTCAATTGTGGTAAGTGCCATCGGGAGATCGGAAAACCAAAAAGACCACCAATAGCATCAAATTGAAAATGTCCTAGCGTGCAGTCAGCTCACATTTGTTGGAATTTTTGGAATTCTGTTTGCTAGTTATACTTTTCGAGTGGTTAGTACTGCAAATGTCATCATTTTCCAAATTTTACTGTTTATAGAAACAGTGTGAAAGAGTAGCAGCGTCTCTTTACTGAAAAATTGGCTAGAAATTAATCTCAGGTAAGTTTTTTTCATAGTCAAGTAATTGGGTAACCATTAAGGACAGACGTAAGGAAATTTTTCTCTTATGACTGTCTCCAAAACTATCGTAATTAAACTAGTAATGGAAATTGAAACATGTATCACGGCAGATTTTCCATTTCAGTTATCTCATACGTGACAATAGTCGTTGGTTATGACAAAATTAAATAGAACTAGGCACAACGGAATTAGTGTAGGTGAAAATGGCCTTAACGTGAGGTGCCCTCAACTCTAGCAACTACTAAATACGAGTACAATTAGTCTTCAAAAGGCCTGGAATCTCTAGACCAAGGATTGGCAAGGGTGCGGATGTATCCTAGAACTTCCAGTAAAATTCTTTCAATTATTCATGTGGAACAATACGTATTTATGCATAACAATTTCATAAACACCCATTTAATATTCTACAACGAAAAATACACTTCTAATAATTATACATTTATTTTCCGCAAATATAGGAGTTTTACTGCGTGGTCTTTGTGTTATGAGCGTGGGAAAGGGTAAAAATCCTTACACGAAATCCGAAATGTGTTCGTGTGAAATGTGAGATCGTATTTCTCTGTCATATGCGGATTAGAAGTCGGCATTCCCCAAAGCTAAATGTCTACCATAAGGGAGGAAATTGATTTGGTCGGTAACATACTGCCCATTCAAATTGTACCAATGGTTAGAGTGATTTGAGAACGACTTCGAAAGATATTGCGGCGATCTTGTTGCTCCGAACTGCTCTCACAGAACTAGCACGCGACAAATGGAAGTTCATACTTTTCCGTCACATCCACAATAGCATGTGTTGAGTGAAAGCCAGTCAACGATGCATGGCAGGAGATACAAGCATCAACGGTAAGGAGTGAGGAGTAGGAAAGGGTTTCATGGCATTTAATCAGGAGCTAAGGGGAGTTTGAAGTTGTTCCCACCACGTATTAATCGTTGAACAAATCAACGGCTTAAATCTATCAGTTCTGCAATCCTTTTCTACAAGTTTATGTGCACAATCCGCTCAGAAAACTTTTGATGGCCGATAAATAACGTATTGAATCCCAATCAATGATTTATCAATTCTACATAAATGTTTCAGTAATATCAATGTATAGTTACATCCAATTTTTCTGGTAACAATTCACTGTCAAGTAATACAACCGAATGCAGTGGCAGTTCCATTTTATCGTGATGTGTTTTGGTCAAATAAGTATCTGCTCTACTTCTGAACCCTCTCGAAATCAAAAATTCCGCACAAAATCAAGAATAGGCGGCCGACGACCAGAGCCGACACCACGCTCCAGAACTCTCAAGTCACTTATTTCAACAATGCTTCTAATAAAACCCATATTTTCCTAGTATGTCTAAAATTTTATGGTAAACCATGTTATGTTAGCAGTATTTTGGCCCGAGATGTTTCACCGAGTTGACCACTTTTGCATTAGTCCAACTAATTGCTATGCACAGAATGCCAACCTCGATTATTTCTCCATAAGTGCTGACCGCAGTGTTTACATGATCCTCCATTCTAAATTCCACTCCCCACATATTCCAAGTCATTAATCCAATCCCTCAACAATAAGGCATGATATATCTCTACAATTATCTTTAAATAGTGCTTTAAACTAAATAATCCGTTTTTTTCATTTGTTTCGGAAATTTTGAGGGTCCAATTATAGTATCGGCTACTGTGAGGGGCTCCCAGAGTCAAATTCAGAACAAATTTCAGCGTTTCGCGATAAAATATTTTATTCAATTTATTGAATCTATATTCAATTTTGTGAAAATTATAATTTTTAGCTGTAAAAAATCGATGTAAATATTTTTAGAATTTACGTATATTACATTATTATGCTGGCTGCTCTCGTCGATTTTAATGGGTGTGTAAAAAAAGACCGAGATTTTGTAATAAACCCCTACTTGCCTGTTTGCCATCATCAAAAGTGCCCTCTACACATTCCATTGCAGAAGTGATGACAAATAAAGAACTATCCTTTAAGATAGTGACGTCAAAGAAGTGAGTCTAAGACCAGTTGGATCCTTCTAAAAACCCTTTTAAAAATGGACATGGCATTTGCTACTTTCCAATTATTATTAACACCAACATTTACTAATGATTTCTAAAATATCACTCTGAGGTATAGGGAACTCCTGACTACTAATCATTGGAATTCCTCAGCTAGTCTATTTTCCGGTAGTAACATGCCGCCTGACTCAATAAATGCTATTAATTCATTCCGTATTCAACGACATTCAATCAATTCGCTTAAATAACAAGTATCACAGTTTATTGAAATGAAATAATTTATTTTGTAATTCCACACACTTTATTTAAAAAAACACGACGCAGGTTTGAACGCTGAACGTCATCATCCTGACGTTCAACGTTGAAACCTGGGTCGTGTTTTTTTTTAAATACAAAGTAAATTATTTCAATTAAAGTAAAGGAATTACAAAGTAAATTATTTCATTTCAATATGTTATGTAAATTCCATAAAGTTACGCCTGAGACAACAAATTTTATCACAGTTAATTAGTGAGTATCAACCGAAAATTATTCATGTAACCCATCTTTCATCCTTTTTCCTCAAAGCTTATTCCCTTGATGAATGAGGTTTTGTATTTTTCCAAAACCCTCCTTGATTGGTGTCCCAAAAATTCCGCTTCATGCTAACTCTTCTACAGACTTTCGACGGTTAATATCGTCAAATTTTTCTTTTAATGCATTAATACGTTCAACCGATCATCATGTCCTTGGTGATTTATTCAAATATTCGATATAATCTATTCGGCCCCGCCGTATTAATTTTTATTACGCATCCGCAATCATTATTACCGTATTTTTCCACCACTCTTGCCCAACTTAGCGTTCACCAACGTAATTAACGCCTCAAAATAGGGCCAACTCTTGCTTTTTTCGAAAGGTCACGATAGATTTGGGGATGACAGATTATGAAGGGACCGGTCTCTTCCAATAAAGTAAAACTCATCCCACATTCAGTGACGGTCTCCGCTGAATGATAGCGGGTGTTTTCCCGATATCCAATCATTCTCAAAAGTCCGTGGTCAGTCACTGGCGGCCTGTGGATTGGGGAAATTTTGAAAAAGTTTGCTGTGTTGGTATTTACTGGTTAGTGGGCACTCGTAGGCACCTTTCTCTCTCTCAGGGCGATGTAAAACTATCCAAGTGTCATCGCCTCCCACCCAGTTCATGCCAACAAAACGAATTTATTTGTATGGGACTGCCTACAGACTTTTGGAAATGATAGTATAAAAGGTGTCAGTACAGATTCAAATAGATCCAAGTACAAACGAACATGCAGGACGAATCGCCGTCGTCTACGGGGAATTAGGCCACGGGACTGGCGTACCCAGTAGACTTCCTGGCTGGGGGGGAGTCGCACCCTAGGGGGAGCGAGGGCGGGTGCGGAAGAGGACTCCCAACGTCCATCCCGGAGGAAAGATAATTCCGGAAACCCCTTCGATGTCAGAGATGGGGTTCCATTTCGTAGGCAAACCGAAGCAAGTCTCCCAGAGAGACCTGACTTTTCTATTCCGTTCCACGCAGACAAGCTTTCCAAAGCCAACCGGCTCTCGGTTCGAAGGTAAGCTTTTGGCACGCGTCTAGCACACCGGTAGATCACGGGATCGCGCTCTCTCTTTTCGCCTCCCTTCTCTGTTTCCGTCCCATCCCGCCCCTCCGCCCATCCTACTCCCTCCCCGCCCCCGGCACCCATCCCTCGCCGCCGCATCCCTCTGGGAAACTCCCATCGACCCACGCGTGCACTGCGTCCTGCCCCTCCCTGCCCCCGAGCGCTCCCCGCGGCCCCTCGCCAGCAGCGACGGGGGCAACGACAGGAGAGAATCAACTGACGGACGGATTCCAGGACGAAAATTCCATTTGGATCATTCAGCCATTCCGTGTGTATGAGATGATTATGTACTTTCCGAATCAGAACTGGTGAGGATTTTATTCTGATATTTGACGCCGCTGAATTCTCGATTATACACTTCAGCAGTTACTTGTATAAATACAAGTTTCACATTCGCTTCACAGATGCGAGTGAAATGTGACACATTTAAGGAAGATGTATATTTAACATAAACCACGCTAACATACATGTAACGTTCATGAACAAAAATTCATTCCGAGTTTACTATGGCTGCTCAATGATGATTTGCTTAAGTTTTTTTTTCGGATTCTGTTGATAGTGTTAATATGAAAAGCGTTTATTCCATCCAGACTCCAATCCATGTAATTTTATTGCTATGCAATTACTCAGCTTGGTTGATAAGTTGGAGCTGATTGAGTTGAAGGCTAGTTCCTATTCACAAATGAAAAAATTCCTTCAGCTCTAGGTAAAAAAAGGAAGGTATGAGCATTCGTTGACAATATACAGAGCTTTTAACAGCAAACACCTCAAAACTTCCCTTTCGCAAGAGAGTTATTGGGTATAGTCTCATTGACGATGCATAACGTATGATTCGATACACACAAAGTCCACGCCCTACGAGGAATTCGAAGGCCGCGGCCTCCGAGTCGGCGGTGAAACATATTACCCAGTAGAACGGCACGGATTCCAATCTAGACTCACTGACAATGAGGATATCTAAAGGACATATTTGAGATTTTGATGTGGTGATTGAAAAATTAAGAGGACAATTTTTCCTTTCCTTGCTCAAATATCTTTGTGAAAAGTAGGCTTGAACAATGTTGCGAAGTTTCTAGACGTAGAGAAAAACTCAAGCAAAGATGAAATATCATAATAAGTTTTACAAATAAATATTATGACGAATAACAACTTTGGAATAATACAAGTCAGCCTTCTAATCATGTTCCACCTATTCTACATTGAGCTCAGACGTACCAAAATTATTGTTCTGGCATAAATTATGCACTGATCAATTTGTATTATTTATATCTTTTATTTTTCACGGGTGGAGTACTCACAGAGTGTTATGCTCTGTAAGAAGAAAATTTTAATTTCCCTCATTCACATCTTTCCACTTAAGTGTACTCCTTTCAGTCTTATTCTGTAGCTCTTCACATTCCTCCTCAATTACTGACTTCGAATTCATTCGAATATGTAGGGCGCCATACAGGGCGCCAAACGCCTGTAGCAGCACAAAATGTGCACATTCTGAAAATAATATTGCACGTATTATAAAAGAAGGTGAAGGTGAAGTGAAGTGAGAAGTGAAATCACTGATGAAAAGCTTTGCAGTTCCGAAAATTGAAAGTTGGAAAATTAAATTCAGATTGGAGGCGTTTAAGATACAGTGAATAACGGGGGGAAATAAAATGAACGGAAAGGAAAATCACAAAATAAATATTAGGCTCGTTTGGAGAAGAGAGGAAGGTAATCGGTAGAAGCCCGAAAAGGGCAATAAAAGTGGGTGGAGGAACTATGAAAACGTAATGGGAAATTTCGGTTAAACGAAGTACAGGAAGAGAAAGAACGGCAGTTTTAAACGGTATTAAGGGAGGCAGAAAGAATGTGGGGCTGATAAAATGATAAATCCAATTGGAGCGATTTAGATAGTAATACGTATAATAGGGCATCTCGTTCAATACTATTTACATATTATATGTTTCTAAGAAAACCATGGCATTCTCGTTAAAGCTAATGAGAATGGGATGTTTGGTACGTTTCTATGGACAAGATAAGCCCATATTCGTGACTATGGTGAGTATGCCCAACCTCAAGCTCTTTTTAACATTCTTTACGTGGTGCTATTGTTGAAAACAAGAGGAAATCATCATTCAAATTAAAATTATCTCTGCTGCTAAGAAAATGATATACGTAGCTGACGCGTGTATTTGAGAAAAGACTTCGTTTGATGGCAAATTGTTCGTAACGGGCTAGAGAGAATTGGTGGGAGATGCATGGGAAGGCTAGATGCAGGAGTGAAATTAGGTGGGTAAATCATCGAAACAGCTATGTCAAGTTTCAGCTAGCCAGTAAGTCAAAGTATTACAAACATTGTGTTAATATTCTGATCGATTATAAGAATCTTAAAGTCATTTTTATGTACTATGACTACAAGATGAAAGAGCCTCTGACAAGCTGATTTTCCTAGCACTTGATCTTCTCGAGAAAATGAGGAAAAGGAGTCCTTACCTTCATGCGGGAATTTTACACGACGTTGGGCTTGCGAGGTGGACCTCTCTAGGTAAACGTGGTGGTATAGTTTTAAAGTAATTATTACTAAGAAATAACCGAGATACCTGGATAAAATTTAGTCTGTGCATTAATTGATTATTATGTACATAATATTGTAAATTACAGCTATTTATGATGCTTTTTTAATTTCAGGAAGCCGTATATTGATGTAACACGCAGTATGGAGAAGATAGAGGCTCGCAGTGTAAGTTCCTTCATTTGAAAGGTTACAGTGCCTGGCTAATCCATGATGAAATTATGACTGCTTATGGAAACGATAGTCCGTCATATGACACAGTTGTGAGGTGGGAAAGGAATTTTCAAACTGACAACATGTCCCTTACAGACGATTCAAGAAGTGGAAGACCATCATTTAGGGACGATGCTGCCACGGTGAAGAAAGTGGAGGACTTTATCCTATTAGACCGAAGGGCAACCATCCAAATGATCATGAATGACTCTGGTGATTTTAGTTACGGCAGTGTGCGGAAAGTTATTCACGAAGAACTGCATATGTCAAAGATGTCAGCACGCTGGGTTAAATGACTACCGACTCTTTTTCAGAAGTAAACATGGCGCGACCTGCAATCGCACCCAGCAGCCAAAGCGATGTGGCTTTGAAATATTACCTCCTCCTTATTCTTCCGATCTCGCCCCAAGCGACTTTTTCTTATTCCCAAAACTCTAAAAATCGTTGCGGGGTCGATTTAAGAACATATATGATATCATTCAACTGGTGGAACAATAGTTTCGCAATATGCTGAGCTACAATGATGGCCTTCAGAGGTCAAGAAACGCTGGGAGAAATTATAACTCTGAATGGTGTCTAAGTAGAGAATAAAAAATAAAAATCAAGTTTCTGCCTCGATTATTTTTTAGTAATGATTAAAAGTTTACGATAGTCCCTCAAACGAGATGGGCTCCACCCCCACTCATCAAACCGAACATCGGGTTGGTTACCGTGGGTTTTTTTTTATTTTAGGGGTTAAGAGCCTCAAGTCTACCTTCCCGTCATCACTGACGAGTTCTTTTTTAGTTTGTGCTAAGAGCCTACTAAAAGAGTAACATGCATAACAAAGGTGTTATTCGACGACATCACTAAGAAAGTGTCATGAATGAAATTTAAAATTAGCAAGAATGTTTCATTACATTTTGGAATAACATCGAAAAGCGAAGAAATAAATGGAAACAAGATAAAACTAATACTCCAAATTCCTCTAGCATTTTAAGATGCACATGTTTACTGTTCCAATTGCCCGTCATTTCTGAAAAATATGATGATCTATGTTTACTGAATGGGGCATCTTCGACAGTTTTTGTTGATCCAACTCTCAAAAGGATATGTAACAATATTCTGTTTTAAATTTGCCAAATTTCCGATACATATATAAGGGATATTACGTTTTAATAATTAATATGTAAAAATATTCTGTTTTAAATTTGCCAACTTTCCGATATATATAAGGGATATTACATGTTTTAATAATTAATTCAAAATGTGCAGAAAAACATACCACTACATTTTACAAATATGATGCATTGATACGGATCCTATTGTAACTTTAAGAAGACGAATTCAGATAATTTTCCCTGACTGCTATCTAAATGGTTATAATTTTCTCCACTGCTTTCTCCAAACATTACAAAAGAGAGTGCTTCCTCGATTTACTGTCGTTGACCAACACCCAACCAAAAGGCGCATATAACACTCATTCGTGTGGTGTACATATCGCATTAAAAGTACTCACGCTAGGATCATTTTGACGCGTCCTCCTAGCGCATCACCAGATGTCGAAGTCAAAGACGGTCACCAAAACAACTCAAAGGCTTCTCACAAGTCAGTTCACGTGACCGTCCCATAATCCGAAATCTTCGTGATGCACTGAAAGTAGGGATGTAGGCAACTTTCCAAAATCTATCCATTCCCCTCTTGAGAAAATTTGAAGAATTAGGCCAAAAGAATGCTCTGGTTCCTCCCACATTATTGCAGTGATGGCAGAGGGAGAACCCTACAAAGTCGAACCGAGAACCAAACGGCCCTATTAATATTTCTCTCTCTCTCTCCATCGAATATTTTTACCTGTCACCGAACCGTTCGCTACAACACAAAACGCTTTAGAAGTACTTTCACCGCATTCAAGTTAAATAAACATCAACACATCTGCTGCCAGCCCAGCCGTGGAACTCTTGTGATATAGGACACAACACTCGTCCACCGAGAGCAATTCAAGAACCTATCCTCGTTTCCACCGAAAATAACGAACAAAAATATTGAAAAAGACGTCGACAACCCAAAGCGGTGTCGCGGTAGCCACGCGACTCAAGAGCGCTTGCCTGTTGTGACAGAAGACGGCCAATATCTTTGTAAATTTAATCAAACTCAACTTAGTGATGAAACTACTCTCTCTCTCTCTCTCTCGCTCTAGAAGATAACTATTAGAAGTGTTTTATCATATGAGAAGGCCCTAAAAGCTTGCCCAAATTAGGCGTTTCAACTCCATCTACCTATACAATTTGGAATATAATAATAAAATTCACCCTGGGCATAATCACGGATAACATGATTGACTAATGTAGTTTTCTTAGAAGAAAGAAGATAAATATTTCGATATAATTCAATTTCTTATTCCGAATACGAAAGTGCATTCTTTTCATCCTCATTTCTTTCAACTTCTGCTGATATTTCTCTCAACCTTTCCTTCGGAACCACCACGAATTTCCCTGTTTACCAAAACGCGCTTGAGACGCATATACGAATTCAAGGCCGTTTTTGAGCTCCTCCAATCTACAAAAATTACAAACAAATGTAAGTAATTTTTTAAACTTTATCAACCCACCAGATTCACACTCCACCAATGTCAAAAATTTCTTCCCCTCTGACCTTCGTTTTAACATCTACTGTACATGGAATTGAGGAATTTGGTGTAGACGCCATTTTTCTCAAACGAAATGATTTTGTGAAATCCAGCCGGACGCCTTAAGGCGTAGTTCTGCGTGAGTTCTACCCTGACCTTTCAAAACAAACGTTCAAACTGGCCCTAAAAACGTCAGTGGACATTTAATTATGGAAATTTTTCCAATGTAAGAGACGAACATACGAACTTTATTGCGCTGTGAAAGTTTTCAATTTGATACTATCTTTCCTATTGTGCTCAAAACAAACTTCATTGAGAAATTTTATTCTTATTGATTCTAAAGTTATTCTTAGCCTAGTTATTAAAAAATATAACGAAACTGATTCATAAATTGCATCTTATTATATTAATTGAAAGAGAAATTATCTTAATTAGTCATAATACGAGAAATAAATTTGCTTCGTGCGTCAAAAATGGCCGAAAAAGCGAAGTAATTATGATTTAATAAAATAAGTACCATTGCTCCATTTCAAAGAACTCTGTACTTCTTCCTACGGTGGGCATTTAAGCATTGATTGCTACCCTTTTGACATTATGTCGAGTTAAACACTCGACATAATGTCAATAGGGTAGCAAGCCCTAGAATAATCGGCAATCGGCTACTGAAGTGCCCGGGGGCTTGCTCACCTCCCAAGGCCACGTCTATTTACGAGTTCTCGCAGCTCCCTTTCGCAACCTTATCATGCCGATAGATTCGTCGCAACTCGCATCCCTACCACTTCAATGAAAATACATTTACATAAAATTTGCGATTTTAAGGCAGCATTTAAAATAACTTACAGCAATGAAAAAAATATCCTGGCAGTAGGTGAAGTGAAAGAAAGCCATACGGCATCCCTTCTGTAAGGCTCGCCAGTATTAGGGTTCGTGCAGAGAGGGATATAGAGAGAGAGAGAGGTCAGTAAAAAAGGAGATGGGGAAGCCAGAATATTTGTCTATCCGAACCCACAGAATAATGAAAAAGAAAAACAGCTACGAATTCTCTCCTTCGAAAGGAAACCGTAATTACTATGGCGAAGCTTTAATTTGGTTAGCCAATCTAGGATGAAATACGTATGGTAATCACTGCGAGCAAATATACTCAAAGAAAAGCAGGAATGCATAACTGATATCTTTAATGAAATGGTTATATTTTTCGGTTTGTAATAACACAGGTAATTAGAATTTGATTGATCGCTTTTTCCTATAGAAAGAATTGAGGTTTTTGGTAATTTAAAAGAGAGACTTCTTTGTTTTGGACTGATTTCCTTCCACCTTTGTGATCACTCAAGTAGTCCATTCATTCTGTACTTCGCATTATTTAAAACAGTTTAATTGTAATAATATAATCTATTATTATTCAGCTCCGTCGATTGAAAATATACCGACCCTCCTACCCGTCTATACGAAAAATTAGAAATATTCGTAAATTCTGATATTTTTTCTTAGTCTGAGAATATTTAATCCTAAGGCTTCTGAGAATATTTATCGCTTTTTTAAGTTTCTAAAACCCATTCACCAGATACGTATTTCTGATAACTACTGACTCAGCTACCTTCCCACATCCCAGACCGCAATTCATGAAAGTGGTTCATAATTAAGACAACGACATTATTAATTTTAGTATTTTTTTTAAATAGTCAAGACCTGCGGCGATACTTAGATTGCGGACTTCCCATTCGGAGGGTCGAACCGAAGGGTTTGTTTTTTTAATGCAAGCCGTCCTGCACCTTGATGTCGGCATTCCGAGGGCATGTTGCTATACTTCGGAGGGGATGTTCGTTTGCGGACTTCCCCCTCTCTTTCGCACACCCGGGGGGGGGGCTCCTGGCGCCGATGACTTTCCTCGACTCCGTCCTCTCCCCTCTTCTCCTCACCCCCCGTGGTGTGAGTAAATTCCACAGGAGGGGGGGTGGGTGTTTCTCACTGCAGCCAAAACACTGTTTGAGTCTACTCTTTTATTCTACTAGGTATTTTCTCACAAAACATGTTCATAATTTATCTCATTATGCAAGAAAAAGGCATACGATTTCCTAGGCGTTCTGGGGTTCATTCCAGTTTGACAATTAGGGATCTAGGCTTCCCTGTGAAAAGTCGTATTCAAGAAAGAAACAGTATTTGAAAGGTTACAGAGATTCTTGAATGGCCAAAGGGGTTGGACCCATATACCGCCGTCAATCATAAAATTTACAGCTGGTATGAACTAAATCTATTGCTACGTGGTTTCACAAAGACTGAGATCGAGTCAGGTTAACCGTCTATAATTTGATATTCTCTGACGGCGACTAGGGGTTATCTAGTCTCGAGAATATATTTCCCTTAGAAGAACTGCAAAAGCATTGGTTATACATTGGAAATGAATAACATAATTTACCGAATATGGTATATCATTATGAAAACAAGTGAATGCGACATAGGTTTATGGCTAAACAATTATTACATGAGAATCGGCTCACCGAAACATTTGAATCTCACGAAATACGTTCTACAGCCACACAATATTAGGTAGCTATTCAAAGGCCTAGAGCGATTAAGGAACGAGGCCGCGATTTCAATCAGAGTTTCCCGCGTTCGCATGGTTCTCATTATAGTTTTCTGACCATTCGTCATCCCTCATTATTTCAACGATACTTACGCTAACGTGACGAATCACTCGTCTTCGACCGAGAGACTTTTTCATTCTTTTTCTGCTCCATATCCAGCTTCGAGGCGAGGTCTCGCTTCAGGGGCATCGGCAATAATGATTAAGGCTAAGGTGGGAAGTGGCCCAGTTTGCCAATGTTGCGCTGTGCGAGAAGTACCGCGCATCCTCCTTGACCTTAGCGGAGGCTAATGTGAGTGTGTGGCTGGCGAGGCGTGGACAGCCGCTCTCACAGGCGACGGGGAGGGGAAGAGGAAAAGGGAGGGGTCAGGAGTAGGAAGGGGATCCACAACACACCGAGGGCCCACCCCTCGATCGGCGGCTACGACGAACCACGCCTGGGAGAGGGCACCAGAGCGGGACACCCCGCCACCGCCCGCGAATCGACCGACCAATTAGGAAACGATGAAAAACTACCGAACAAGCTTCACAAACGCACATCCTTCCGGTGCGCATCGAAATTCACATCGATTCCTAATCGAATTATAGAGTCAACGACGTCTTCACCTTGGCAATAATTGACGGAAAAGAATTCGAAGAGCGTGAAGCAGCACCACGAGGGCCTGCGGCGACGATGGCTCCGGCCCGTTCCTCAGGAGTCGGTGTGCCTGGTGGACCCCCTGTGTTGCCCCCCTTACGACGCGCATGCCAAGGTGGTTGGGGAGGGAAGGTGGAGGGTCGGGCCACCATGTGCTCCAACGAGGCGAGGCATTGCACGGATTCCATTCCTCCCGCCAGGGCCGCACGTCGAGTGGGCGCAAACGAAAGCGGGCCCTCGCAGCATTTTCTTCATCACTGGACCGTCATTGTTTGTCGGGGAACGCCCAATCGCGGACGCCTTCGCATCTCTAACATTAGTAGGCCAATGCCACCAAAGCCCTTTCAAACAAGATGTGTCGCGATCAAAAGTGATGGGCATATGGTTTCTTGGAGAGAGAACTCAATCTCTTGGAATGATGGTCGTTTAGTAAACGCGGAGAAACACGACTGCCACTCTCAATGCATTCTTCCCTCCTTGGCTCGAGTGGAGGCATATTAAAAGTTAGCCGCTTCTGCAAAAGTGTATTGATATTAGCGGTGTGTTTCATCCCGACCTAAATCTGTCGTACCTAATACTAGCTCAAGCGTGGGTTCTTCAAGAGTGTGTTCTACTGTGCGCGCATTTGTGAAATAAATTAAGGCATGAACAAAATAAAACGAGTGTGTTGGCATTTTGGTGATTTCGACACTCGGTTAATAATTCAATTTGCAGAATATTAAGTGATCACCGTAATGAATCTAATATCAAATAAATTTAAATAAGTGATTTTTCAGTAAGGGCTTTTATTAGGTATTGCACTAGAGTAATAAATCAAAAAGCAAGTATTTTTTGCTTTAGACTAGGCTCATAAATTCGTCTTCTCCCAGTAGCTAAAATGTCGAGAACTTGAGCGAAGAACATAAGAGCTTCGTCACAATATGGATGGGAATGGGCTCCTTTCCTGGTAGGGGCTTTACATTTTATATCATTTGCTGCGTCTTAAAACCATGGATTCTTAGCCATGATATCACACCTTTTCGGTGGAATTATTCGAGCGCCTCGTGGATTGGCAACACCGCGTCTGGACCACGGCCGTGACTCAAGCAGGGAGACCCGATCGCGGAGTCACCCCTCGATAGCCGTCGACGCCACCACGCCCCTTCGAGGGCACGCAGTGGGTGCGGTGGTCGCACCACCACTCTCTCTCCCTCCCTTCTTCCAACGCCCGCCGTTGATATCATCGGATGCCGTCACTGGGATAATGGTGACCGCTTTGGATAGCATAACCGTCGAGCCTGCTCTGACTGCGTGAGCTGGTGACGTGCTAAACCTTGACTGAGGTGTTCTGATATCGCAACTCATATGGAATTGCAATGAGGCATGATTCGTAGAACTTTAGCAAAGAGAATCCTGAACTAAAGCTGTAACATTTTCAAGATCACTGACTGTGAAATGGCGATTAACACCAACGTTACACAAATGGTATACATATTCAATCATCAGCAAGTCGACTTGCTTGGTAGCTTGAGTGTTGGGAAATATTTAGGCTAAATTAATAAAATTTCCGATGAATTCAATTAAGCATATTCAAACGAAAGATATCTCACCGCCCAAGTTTAGTGGAAGCTGACATAATTTTGTGGAAATTCAATAATATTATTTACCATAAATGAAGTAAAGAGAGATTTTGGATGCATCATCACTGACCGCACAAACAGTTAAACAATATATCTCCATCATTCTTATATATTGGACTCTATTCTCGCCATCTATTCCAAATACAATTCCATGGTCCCATACATAATAGCGTTGAGGAGGTCTTCGAAGATTGGATAGAAAGGTGGGACGGGTGCATTGCGTCCAAGGGGGATTATTTTGAGAAGTACGAGTATCGTCAAATTTGGAGGATGAAAAATGGTATGCTGTTAAAAAATATGATTATTTTGTATTGAACAGGCCTCGTTTTTGCGGGTATCTCCTCTCCTTGGCCGCCAGATAGATAAAATGAGAGAGAGAGAGGCCACAGCAGAGAAATATTCCGTATCTTACCTAATTCCCGATTCAACAGGGATTACTTTAAGCACTCCCATGTTTTAGCTCTAATAACCTAATTTTAAACGCGGATTCCTTGGACGAACACATCACCAAATTAACAACGATAATGTCTGGAGCCCTAAGTCTCACTTCCACACGCCAGAGGGGCTCTATTGGGGTTTCTTGCAAATGTAGAAGAGCATTATAGTAAACATTTAGGCCGGCTAGTTTTTTAATACATAGATAAGGAACGCGACGTAGACGAGTATAGCTTAGGCCCGGAATACTAGACAGCGAGATAGAAAGCTGAAAGAGATGAAGTCGAACAAGGCACTGGGAATAGATAACATCCCTGCAGAATTACTATAGAGTTTAGGAAAAAATAAAAGGAAGAGATTCTTTGAATTTTCACCCGGTGTTTATAAGATGGGAATGTAGCAAGAAGAATATCATAGGTAGTTATTTTTGATCCCCATCCGAAAATAGTGAAAAACTGCTGTATGTGAGGACTACAGGAGGATTAGTTTAAGTTCGTCCGCAGCTAATGCAGTACTAAAAACCATCAATAGAGTAAGGCAAGGAACAGTACCAACAATTCCCTAGATACGTAAAGATAAATTTGAATTTAGAAAGGGGTGAGGAACGCGTGAGGCCATAGCAGGGACGAGAACATTGGTAGAAAAAAATATTGAATATAATCAGGATGTGTTAGCATTGCGTGTATTCCAAGAATGCGTTCGGCCGTTTAGAATGTAGGAATTTGAAAGAGACTGGAAGCAAAAGTTAATGGAGATATTGTGAAATGTGGGAGTAGACTGGAGGGATAGCCGACTTATTTGAAACTTGAATGTGATTCAGACGGCACAGGTAAAGGGTAGCAAAGGGGAGAATCAGGATGGGCAATAAATAGCAGGGGAGTGAGCAGTGTCGTATCCCTGCGTCTTCGCGTGGGATATTGACGACAATTCGAAGTTACCCAGCGAGTCGAGCGGCTGTCTCACGGGTACCTGAAGCTAGCTTTAGATGGGTATTGGGAAAAATCGAAAAATAAGAAGGAATCCAACGGCGATCGAATTTCAACTTTAGACTTTAATAAGGAAAGAAACAAATGTGGGACCAGCCCAAGAGTGTCGCCCGATTGTGAGTCCCCGACTGCCTTCTCCAGCCCTGGGTGTTTCACTCATTCGTTAATCATTACCATGATGAGCGATAATAGGGTAGGGGACTCTGGCATTGGTCAATGGTCCAGAGGTCACTAGCCTCAGTTGCCACCATCATGGACAACCACTCACTCAACTTACACCATCATACACAACAGCAGGGTAGCCGATATCGCCGGTACTTGTCAACATATATGCTGAATAAACAAAGACGTTTCAGGCCAGATACGTTGGAATATCATGATTAATTAAAAATTGGCAATTTTCAACTAATATATACTGAATATATGTTAAGGACGGCATGGAAAGACCTTTAGCTGGAAATAAAAGCGCGAGGCGAAATAATTAAGACATCTGTGCAGATGATCAAAGACTAGTTAGTCAGACAGCCAAGGGATTGCAGCTATTGTTGAGTGTTATGACAGGAATAATTTCAAGAGTTATGGTATGCAGATTAACCACAAGAAAACAAAAGTAATGGGATACTCGCAAAGTAGGAAAGCTAAATAGTAAACTAAGAGGCAAAAACTAGAGCAGAAGGAGCAGTTCATGTACTTAGCAGGATATTAGAGGACGACGCACATTGTAGTGGGTACATCAGGAGGATTTCTTTAGCGAAGAGTAATTTGCAAGAAGAAAAGACTTGATGACGGATGCACTGAGTGAATATTTGAAAACAAAGATGAGCAAACATTGTAATATAGAGCGTAGTGCTTCGTGAATGTGAGGCCTTGTTATTGAGGCAAGAGAACGAGAGTAGATTTGAGGCTTCTGAAATGTGGGTGTAGTGGATAATAGAAAAAAATTAGTTGAACAGAGAGGAAGGCGAACGCCGAGGTTTTCAAGGGAGGTAGGTGAAGTGAAGAAGTTATTGGGGGAAATCCGAAAAAGGCAAAGAAATTGGATGAAGGAAAGAATGAAAGACAATGGGATGTTGGAGGCCGTGATAGAAGGGGAAAGTTGGGAATATAAGGCTAGAAGAAGGAAGAGAGAGAGGAATTTTTAGACAGCATGAAGGCACGCAGACGTTAAGAATAAATAAAGAAAAGAATTATGTAAGTCAAAAACTGGTTAAATTCTTGCAATATTTCGAAGTATATAGTGGCTAGGGGCCGTCGGAAACCTATCTTACTTACCAAACCTACCTTAGAATATTTGAATGAGCCTCTAAAAGTGAAATTTGACATTGAATGTGTGAAGACGTGGAAGTGAAATTTGACAACGAGTGTGTTAAGACGTGTAAGGAAAAAAAGACTAAACCGGCAAAAAGAAGTCTTCCAAAGAAGATCTAAATAAATATGATCGACAGCAGACACAGTGAATGTTAACAAAAATCGAAAGGATGAGGACTTGTCGGTGGCCACCCAAGGCGACGTGGAGGCATGTACGAGATTATTACGACACTTGCGAAGAAATATGAAAACAGTGCTGAGCGACAAGGCGAGATCGAGAAACGGAAAGAGGAAGGGAAACGAATAAATATCAGAAGCTCTCGCGATAAACTGGGTTTTACAGAAAGTGATGTTTCGAGCCCATGTGGCAGGGTTCCTGACTCGCCTATCGTACTCGTAAGTCACGAGTGGCGCTGGTGATTATTATCACTAAAAGTAATTTTATTTTCGGGTAGTTCGAAATTACTAACGTATATTTCCTACTTTCATAATCACCAACTGTGCGAAGGAAAAATATCCATTTTGTTGGTCTCTTCAGCGGTCAATGCCCCTTAAAACCCTCTTTGTGGTCTCACTCGTAATCCTAAGTTATTCCCCGTGCCATCGCTATGCTACTACCATTTGTGCTTCTTTAGTAATATAACTGTTTCATACATATTTGTGCTTTCACATACTCCCACTCCATAATTTCCCGTAACTGTGCAACACTGCCAGACCGTTCATAATTTTCACGGAACGGGCAGCTTCTCAAGATTAATTCAGATATTAAGACCTTCTGCGCAGCGCCCCAAATTCTCAAGGTGCATCCAAGGCGACGTCTAACTACCACGAAATAACACCTCTCCTCGACTAATTTATCCTAATTTTCCTCACAATTGGTTTGATGAAGCCAAGTTTCTTTAGTACAGCTTCACACGTTCCTCAAGTGGGCTCCCCGCATTGGTTATATTCCAGTGTATCACCGAAACATTTTCATTGGTCAGCTAAATAAGTATTTATGTCAAACCCACCAAGCATACATCGAGTGTGAGCTTTTTTTCCCAGACACGTACCACTTAGATTTTTTCAGGAGGACCCGCGCCTGATACAAGCATTAACACTGTTCCGATTGCTAGTAAAGGACATCATGCATTTTATTTCTTATTTATAATTGGCGAATAATCTGAGGTTGATGAATTGATGTCCCTGATTAAAATAAGGAAAAGAAGAGGATCGATCATGCTTCTCTACAGGACCCAAAGGGGGATTTCATCCAATCTATCCAAAGACAATCTTTCCTATTTTCACAAAATAGGAAATGATTGTCGATATTTTTTTTCTTTTTTTTTACCTTTTGTTTCGTTAAAAAGGAAAATATCGAATACAAATTGCTACGTATTGTTACTTCCACGTAGAGAATTATTAAGTACACAAGGACTGCCCGATTAGGACTTAGTGAATATATTTTATAAGAGTGATGCAATTTCTGACCCTAACTCTTTCTGTACTCAAGCTAGAACCTCTTCCGGGCCTGGGAATGTTTGAAGCTTAGATCGACTGGAATTCTCAAAGAAATTCCTAATTATTTATGATTGCGTGACTCATCGGTTCATTAGTGCTATGTGGATTTTTTTATTGGCTTTGCGTCATCGTTATTGCACACGCCTATAATTGTTCATGCCGACCTCTCCAAGACGTTAGCTTTGGCTACACTGCTTGTCACTACTGTGGCACGATGGTCCTCCAGTCTCTAATGACTCAACTTTTAGGCGCTTACCGCGTAACTTGACGATAATTTTTCAAGGTTACAGTATTATAATATCCACTGTTTTGATAACGTGTCTTTTGACAAGTATATGTAAATAGCAGTGAACGTCTGGGAAAAGGAAGAGATTCGTAAAAATGAATGTATACTTTTCTACAGTTGTGATACATGGGCAATAGAATCGATGGTGAAAAGAATTTGAAGCGATGGAGTTATGGTAATAGCGATTACCAGTCGAAATAAATTGACAAACATAATAGCAGATGAGGAAACTGAAATTGTAGTACATAATGTTCGATTGGCGAAGGGATGGGTCGGATTTGCCGAGCATCCGCCTTAATTTCTGAGACATTTACCGGATTAAGGCAGGGTTTGAGTCGGAATGGTACATCGAAAACGGGAATTAAAGGAACTGCAGAGGAGAAGACTAACAGAGGCAATATAGAATCAAAAGATAAAAAATAAAATTACGAAAAGTAGATAATGGAAGGCTTCAGCGCAAGTAACTACGTATGAAGGAATGAAGAGAATGAAAGGTAACATGATGTAGACTCTAGAGCTGCCGCTAACCAATCCTCGGATTGATGACCCATAATGATAGTGATTATTGGTTGTCAAATTTAAATTCACGACTTTTTTATAATAATATTTCTGCTCCGTGGTAAATTCGTTCGCCACGTGTCCTCATTCGTGCCGCCCGGCGAGGGGCAGAGCTTGGCGCCGCGACGCCCCAATCTTGACCCCGTCGCCGTGCTCAGCCCTCCTCCCACCTTCGCCTCGCAAGCAGACGGAAGGTGTGCTGAACACCAGGAAAACAGCAGCGAACACTGATGTGTTATCAAAAAAATTATATTTGCCACATAGATTTTTTAAGAAATATTGCTCGAGGCAATTGGCGAGTCTCAACACATCATGAACATAATAACAGGGTTCCAAGAAACCTCGGGAGATGGCGCGACAGTAACTTTTAACGAAGTCATCCGCCTACTGTGCATTACGATTTAACAACTTTAGAGAGTTAAAATCATTCGCCTTGACCAGGACTCGAGCCCGGATCCCTCGAGGTTTTTAGAGGACACCTCAGTAGCTTAAATTGGCTAAAGCACTCGGCCGGACATCGAGGGATCCGGGTTCGGAGTACGGTCAAGGCGAATGATTTTTACTCTCTGAAATTGTTGCATTATAATAACAGGACATTAATATATAATGACAGGGTAGTTTGCTAGTTCACATAAAGAATAACATGTCTGATGAGTCAGATTCGACGCCTTTCCACTACTACTTTAGTAGCTTTCGCCACGCATTCGGTCGGAATACACGCATAGCGAATTGAATTATAAACCGAAAAACCCCTGAACGAATCTATTATATTCGAAGGCCAAATTACTAGCAGAAACAAACTCAATCTTGGTAATTGATTTAGTTTTTCCTTGCTTTTATGGATGCAATCTGTCTAAAAGGGATGCATTAAAAATAACACAGCAACAAATATTTCAGCAATTTTTTTCTCTACTTCAAATTTGGAACATTTTCCCGATTAACAGCAGAACTCCCGAATTTTTCCCGATTTCTCCAGTTTGCGACCGATGGCCACACCGTAGTCATTTAACGTGTACTACGTCGGCGCGCGAAACATCAGTGCAGATATAGCACACGCCCCAAGCACCGTCGGTTCAGTTGAAGGGAAAGTGGCGGGTGCGCCGGGCCTCTTCCCTCGCGAAGCAACCCACCCACGCGCACCACGCACCAGGCGACATCACTCCGCAATGGAAGCGCCCCCTTTAGTAAACAGCGAACGCGGACCGTTTGGCGAGAGAGTTTTTTCCGGAGAGCAAACATCAAGATCACGTATCGGATTAATGTTCGTCGTCCCGTTATAAAACCGTGACGCACCTCTATCTCGTGCCTCCCATGAAAAGAGAGAGAAAAACCAATTCTTCCTGCAGTCGTGATACATGCTCGCAGCCGTGCGGATGAACGCGGAACACGCGCGAATTTCAGAATCAAAATCACGTTTCCTTGGCCAGGTGATGCGATTAACAGCATAGTTTCATTTACATTTCGGTTAAATCACATCTACATCTGCTCAACTGCCAGCAAGTCGGTAAAAGGGTGTGTGGCCGGGGGGGGGGGTCATCAGCCATTCTTGAATATATATTAGTTATTAAACATTCATTTGAATATATTTGTATGCAAGGTTATACACAAAAAAACTCGTGCACATAAATGCTTATACTATATGTCATGCAATACTTGTTGCGTTCGACTTATTCATTGAATTTTGGTCTTAAATTTAATTCGTTAATGTAAATATATTCGGGTGCTTGGGTTCGATTTTGTTATGATTGAGTATAATTTGAGAGAAGAACGAGTACTTGAATCTGGCTGTGACGGTGTCTATCCCTTTTATTTTAACCCAGAGGTCGAATCTTCCAATATTTTTGGCGCCATAATAATATCATCAGTGTCGCAAGAAAACTCAGGTACCCTGAACCTTTTTAAAAGTCTAAGTCTTTGACTGGTGGTCTAAGACTGCTCTTCCATGATTCAGGCGACTTCCAACTTAATTCCTCCAACATATCCGTCACGCTTACCCTCTTCCCGTATTCATATTTAACAAATCTAGCGGATTTTCTCTTAACCTATTCCAAATCCCGAATTAACGTTTTTTCCCTAGGATCCCAAATCCTTGCCACGTATTCGAAATGTGACCCAACAAGAGCTTAGCAACGCCTTTTTCTTATTTTATCGTTGCATTTTCCTACAGCACGTCTAGTGTAACCTGGCTTCTTTAAGGCTTATACGCATATTCCTATAATGTGCGTACCCCAGAAAGATCACGCAGAAAAAGAGAAAGGAATTAAGTCCATAAATTCAAAAATCCATAACCTGAGGCCAATGCGTACCTAAAATTTAGGGCGCCTGAGGGATGAGAAGTGACTCCAATCCTCTTAATGAATGTAAAATACCCAGATTCATATGAAGGGCTTCTTTGGAGACTTTCACCTTCAATGAGGAAGCAAGACACGAATAGGAAGGTTAAAAGTGCCGACGAGGAAATAATACTTTAAAGCAAGTTTCAGTCTTAAATTACGGATATTAAGGGAAGATGGGAAGCGAGGTTCCTCACTCACAATTTTCGATATTTAATCCTTTATAAAAAGTTTAAATAATAAAATTTCTCAATATGAAGAGCGACTATTAAAGATTAGCAGTATAAAGAAATTCTGTTTCAGTTAATCAAGTATACAGCCAATTCAAATGTTCATGACCTCACCTGTATTATCATAATTATGATCGAGAGGGTTAAGGCATTTCAAGAAGAGTGGAAACGAATCCAAATATTCTAAAAATTTCATAATGAATAATTGATTATTGAGTATATGTATTAAACTTGTGCAGTCACGCACAGTTTCTGAGGCATAAAAAAATTATCATACGAGGTTACATTTGGCATATTTCCTCTCCATCTTTGGTAGCGTCATACTTGTAGCATGACGCAAAACATTTTCGACAATGTTTTTTATTCCCCCTTTCAACCTTTTTATTTCCCTTTTCTCAACCTTTCCGACTAAATCTGGGAAAATCCACATTTCCTTTATCTTTATTTCCTGGAAGGCTTCTTCTAATTCGTTACAAGACCAAATAGGGTTAAAGAGTTTATTGGAGGTTCTCCTTTGTCGCAGTATCATTCAACTTTCCCGAATTCCTATTTATCAAACGTTTCAATCAAATCAGGTTGAATATACGAATTTGAACTAGTTTAGATTTAGTTAAGAGTTTTACTGAGTCTCGAGTCAAAAGTAAATTATTTCAAATGGAATAAAAAGTTTCTAATTTTTCAAATATTTGCCGTCTGAAATAAACTATTTGTTTCGCATTCATTTTCTTGTGTGTAGGTCCGTTTGTGTTCGCAAGGTCAAAACTCAAGAGCTACAAATCGCCGGAAGTGTATCGTACTTTGACGCAGTTTTGCCGGGAAAATATATAGAAGCAAGTAGTACGAAAAAATTAAATTAAATTTTCAATGTTTCGCAAAATTCAAAATCATATGAAAAAGTTCCACAGGTGATCATCATTTAAAAAGACAATATTTTTTTTCTTAAATGCATTAAAATATAAGATTTAATGATTTCTCCTTTGCCGCAAGGATTCATCCTTTGTACAAGCTGTACGCTTGTCCTCTGTTTTTTATGAAAGAGAGTAATTGCGTATTTATCGGGTATGTTTCTTAGCCTAACATTAATTTAACATTCAGCGCAAATCTCCGCAATGCATCAGAAGGTGAGACCAAAACGACATGAAAACGAAAATTACGCACCCATAAGGAATCATTGTTTCCTCGCCCAAATCATGTCCATAACAGCAGAGATTATTATTGGACACAGGACAATGCATGCGAGAGAAAACTAAAATGATACGAAATGGTAATATTCACTAATTACCCAAACGGCTAACGACGTGACACCCGCTGCCACAGGCCCTGTGGTGACTTACAGGTCACATTTAGAACTCCACTGATGTAATCAAACCTTCTAGATAGTTCCACAGGTAGCTAAGTAGAAATAGTTCTACTTCTTGAGAAAATCTCCAGAGGCTTCTGCGTCTCTCTCTAAGTTATGATTCTTAACGTCACAACAGCGACTCAGACGACAGAGCGATGATTTCCGCAAACAGAATTCTTTCAGTGGCTCCTTTCGGTAAGACACCTCGTTATATTCATACCTTCTTCTAGTCTTGAATAAAGTCAGAACTTCCGTGGAAAACTTAAGAGCTCTCAATCATTGAAGTTTAGCCCAGAATAAGTTTTGGATTAACAAACCAGGCAAGTAAAATACCACTTTTAATTATTATCACTTTCTTTTCAGTGAATAATTTAAATTGCAAGAAGAAAAATGGGCATGAAGTCTTTTTGACGCATACTTTCAAGTCAAAACATTGACTTTTGCATTTCTATTCATTTTGCTCAATAGGCATTTATTATTGTTTACCTTAAGTATTACATCAAGTAAAGCACAATGCCTTTGTTTTCCAAACCAACGTCATCCAAATAACTATTCGCATGTGCGGCAGTTTCGTTGTGGGAATATTCTATCGTTGGAAATGCACCCCTGGCAAGTCATGTCATGAAAGATTTCGGCGTCAGTAACTCGAAGGGGCCGGGCCAAGAGGCCGCAGGCAGCGTCCCATGGCGCATTGTATGAAAACAATCGCTAGTATGAAACTACAAACTGAGATAAATACTCTGTGAAAAATTACCAAATGTATCGTTTTAATCCCAAGGATTGAATCGAAATGTTTCCTAATTGGTAACTCTCCCCCCTCCTCACTCCGGGACCTGACCACATCTACGCCTACATAATACACCGCCAACCACCACAAGGGCATTTGGTTAGGACGCCAGTGTTTTATGCACGCTTCGTATAAATATTCGCTTACTCAAATAAAAATTATATTTCACATCCACAAACAAAGGAACATACACATACATATCTATCTGTACATCTACAACTACGAGTACATAACCCCGAAATCCACCCAAAAGGTGTGTGTCGCGGAGGACATACATGCCTGCCTAAAACATTAAATGTTGATTTTGTTTAGGGATAGTATTGAATTTTGAATTAAGAAACAAGGAGTGGTTACCTTTCATTTTTAATAGTAATGTATCGTGCGAGGGAGGAGCGAGTACTTGACAGTTCATGGAATATACAGTAGGTTCTATCCGGATGCCCAATCTGCAATGTGGGGTCACAGTAATTCCCTCTTTATTTTCGCTAGTAAACTCGGTTACTCTATACCTCCCGAATAAGTCTTAGTATTGTCCCTTCGTTCATGACGCTACGGGAGTCCTCGCCAAGAGAGAACTCGCCAGTTCCCGAAGCCCTCTCCCCTCGTCAGTCAGCCATAAGGAAAAAGAGCGTGGACTCAAAAACAGCCAAGGGGCTACCGGGGACTCATCCGGACTGTTTCTCATTTAGCCCTCTTTCTCCTTCTCATTCTCTAAATAACTGCCAAATATTTTCCACTGCCCTTGCGGGCTACAAAAACTAAAGCCTGCCGGAAAATACCGCTGTGGAGTAGGTACTACCGAGAAGACCTTTGTGAATTAATTTCAATACAAGCAGAGAGACGATAAATGCGACTAATGTAGGTACTTATGACTCGGGTAACATAATTGTTGGAACAGTTTAGTAATTGTTGCAGCATAATTGTTGTAACATTATTTTTACAGATTTGGAGCGAACAAAAAATGTTTCTGGAATCTTTCAGATCTTGGAGGGAGGAGGAATGATTCGGGAAGGGACGCATGAAGGTCACAACGCACGGGGCTTTAAAATACCACGGGCCGGCCCTGATTCTTAAAGCCCGCGCGTATAATTAAGACTGGGAGGGCAATCGGCCGCTTGCTCTCCGGGAGAGCTCTTTTCCGCGTCCTTGGGAACCAAGGGCACCCCAAGGAACCCCTTGCATGCGTCACGCTCTGAAACATTCCTTCATTTAACAGCTTTCTTCTTCTAGTTCGTCCCCCTCTCGCCTCTCTTCGCCCCTCCCACCGCCACGCACCGTTGGCTCCACACGCGAGAGCATCTCTTCCTGGGCTCGAGCGGGGCAAACATCCGTGGACATACGGCCGGCTGGACCACCAGGGCACATGTGTTCCGGCGCCAAGGCTCCAACGAAGCCTGTATATAGGTCGCTTCGACACACGAAGAGCACTACACAGTAATGAGGCCACTAATGCGTAGAAAGGAACATGGAATACAATCAGGATGTATTTCTCCATTTCGTAGTTTTCGAGAACGAAGTTGATAGAAGGCATTGGGTAAAACAATTCATATATTACAGATGATAGGACTAGATTGGAGGGAAATGAGACTTAGCCGCAACCTGTACATGTCAGGTGCGAGTGGCGGAGAGAGAGTCGGGATAGGCAATGGGAGGAAGACGGATAAGATAGGGGTGTCCATTCTCAGTCGTGCTTTTCATCATGTACTTGGAGGAAATGATCAAAGATACATGAAAAAACTCGAGATAAGAATGAAAGTCGGAAGGCAATCAATAAAATCGGTGATGCTGATGATCAAGTTCTAGTATACCATTCTGCCAATGTGCTGAAAATTTTAGCGAACGCATTGCAAAATCAGTGTAATAGGTATGGGATGAGAATTAATGTAAGCAAAATCAAGGTTGTGCGGTTATCGATGAAGGGGAAAGACAAGTTAAATATTAAAATTGGAGCTCATAAACTACAGTGGGTGGAACAGTTTACGTATCTCAGAAGTGTTTGGGACAAAAAAGGTGAATGTAGTTGGTTCATAAGACGAAGAATTGAGTTAGACAAAGAATATTTCATTAGGAGGAGAGAACTGAAGACAGGGATGTTGAGTAGGAATGTGAAGAAAGGACAAGTTATAACTTTGATATGAAGCGTGGTTTCGCAGACGTGGAAACATGGTCATTAAAGCAAGGCGATAGACGCACATTTGAAGCTTTTGAAATGTGGTTGAGGAGAAGTATGGAAAAAGTGAAATGGAAAGAAAGAATAATAAACGAGGAAGTGCTATGCATGATGGGGGAGGAGAGGGATTTGTAGGGGGAAATTCAAAGGAGATACCTCCTTTGCATCAAATGCAGATCGTGAATTGGCTGTGGTGGATGCAGATCGTGTTTATGGGCGATGGGCTCTCTAAAACCCTCTGGCAGAGCGAAGAACGTCAGGCAAGTGGGGAAGGGGCAGGAAAAGAATAGATATGAAATGAGGAAGGAAGCATGCGGAACTGAAGAAGGGCTAATTGTAGCGTGGGGTGTCAGGTTGTTTTGTTAGGCGAGGACTAAGAAATGTAGCTGTCAATGTCCATCCAAAAACCTAGATGGTAGAAAATGGTAGAAAGCCTAATAATAAATCCACCTTGTATAGTATTAAGTGCATTAGCCTACAGGCTCAGATTAGATTTTGATAGTCCGCGGGACTACACACACCTGCACTCCTAAGTCCTACCTAACGTGACAAAATATATCCTTAGACCCCATTCTGCATATTAATATACTCATTATTAAGATCCTCATGCTTTCTTCCTTCAACTTCATCCAACATGTCCAGTCTTTTCCTCCCTCGACCTCGCTTTCCCTGCGCTCCCCTCCATTACCGTTTTCAGCCTCCAATTGCCTCTCTATATCTTCTAAATCAACTTACCCAAATTGCTTCAAATTTCTTCGAAAAGCCATCTCTCTTCCCCTGCGATGCCTATAACGTCATCATTTGTTTTTCTTTTTCTCCATTTTATTTTTTCCATTTTTCTTCATACCCTAAACTAGATCAGGTTGAACAGTTTACGTATCTCGGAAGTGTTTTGGACCAAAAAGGTCAAAGTTGTAGGGACATAAGGAGAAGAATTGCCTTAAGCAATGAAGTTTTCACAAGGAGGAGAGAATTGATTACATGGACGTTGAATAAGGATGCTCAGTAAAGACTTATTAAAACTCTGATATGGAGCGCAGTTATGCACGACGCGGAAATATGGACATTGAAGCAGGGTGATAGAAGTAGATAGGAGGCTCTTGAAATGTAGATATGGAGAAGATAGAGTGGACAGTAAGGAAAATAAATGAGGATGTGCTAGTTATGGTGGGGGAGGAGAGGGGATTATTGGGATAAATCATAAGGAGACAGGAAAAATGGATAAAGGCATTTCGATCGGAAGTAGGATGTTGAAGACTGTGATTGAGGGAAGAATGTTAGGCAAACGAGGAAGGGATAGAAATATGAGAATAGAGACGTTGGTCGGAATGAAGGGTGGAAGGAAATAAACCGAGATGAAGAGGGGCTTGTTGCAGAGTAGGATGCTGGGTTATGATGTGTTAGGAGAAACAGGATATCTATTCGGCAGTTATATCCATCCAAAACCTACCTTAACCGGTAGATTGCCCATAATAATCCTGAATACTTACTGTATTCACAAGATCTGACCCCTTGTGACTTTTTCCTGTTTCCTAAACTTAAAGTTTCGTTTGGAAGACAGAGGTGTTTCACGGACGAAGATTTTATCACATAAGTAAACGTCTATTTTGCGAAGAAAGAGTCAACTACTATTTGGAAGGCTTAAAAAGTAAGAGTATCGCTGGAAAAGGGGTATCGAATTAATAGGAGACTGTTGAAAAATAAAAACAAATCAAAAGGAAAAATGTCTCGTTTATTTGTAAGGTTGGAAACTTTTAAACTAGCCTCGTTCGTCTTCTTGCTTTAGCAACCAACGTCTCTTTGTAAACGCTTCTTTGTGTAGCTCAACCCTTCCGTTAATTTCCGCACCATTCTGCCCACAATCATCAAATACGCTACCCAAATAGGTGAACTGTTCTACCTGTTCTCCTTTATGTCCCAAACTCTAATGTTTATCTTGACATTATAATATAAATAAAATAATCATATCCATTATGGTAGCATGGCATTAATAATTGAGGTGGTTTCCCGTTGCCTTCCTCAATAGTGTTTTTAACGTGACACCATCACTTATTGGCCGCCCCACTGGGGTCAGACGCCTTTGCAACCACATCACTGAGGATCAGACGCTGTGTGGACTACCTTTCGTCTGGCTCCTATCCTCCGACCTATCTGGCATGAGTGACCCTACCAGGAGCAAATATCATTGCCCTCGCCAGCACAGCGCTAGGCATCAGATTGCACTAGCCCTTCCACCACGTCTAGGTTTCACTCAATGGGGAGGCGTCTCGTTTGTTATTTTCTAAAATCTATGCACATACTGCAAATGATTGTGTGTTCATTCCATCTAATCTATGATATAATTATATTTTTTCCAAACTTTCTGTCTCCGCTCATATTAAATGTAAGAAATAACACTTATAGCGTCGTTGTATCATTAAAAGTGTCGTTCGACAGAACATGCATCAGTTTCAATCTTGCCATACTAAAATCATAGATTTTTAAAACTACATACGAGATAAATGTATAAATGACCCTAAGGGTGGCGCTGGCGAGAGCCATTAGAGAGAGCATCGCCAAGATTAATCGAACTGCTGTCAAAGACCCTTCCGCGAAACCAGAAATCAAACAAGAGTAAAAATAAAAATCTCCTTTTAAGTGATTAAATCATGGATAATAGCAACAATGGTTTTTTCTCTCAGTGATATCTATGGAATGACACAAATTTAAATTTCTACATCGCTTTAAATCAGCTTAGGTAACTTCACCAATTTTAAATTTATCAAAAGAAAATTGAAATAGGATATAAACCAAAAATGGTAAACCCGACAATTTCTTTAGCCATTTGCCGTCAATGCCCTATGTTTATCTTCAAGCGCGTCCCTAAGTCCCAAAGACGGGCGACGTTAATAATTTTTATAGAAGCATGCACAATTATTTCAGAAACTACTCATTAGTTTAGTTACAAAATGTACAAGCTTCATATTTTCATATGAAAATTTATTTTTTTAAATCATGCGTCAGAAGACATTTTAAAATTGTGAGAAAGAAGGTTTATGGCCCTAAACTGTCATTTACATATTTGATTTGCAAAATAAAAAGTATATCCTGTATTACCTTAAAATCAACTTAACTTAAAACAGCTTATAATAAGAATCTTTTGTTTCCTTATACATTACAAGATAAATTCTTGTTTCCAACCTGTTTTTATACCTGATATAAATATAATACCGAAAAATAAAAAAATTCTGGGCATATCTTGAAAAGAACCATAATAATTAAAAATATTTTGATCCGTGTCAAAGTGAATTACAGCTGCATAATGGTTAAATTATCTTTAAAGTTCAAATTATATAATTTTTAGTTCAGACCGCAGTAATATACAGCACATGTGAAACTAAATAGTCACAGTTCAAAAAATAATGGAAACTTATTTGCCGTGGGGCAGCGAAAACCAGTGGTGTACATGTACATCCATAATTACAGAGTATGTCTTTTTAAATATTAATTATCATCTTAATACGCCCGGTGTTTTCTTTATGCTCAAAGTGATTTAGTTTTGGCCTAAGTAATGAAAAAAGTTTTATCGCACATTTTGGTTAAATATATTTGACGACATTAATCAATAAACCTACGTCAACGATAAGTATTCGATAATGGTCGGAGAATGGAGCTAAATTGTGAATATTTTTTCAAGTTTTAAATTAGAGTTGCGCTGACAATTTGAGATCCGACGAACACGAAATATCAACTGTGACCAAATCTTCCAGTCCACTTAATTCTCTCATTCCCATCCTATATTTTCCTCTGCCGCTATCCTCACCGCCAAGCTGTCGCTCCCTCCTTTGGCGAATCAGACTTAATTTCTCAATACTAGTTCTGACCTCATTCCCGGAGTGATTCACGAGCTAAGCCGAAATAACGGGAAAATATTCCCGCTCGTCCTAATGCGCGTGGTGTCCCCAGTGAAAGTGTTTCCAGTGGAGCAGGCAGCCGCAAGGAAGGAATTTTTTGAGAATAGGAAGAGGAAATGCTTTCGGAAATATGCCTATGACGACCACCAAAGCGGAATTACGAAAGTTTCCTCAGAAGTGATTTGCATTTAATTTGACCAAACCTCAAGTCACAAATTATCGAGAGAAATTTGTTTAATTAGTTATTTTGTCATCCGTAACGATGGACGTCGTATTACGTCCAACAATAAGACTATAGGAGAAATCCGATTGGCCATCTTCACGATTCCATTCAGTGGTAAAACTTTTTACTTGAAATTGGCACGGTTAATGGGGAAAATATGCTCGATCGCACATCATTCATCCATTTTTGGTGATTTCAATGAATGCATTTTAGTTTTGAATTGGGGCGGAATAAATGCAAACTGGAAACAGAGGAGAACGAGGGAATTTGCGTCGTAGCAAGGGTGCTTGGAAACGCCCTTCCGCGCATCATGCGGTCCAATTAATTTTGCCCAGCACGCTAATTTGACTTCGGGACATGGACCTGGATCACCAGTGAAACTCTACACGGGTGAACGGGCTAATCTTCTTTTCAATCAATATGTAAAAACCTTCTCAGGTTGACAGATGGCTACCGCTAATATCGCAGTCTCACATTGGCAGTGGCGACATTTTTCACAATGCATATACTTTATGTCCATCATTAACCGGTAGATAACCTCATAATAATATAATAATAATATACTTTATGCTTGTAGGGATTTTTATTACTTCAAGTTTAAAGGTGACAAGGATTATAGAATGCTGATACCTATTCAAATAGGATGCCCCAATCGAGGGCTAAAATCAAAAAGAAAAGGATTGATGGCACATTATGATTCCGCATCCATATCGACATTTTGACGAAAACACCGTCCTAGTCTTCAAAAGCTCTTTATCCCTGTGCCGCTATGGTGTGTGGCAGCAGGAGGTGAATACGCACCAGACTAATTTTGAACCGAATATGACCATACCGCGGTCGGGCGATGTTATCCAGTTTAAAATTAAATAACAGTTTTTAAATAAAATATACTGACGAAACGTAGATGTTAGACTATTCTGTACTATCGTAAATATGAATATGAATGTATGTGTATGTACATATATACATACATATTGTAAAGTATTTGCGTGTGTATGTACTATATACATACATATATTATACTATATATAAAGTCTATATATATATAGTATAATATGTGTGTATATATATATATATATATATATATATATATATATATATATATATATATATATATATACCCACAAATATGCACGTATATGTATTTCCTATGCATATTAATCGCAAGAGTGTGAGGAAGAGCCAACCTCCGTTTACGTGTCGACGATATGCTGCGGAATATGCCTTGTGAGACCCGCGTCGGCACCAGCACGAGTCGCCCTTCAGCTCGTCTGGGTGAAGGCACAGCATCGCTCAGGGGTGGAGAGAGGAGTACAAAGGGCTCGGGGGCGGAGAGAGGGCCTCGTTCCAGGGCCCTACGGAATTGCTGCAAGACTTCAAATTTGGGGTTGGTTTCCCTTCTGGTCCCGAGTCCGTTCCTCAAAACACTAGGTCAGTTCACGAGTCCTATGAAAGTAGTCGCAAACGTATTCAATTCTTAAATCACACCCAATGAAATCGAGACAATAAATATTGTCGATATTTTTATAGTGATTATATCTCTCATAAGCAGTCTACAAGGATTTATATATCTGAGAAAGCTTGTAGCATACCTGTTATAGTATACCTGAAATATTATTTTACCTAAAACAAAATTTCTAGTGGCTAGTCATTCACCAATAAATTAAATCACGTTGTGAAAGCATATCATTCGAATTCGCACAGCAATTCTACCCCGAAATCAGGTTAAAACGCTATTGTAAATCTAATGGTGTGGGTGGTTGCTTGTTCTCTAAACCTAACCTGAATACGATCAGTCATTACAAAATGGAAGCATAGGATTCGTCAACGGTATTATTTTGAAAACAATTATTTTTCAATAGTCATTAATCCTTTTTAAATTCTGCTTTTGCACATTACTCCATAAGCTGCCATTATATGACGTGTGGGTAGGTAGGAATACTATGGAGTGATAGTTCTAAGATATCTATCAAATGAAATAGAGTTTCATTTGCCCAACACTATGCCCTAACCAAAAGCCACTTATTGCATTTTTTCATTTGATAATTGGGATGAGGATAAGTATTTCAAATGAGACGAAGGGGGATAGAGAGTGTGCAGATATGGAGAATGTTTTCATAAAATGCAAATGGCTTTTATGTTGAATACTGCTTTTAAGTTCTAAGCTCCATAGAAAATGGCCACGGCGGGGTGTCATGGTAGATTCGGGTCCCAAAGGAAACTCCCCTTTGACCGTATGGCTACTACCACAAGGTGGGCTACTTCCGGGAACCAAACTCGACAGCAACGTGGAGTCAGTGAACTAATGACCAAACCGCACCTGCCCGAATCAGTCGCGCCGCTGTGCTTCCGTCCGATAGGAGTGTGAAGGGATAGAAAGTTATAATATGTACGTACCAAAAAAATACATTTTTTCACGGGTTAAGGCGGCCATAGCGATTTCTGCGTCGTTTTTATGACCAAAGGACCCATCTGCATTCATGATACAAAGAGATGACCTTGCCATCATTTGGAATCCCTGTGTGATTTTCTTTCGCGGTATATTGACTCAGGTGCTTAAAATTATACGCCGTTACGCCACAGGACAGGACGTTATGTGTATCACGTACACTCATTCCAGCTTCCTCTATTAGTTCTTGAATACAGAATTAAATTCGACGAAATCACGAAAGGATCTTAAAGAAATCAACTATCTCACGCACAGTGAAAACATGTCCATGAGTGAACTATTGATTATTGAAAATTTTCTTAGATTTATTATTAAACTTCACATTTTTGGGCCTTATTTTTTGCGAGAAAAAATGTTCTTCGGTGCCTAGTACCGGATTTCAGATCCATCCCATTAGCCAAGGTCCGAAGTAGAAAGTCAGGAAGTAAAAGCTTCCGAGTGCCTAAAATCACAGGATGTCGTCACTATTTCCGCGTCGCATATCCTATCCGGCCGTTTGTTTCCCACGAGCCCTCCTCCCCTCTCCCTCCTCGCAGTAAATTCAAAGAATGAGGGGGAAGACGCTGACAAAAACACCGAAGGTCAGACCTCGAACACTTCAAGGGCAAGGGGGGAATCCACAGAGTCCATCCCCCCTTCCCCACCCACCTCAGCGCCGACGTCCTCCTCCTCCGCACTCCCACCCCGAGCCCTCCCCATTCCGCACCCGAAGTCACTTCCTCCCTTCGGACTTTCCCCACCGCTGGGACGGCGCGAAACCAGAGCCGGCCTGCTCTCTCCCTCATCCAGGAGCGGATCCAGAAAACCATTGGGAGAGGGCATTTTCAAACATGCGCAAATAATTTCAAATACAAGTATGCCATTGTAAACTTGGGAGATACTAGGTATCCAAAATTGATTTCGACTAGGTAATACATTTTTCTTCATTTTATTAAAGCCAAAAATACTTCTCAGAAGGGGGTGAGGGACGATCCCTCGGTTCCGCCCTCACCCTCGACCCTCCTCCGCGCTGCGATTCTAGGTCCAATCCGCGACTGTAAGGTACAGTTACCATAAGCTACAAATTACTGACAATTACGATACAGCTCCTATAAACTTCACTTTTTGGTGCACCTTATGCTAAAATTGAACTCTATTGAATTAATTCTGCCTTGATTATCAATTTGATGAAACATTATTATTATGACCATAGCATAAAGAAGAGAGAAATAATGTCGGGTAAAGAAAGAGGAAGCTCAAGTAATACTTAGTCACGAAATAAATAGTCATTACGAACCGTCCAAAACTTTATATAAAATTTAAAGTTTTGGACGGTCCGTAAATCCTTTAAATAGGTATCATCCTTTCAGTGATCATGCAGCCATGCGCTACGATAATAGGAAGAGATGAAGGGAAATGCTCTCATATCTTGACATTTTACTGCCGATGTATATATCCAGACGGCTACCGATATGGCATTTTCTAATTTTTTTTAGAGTCCACATGAGTTCTTACAGTATTTTTAATATCTGCGCCTAGTGTTTGTATATTTCAATGAATATTATGGATAGTTTCAGAAAAGTTTAATGTCCAAATTATCGTTTTAGTTTGTCTACGCATTATGTAGTATTAAGACAGATGCTGTGAAGTATGGTGAGGATCGCATGCCGCATTGTGCATATTAATATCAGATCACCTTGCCCCCCGTGCATTTGCCATCAAGTGAACACCGAGTCCCAAAGGCCAGTGCAGTCTCAGTGGCGCCACTGCCGCCGGTGGTGAGAGCGCATCCCTTGACGAGTGGTGGGGGTGAAGGAGGAGGGGAAGCAAGGGCCCCAAGGGGACGGAATGAGACGATGCTCGGCTGCACACACCTCCCTTCCCCATCCCCGCCCCCGTTCTCCGGACGAAACGACCCGCGAAGAAATGATATTTAGCAATCGCACAACATCCCCCGCCATTCACACACCTCTGAGAGCGAATGCTACTCTAGTCTATCTATTTTGAGATCCATTGGTTCTTAATTTACGAGACGACCAGGTGCGGCACTATTGGAACTCAAACAAGTTTCATAGCGTCTCAGGAATTGCTTTCTTCTAATTTTACTATGCGTTTTTATTGAAGCGTAAGGTGACAGTAAGGAAACTGAAAAACTAGCTCAGTTATGCTCTCAAGGACGCGGAGCCTTAGCCTAGTAACTGGCAGGAGCGGGTGGAATGGAGTGCGCGGGGCGGGAGCTGGAAACCTGGAGAAAAGCTGGAAATGTTTGTAGGGTGAACGCAGCACATTTCCCTATAGACTTCTATTTGCAACCGAATTCACTAAACGATTAATGATGCCCATGTACGTTGAAGGCTCGAGAGATAGTCGAGTAGTATGCTAAGGAAGAATACATTTCCGTAACGACATTTATACCCTATGTGACTGGCCACTTCAATTCAAATAGTTTTCACATTGACCTTCAGAAGAGGCTGGTTGATGAGCAGTCGGCAACGTACTCATACATGAAAGTGCATGCTATAGAAGCAAGAGCACAATCGAATAGGCACTCGACGATAGGGCACCTCGCCATTAAAATCATTCGGTCAGTGCTCTATGGGGGGGGACAATACTTCATTCATTTAAGAAGCAAATGAAAATCTGGTACTCCATGTGTCTTGGTTCTCCATAAATATTAAAATCGAGGACGGTTAAAGGAAGGCCTTACGAGAAGAAATATGGAACGCCAACAGAATAAGACTCCATTCCTTGAAAGAGAAGGCTGCTCACAAAAAAGTGATGCGACTTTTCCATGTGTTAGAGAACCCGATGATGCCAACCCCTATGGTAGGATGCAAGCCACCCGCCGATTTCACGTAATGATACATAAAATTCGATTTTGAAATAAATTTACAAGCATTAATGTAAACTTTTACAGAATGACTGCAGTCTGCCATGGATATATGTATTATGACAACTGCGTGGTCCATGGTAACATAATTTAATGTACTCTTTAAAAAATTCTTTCAGATGCGTAGCATTTTCTCTAACATGTCGACCGGTAATTATAAATAAAAAATTCTAAGTCACCGCGATGAAACGACGTTGAGAGTAGTGCAAAATTATTATTATTCATTCAATTCAACTCGTCAATGCAATATCGAATTCCATTTTTCAGGGTTTAAAAGATTTCAATGTTTATGAGACCCACATAAAATCACCCGAAGCATACCGTGTTATTTTATAAGCATCATCCCCATGGATTTCAAAAAATGTGCATGAACACGCTTCAGTTTAGCCGATTATGAGTCAATTTGTCATAAGGATCTTACATGAATCCTACCTAAACCCTGGCGCGATTAAAATCTAAGGCGGCGGTTTAGAAAAATATATTTAATCTGCCTCCGCTTACGCAAGGAAAGAGCTCTGTCTCTACCCTGCTTTTGACATTGCCCGTAACCTTCCAACGGCGGCTGCCAACGTGGCGATGAGTGAACGATACGTTCTTACCTTTATCCTTCGCCGGCCCACTTTCCTCCTTCCCTCCGCACCCGCACGGCGGCGGTGCAAGCCGCCGCGATCACGTCCGAGGGAGCCCACCCCCGCAGGAGACGCCTCACCCCCGTCTGCACCGTCGTGGTGCTCGATACGTCCGCCGCCGGGATTTCAGAGCTGAGCCCTCAGTGGTATGCCTGACTATTCGATATGCCTGTATTTCACGCGGATTAAGTGTCTAGCTATGCCATGCAAATGATACGTAGGTATACTAGAAAAGAACTTTACGAAGCAAAGCTATCGAATCTGCTCCAGTTTGTGGCAGTGACTTCTCCTACGTATGCGCTGCTTCTGATGATTTTATCATCGCGTTTTTTACTCAATAAAATGTACTCAAGCAAAAAATGCTAAAATTAAACATATCAAAACTTAAACAAGTACATTGAATAATTTATCGTCGTCGCACGTTTATTTAAAGGATTCAAACCTGCAGATAGCATACCAATAAGTGTAAATCGAGAAAGCGAGATGGACTTAAAAAAGGAAATGCTAAAAACATGGCGAATAATTCTATGTATGTTCCAACGCATTGATTCGAAGACCACCGATAAAAAGAAGCTTATCCACGTTACGAGTTACGTGCCCTTGACTTCCTTCCGTGACGCTAAGCCCGTAGATTCGGGAGAAGTGCTTAAAGGAGGAGGTATGACACTGGGTGCTACTACTTCATCTACATATATGCACGAAAGAAATTGTCTTTCGAATGGTGTGGAAACTTACGACGACCATGCCCTTCAGTTCTACTGATACGGAAGAGAAAACATGAAACCATATATTCTTAGCATAAAAATTATATATAATCAGAGATAAGGCGTGTAAGAGAACGGACGGCGGAGGTGCAGTTAAGCCAGGGGACATGGGCTTGGACCTCGACGCAGGACGTGTGAGGGCAACGGGGTTGCGGGGTTGGGGAGGGAGGAGTTGGGGCGGGAGGACATTTTCCTTTATGGACGGTCAGCTGCGAGGAGCTCTCGATGGCAACCGATTCACATACGGCGGGATTCCTTCAGCGCCAAACGATCACTATTCATATTTTTTTTCATTTTTCATTTAAACTGAATTGTGGAGTAAGGATTACATACTTGACCACGTCCAAGGCTAGAACCAGCAGAGTTTCCAAGTAAATTCCAGACTCAGCATCAATTCAGACGGATATACATATTATTATTATTTATTATTAAAAATCCACATGTGCTGATAGACAGTGTCAGGTGGCACATAAGTCCCAAATAATCACAAAGGTAAAATCAGTCATTAAACAAAAGTACACGCAAGCAAAATATGTCACCACAAGAGAAAAGGATATTTTCCTCAGATTTGGATACTAAGTTAAACACTTCCTCTTTATGAATAATATTGCAATGGGACTCGTGGTAACTTTTCTGCACTTAATTATTCATAGGGACTTTAGTTAGCCAGAGGTAGAAAGAAATTTTCCTTCGAGAATGAACACATTCCCCCATTGCCTGACGTCGCGTGCCCGCTTGGACGCTGTTTCACTCAACATACTCATTCGTCAGTGTCCTTCCTTTGTGTTTCTGCGTTTAGTTAAGTTTTGAATCAAAGTATACACATATATTTGTTTCTTCACTGAAGAGCGTTCGTTTAAAAGATATAGATTGTTCTAGTCTTTGCTACATAAGTATATATATATATATATATATATGTATACGTGTATGTATATATATATATATGTATATGTATATGTGTATGTATATATATATATATATATATATATATATATATATATATATTGTTATCTTAATCTAAACGTGAATTAAGTTTTAAGGCTCATGATTAAATTTTCTGTTGACACGCATCTACGTGAAATAACCTCAAAAGTTGGATTGCCATAATCTCAAGATACTAACGTTTAAACATCCCCACGCAATACGATGGTATCTAAAATGTCAAGTCATTTATCCGCATTATATAATAAAATGTACTGGCAGCAACTGTAAGGGTAACGGTAGAGGAAATCATTTCCTGAATCAGTAGAAAGAGTTGTCTGTCGCTAAAATTCACCCGATGGTATCAGCCACTCTGATGTGATATTAGTACGATGCCGATAGTAATTATAATAAATACTCGTCTCGCGTCCCTATTCGCAATGCCACAGTTTGGAATGAGAGAGAATAATTTGTAAGAGAACGGAGGACGAAGAGAATCTGGACACCGTGAAGTAACGCCACACCTCAAGGGTTGTCGATGTACTCGTATTATATCTAAACGTCGTGTTTCCTGGTCAACCTTTTCCTAATATTCCCTTCACCTTCGCAAAACGAAACTGGAATGTCGGAACACGTTATCCTCTTTGCCATTCGATATTTACTTTCCACTTCCAATTCTCAGGAGTCATCGGTCACCAGGGCATAATCAATTTCATAAGAAAACGAATATAAGCATTTCTCGGGAAATATTGTGGAAACAATATGCGTTCAGTCTTCGATGACTTCAGCGTTTGTGTGGGCCTATTGTTTTAATGCGTGACATTTCTGGCGTGCCGTGGAGGTGATCCTTCACCCGCGGGGCAATCTTCGCCCGAGTCGACGAAACTCTCGATGGACCACGATTTCTCACGTTCTACGAGGAATCGGCCAGCTGCGTCCATCCTTCGCTCCTCCGTGCATGTAATTACGATCAAATGAGCCGATAAAATTCGGCGGAATGGTCTGCATCACCATCGCTCGGGAAAAAAGAGTCCGTGAGCCCCGGGGTTTGGGGGAAGGGTGTAGAGGTGGATATGGGGGGGGGGGGAGAATGGGGCGGAGTGAGGGAGCCTTAGAAATTATCTGACACGCCCTGCAGCGGACTTCCACGGAAAGGTCGCGCGCTTCCGACTGGGAAAAAATCCACTTCCGTCTTCCCTTTCACTCGGGAGACCCCCCCACCTTCTAGCCCCCCTCCCGTACATTCCCAGTGCACTAGCCGTCGTCGCCCGGGGCGAGGTGAGGCCCTCGCTCAGCCTCACCTCGCCCCTGGCAGATCTGCTGCCGCTCGAAAATTTCATTTCCACAGCACGACAATCTTCGTGCTGAGGAATGATTCAGACGTCTTGGGGACGAAGTACCTACACTCCTTGGCATTTTTAAGAGTGGATTGTGATCAGAGCTGCGCTACTCCATTTCTAATGATAACCGCGGAATTTTTTTGATGCTAATTAAGGTTAATAACGCGTATCGTTTGGTGAAAAAATTAATAATAAATATAGAGTTGTTCACCTGAAGATGCCAGAAATGTGAACAAAACCGGTCGAAAAGTTGAGTGAAATCTCTATGATTCGAAGGTTTTCTAATTCCTCAAGATTCGATTGCACAAGGTTGAGCCTCTTACCAATGAATTTATGTAGAACTCTTTAACGAGGAATAAATTAATTAAGTGATCATAAACATTTTAATAGTAATTCAATTTTATGTCATGTTGTTACCTCAATGATTAATGTATACATGGTACACGCTTGATTGATTGGACTCGAGTATTACATCAGCAGTTTGAAACGTTGCAAGTTGAAACATGTTCAGTTCGCCTGCGCTTGCTTCTCTGATGATGAAATCCGCTTTCCACTAATGTGTTTCTTTACATTTGGGAACATGAAAAAGTGGCATGGGGCTAGGAACACGAAGCTATTCTATTAGGAGGATGAGAAATGCACTTCATTTTGATTTTTGCGAGATATTCAGCAACAACATTTGCTATATGTGGCCATTCACTAATTAACGTGGTGTAGCCTACAGTCCGTTGCTGGTTTGAAACTTGACCTTTAACGATCGATATGGACTTGGAGAAATAAGTATATGCCTTAAGAAAATTCTATCTTGAGTTGTGTGTGCTGATATGACATGCTGATACAAGTTTTTCCCTGAATATCGAAAAATTTATAAGACCATGACTTTCCCATCATAAACTGATGAAGGCAAGTTTCATCTGGATTTATAACTTCGCAATAAATTCTTCATATGCCTTTAAAATCGACTTCAACAGCGAACAAAACTGCGCGCAAAAGATCTGTTGTTCTGGAATGAGAAGCCCTACAACCCATCGCGCACAAATAAGTGTCGTGTACATTTTTTCTTTTACCAACGTGTGGTTGGCACCCAATAAAATTGCCAATTTTCTGAGAGGGCTCCCAATGTTATTGGTCGATTTTCTCTCACAATGGCAGCAATGGTGTTAATTTCTCTTCTTACGTATCAGCAGCAGAAGACTGTAGCTCCGAGTCTACGTTTTTTGGAAATCGATTGCCTCCCCTCTCTAAAAATTTATACCATCTTCTAGTTGTGCAATAGCAAGCTTCCATCTCAATCTCAATAATCTTTCTGCATCATTACATAGGTCTTGGCTGGCTATTTGTTCAGTTGGAAGTAAATTTCGAAGCAGCTCGGTGAGTTACCTCCATCGCTACCGCAGGCGAACTGAACATGTTTAAACTTGCAATGACTTCCACTGAGGCAATTCTGGAGTCAAATCAAGGAACCTTGTGCCTTTTATACAGTACACATTAAGCTAACTAATATTTTTAATTTCACAATAAATTGTGCGAATAACAAACATATGATTACCCTTTATCGAACAGTCCTCGCAGAGTCGATTACTTCCGTATTTTCAAATGTTTCTAAAAAAGGTTGAAGATATTTCGCCATAAACACCAAATTTATCGCAAGATGCTGACATTTAACCGGCGTATTTTATTGGATTACAGATTTTTTGCTAGATATGTCCTCTGAAAAATTCTAACAAATATTAACTTAAATAGTTGCAATGACAATATGGAAAACATTACAGAAACGAATATTTGATTAGGGTTTTAAATCAGAGAACCACATGTATAAATGTTACAAAACTTTTTTAAATTTAGTCAATCAGCCATTTCAAATGAAGGCTTTGAAAAGAATATTTTAAAGTATAACATGACTACCATTAAAATGCAACAGACATCTACCAAAAAGTAGGATTGATAAGAGAGGGGTCCGCCTAATAGTGTCACCGAAGGGGTGTGAAATTCACTCAATAGGATTAGGCGGGGGAGCAGTTCCTTTCCCTGTGACATAAATCAGTTCCCCAGTTATATCTTGTATCTAGCCGATGAAAGAAAAAGGTCGCACGAAGGTAGGTGCATCCGGAGTCACCTGAGCTCGATCTCGGGCAACGCCGTCAGCAGAGCGCCCAGTCAAATGAATCACACGCCCTTCTAATTTGCAGGTTTCATAGTTGTGGTTCAAATTTTGCATTTTACTACCAATGGATGACCAATATCATGACATTTAAACGGAGTGGAAATAGGATTTGCGCGCTTGCTAGGCAATTTTATCTTACGCCAACGACCCGAAACATATACCCAGTAAGGGCGTAGGAATTTCAGAGACAATTAGGCCAAACTCAAATGCGGTTCGAATGCGAGACTTGAAATTCAAAGCTTACAATTACACTCGTTCAGACGAGCTAAATGTTGGCCTCCCAGGGAACATTTCTGAGAAGATTCAACTTCCTTTGGCTCCGGGCTCGTCACACTTTCTTCTCCCTCTTATTGAGTTCTTGCCTTATTAACCCATTTCCCCCAAACGCTGCAAATAAGTGTATCACAACCAGAAGATTGCTCTCAGTCACTACCGCTACTACAGTCTGCGTCTCGTTAAATAACAGTCGCAATTCAGACATTACCTTCGAAATTTCAGAACTTGAAAATCCTGTTTGATACTCGACTATGCAAAATCCCTCGCCAAAAATCGATGTCATAAGATAAATATCGGAGACTTTCGAAAAACTGGCGAGCAGACCAACGACACAGGCCTTAGCTGCACGCGAGCCACTCATTTTTTCCGTATTGTCACGGAGGGAGCATTCTAAATTCAGCATGGAAATGTGAAGTTCACTGTTCAAATTAATAAAGAAAGGTTCAAATTAATAAAGAGCCTTCTGGTCCATGGATGTACGCGCAAGATTCCAGTAATGAGGCCACCGGATACGGGATACATTAAACACTAATTGGGTAAGGCAGCCACGGTCGACAGCGATGGGAATCGTCGCTTCACATGCCACGGGCAAGACGCTCTGCCACCCCTTCCAGGGCCTCCTTCTGGGTGGTGTGCTCAAACAAGAGCACCGGCTTTCCGAATAAAAAAGCACATTAATATCATGCCGTGTAATTAATTTTTTTTGAAACATGTTCCAAAATGTTGCCGGCCAACTAAGTAAATCTACATTGGAAAGCGATAGTTTCCTTGTCGCCATCGAAGCGCCAGAAAAGAGTTTTCAAATTTCATGCATTCGTGAAATATCGTAAGTTTGTATTGGTGGATGTGAGAAACAAACGATGCCATGCCACAATAGACACCTTACCCTCGATACAAAAATGACGTCTCGCGTTCTTCGGCGAGAGAAGAATGGTGCAATGCGTACCGTCGAGTACATGAACATGAACTAAATAGTAGTAGTCATGGTTGACATTACGGTGCGCTGACAGCAAAGGTTATTTTTCTCCTCTGTAATGACGTTCAAAAAATTCAAACAGCTTTTAAACAAACTAATACATAAATAAATAAATAGATGCTTTAAACCATTAGCCTAAAACAAAAATCCACTGCTAAGAGTATTAGTATTTATGGGAGGCGACCGAGAGCTAAGGCCATTTGCGCCATTAGGGATGGACAGGAAGGGGTGAAGGGTGGAGAAAAACCCGGCGTCAGCATTAGCCTACTCTTAACGAAAGGCGCCAAGGGGTCCGCAGCTTAACGTCCCATCCGACGGAAGGCGTACGCACTCTAAGTCCCCTCCACAAAGCACCTGAAGTAGGGATCGAGATACCACAGAAAAATAGTCGACTCCGCCGGATTTGAACCCGGACTCACTGGGTGGGCAGCCAATATTTTGCTCAATAAGTCAGTTTCCCCTAAAAGGATTCAAACTCGGCTTAATGAGTCGGAATAACCATCCGGTAAACTTGTCCTCAACATTAAAAGTGCCATTTCATGTAGGCCAGAACTATCTCCATGTGCTCTTTCTTGTTCTCCCCTGGGTGAGGAAAGACCTTCGTGGAGAGTATTTTTGATCATCAGAAATAGGCATAGGCGAACTGATTATATTTCATTTTTCAACGCCCGCCGATGAAGTAAGGATGGAGTAAAATCAGTAAAACAGGTTCTACATATTAATTACGCATTATGCTAACTATAAAACATAAAATGCAATTTTTGTACAATAAACTATGCGAAAATAAAAGGTTGATCACACTTCATTGAAATTCCTTTTATATAGCACTTTTTAGTTTAGTTTCCTCCTTGTCCAGCTACTTTCCTCCAAAATAACTGTTCACTCCATGACAAAATCTTTACCGATCTTTTCTTTACGTAATCACTTACTTTACATACAGCCCCAACCACATATTGCTCAAAAACTGCCCAAATGAATGCCCTTTAACAAAATATTAAGTGTATGCAGCACAGATCCGTGCCTCAAATCTCGTGTAAGTTCATTAACCTCCGTTTAATGATTTAGTACAGTAATAAACATAATTTAACAGTTCTTGAATTCCATAAATTTGGGCATACGTGCATGCATTAATTTATATTGAATGTACGAAACGATAGAGAATATTTTAAGTATTTATTTAGCAAAAATAATATCTTTTGATGAATGTCTGTATGTGTACTTAAACACTCAAATGAGGCAATAATATATTCAACAGATTCAGGCGAGATGTAGTGAAAGATCGTCATTATGAGAAAAACAAAATTTTGCAATTTTCCACAGATTTATCTGGGAACATCTGCGGCAATAATATTATGAAAAAACTGCGACATAATGAAAATCAAAGAAACAAACAATGGAAGAATATAAACTCACTCTAATTTTAAATTTACGGTGTTCTCAGCCTCATCCAGTTTAAGAATGCATACGGCAAGTGTGGTAGAAGAAGAGGTGGAATTATAAGCTTGGTGAATGAGATTAAGGGACGACAGGGGAGGGGGTATTGCATACTTAAAAGATTCACACTTCTGAGGGAGGGCGAAAGGGGAACAGTTTTAATGCGCAATCCGGGAGGAGATTGAAATTTAGAGATATGCATGCATGCCGGTTTTGTTGTTTAATTTAAGCATTGTGACTGTCCCACCACATCACGAAAAAGAATTTTTATTCCGATGACGAAGGGATCGCTCACCGCCTCAAAACGTAAGATCTCTTTTTTTAACTTTCTCCATGCCTTATGTCTCAATATATAGCATACGCGTTATCTTTAAAAAACTATAATCCGCTAATTAACGATAATACATGTTTTGAGGCCATCTGAACACATGTTGACCGATCTCTGACCATGATTTCTACCTGTGAAAATGTGATAGATTGTTCTGGGCCACAAGAGCTCAAAACTATGAAAAAGGGCAATAGGAGGTTTATTAATAGTAGCCAAACATTTGATTTTGGCCAAAATCCGTCAAACAGAAATATTTGGTGGATTGTCGTCATTCTCCGTCTCAACCTTTTTCAACGTGTCAGTGGTGTCGCCACTGTTAAAACATGATGACATTTGTTGATATTTGTTTTTCTGAGGCGTAAATGTATGTATTTTTTGGTAACCTGCAAGCCACCGCTAGGGTGTGTGGCAGGGGGTGAATACTCACCAGACTAATTTTTATCCGAATACTTTTCCCCTTAGCGCGTTTGGACAACGTTATTATGATCCCTAATCGTTCGTGGGAAACCTTACATCTTGATATGCTCTGCTCTTAATATTTCTAATTTTATTTACATGATCCCTCCCACCGTAGTGCGATGGGGTTATTAATACATATTCGACATCATTGCAAAAGAGATGTTCTTCCAGTTTATGCAAGAGACTTAATCTGAAATTTATCCTTCACTTCGTGAGTGATTCCAAACTTAGAACCTATAATAATTTTGATACGCTACTCAGTTGTTCATGACGTTTTACAACTCTAGCTCCACTACGCTTTACGCGATCCCATTCGGCAATTAATCCAACTTCACGAGGATCCCATATACCAGCAGTATACATGTATTCTAAATGAGGCCTAACCAGCGAAAAATAGCATTTCTCTTTCACCTCCTCGTCACACTTATCCATTAATCTTCTAATAAATCATGATATTATGTTAGCTTGTCCACATATTCCCCGTATGTGTTTAGTCAAGTTTACACTTCCCATTTCGGTGTTCCTGATGCAGTAGGTGTTCGAAATAGAACTGCTCTTTTTCCAAAAATGTATCACTTCGCACTTTTTTAAGTTTCATTCTAATTGTCAAGTTTCGCATTAGAGCTGCATAGCATTTGGGTCACCTGCTTAAGCTGCTTGAATTGATTCATTTTTTAATAAAAAAATTAACGTCATTTTCAGACCTGAAGATGACGCTGAACGTCAAAACCCGCGTCGTGTCTTATTAAAATCCTGTGGATACGGAAATTCACATAATGCAAAAAGTAAATGGGTGGAGGGGGGATCCGCGTCTTTGCTTGTGCTGCCTGATATTTCCCATAATGATCCGGACGATCCGCAATATCTTGGGTGAAGCTAGGGGTGCCCAGAGGCATCCCTGTGATCAAATCCGAGCCCACCGGTCGGTACTCTATCCACTGAACTACGTGAAGAAAGATTATTATAAACTCCATTGTGGAAATTAGCGCTGCGTGGATGTGAAACCTGGTTTTCGGGGCAAGAGAATGAGCGTAGATTGGAAGAGTCTGAGATTTGGTGTGACGAAAAATGGAGAATATGAGTTTGGCAGAGGGAAAGACAAACGCAGAGGTTTTTAATATGATGGGGGAATTCGGAAAAAGGCTGAGAAAGTGGATGGAGGAAATATTGAAAGGTAGGGGGATATGGAAGGAAGGCCGTGATAGAATGGGGAACTCTGTGCAAGCGGAGCAGGGGAAGGAAGAGAGTAGCATGAGGGCAGGTAGAAGTTAAGAAGAAATGAAGAAGGAAATAATATGGGGAATACCAGAGGAAATTCTCCTCATGTATACAGGTGTTCATGCATTCGTTTCGGAGCTTCCAAAGTCCTCAATTGTCACGCAGAATATCTCTCATGAACGGGATACATCTCTTGGAACTGAAATTTGAGATCTATTGCCAGGAGAGGTGTGTAAAGACAGAGCTACAAAGAGATTAAAACTTTTGAGACAATCACACCTGGAGGAGCTCGCCTTGTCAACACCTCGAAATCTCACACCTTGGGACACTCAAGAATCTCCAGAAGCAGAACAGATTACTCTCACTTGAATGACATTGGGGCGAGGATGGAGGCTGGCGAGAGGAATGCAGCCTAAATGACAGCGAGAAGTGAATAGTGATATCTTCTTTTACTGAATTTAAATCTGAAAATATTTTAAATATTATCGTGAACGGCGATTAAGAGATGACAAAAGAAAGAAAAAATAACCACTTTTGTCTCATTAATTTTGGATTTGTGACGTGTCTCGTTAAGTTACTTCCGGCAATTAAAAAATTACGGCAAGTTAGCAATGCCAAATATAAAAATCGAATAGAACAGACAAAATCACTACATCGCATTTCGCAGACATTAGGTATCAACAAACAGGCAGTAGATAAAAATTCACAACTTATGATGATAATTTTGAAATGAAAAAAGAATGAAGAGGCAGAAAACAGGGTGCGGGATCAAGTGAGTACTGGGATGAAGTCCAAGGGGAAATTTTAGTCCGTCGTGAGTAATAGGACATATTCATGGAAGTCTTTCGCTTTTCAGTTCATTCGTGTGCTCACTCGCTAACTAACATCGGCATGGGTAGATGCATATAAACGCACTGCCATCAAGTAAATATTAACGAATTCGAAGAACTGCGAGTAAGAGGAATAGTGGGCTATTCGAGGAATAGTGATTCTAACGAATGTTATTCGAATAATAATTCGACTCGATGAGTGGTGACTCAGATGCCTGAAGTGGAAGAGTTGCGGTTTGAAGAATTATGATCGATAACATTCCGGAAACCTCCTAAGCATGGACGTCCTGCCACCAAGCAGCGGCTTTTCCTTGGTCCAGTTTACGGTGCGATGTGATCTCACCCGTCAAATCGCATTGAAACCACGATTATTACTGCGTCTGCGCATATTTTGCGTCTTCTGTGCTTATGACTTCACTCTTCATTATAAGCCGAGATAGCACAACTGAAATCATTCTGATTTTCACTTACATTAAAATGATATGAAACGCATTTATTTTGAGTTAAAAAATAGGAATAAGGATCACGTTGTATCATTTGTCATCTGACCATTTAAATAAGCATGATTCCCTGGCTTCAACACTTTGTAATCCAATGAATACTATCCCACCTTTGACTAAAGTTACTGGACCCCTAATTAATAAACAATTCTAAGCCAACTAGCGACAATTTTCAGGAATAAAATTATTAGGCCCATGTTCAAATTATAAAGAAATAAGTTATCTTCATACATATTTGATGCTTATATTCTTCCTATTCTTTCAGTAAGCCTCATGGAAAAAGCCCCATCAAAGCTTAAATCTCTGACATTTTTGTACTCTTAACGATTCTTGAACAAATTTAATCATGTTCTTTTAGTTGTCCCACACTTAACTAGCAAATTATAGTGCCATAATGGCACTGTACTAATAATACTAATACGAACCTCTAATGCAAAGAACTATGCAATATTGAAAACCTTGTGGACCTGTAAAATACAATCTCTGTGATAATACCATATTACATTCATCACTGAAAATGAGTTAACAGCTTTCCGGAAGTCTCAGAATCTTCAGATCAACGGTAAGAATAAACCCAAATGACTCCCAAACGGGGAAAGTTGCGGCTCCATGGCGCCCACAGTTCACTGCATTATTGCGCAATGCCGCGGACGGCTGCAGGAGCCAAGTGGCGTAACCGATTTTTATTACGATACATCATAAGTTCTTTATTTCATATTCAGAGGCAAAATTAGCGTACAATGCCTTCAAAGTACGAGCTTCCGGCACAGAAAACCGACAACTGTCGCGTAAGAACGTCTCGCCGACTGAGCATAATTACGCAAACAATTTTGTCTAAGGAAATCCTAAATGAAATTACGAATAGGCCATCGTGGAGCCCTAATAATTTGATATATATCCGTAAAGAATGGTTACAGTAGCTAAATTTGCCCTCAGAAAGAAAACATCAACGGCTGCTTGATATTAAATTTACTTCTGCACATTTAAGAGCATTATTTCACCTTGACTAAGAAGCGCATAGGACGTATTCAAGTTTTTTTACTTTTGCCTCTAAATGATTCCACTTTTAAAATCAGCCTTAACAGGTTTTAATTCATTCATACATTACAATACTATATTGACTCTCGTAGTCCCACCAGCCGTCATTGTAAAGCACAAACACATTCAGTCAATCAAAAAAATTTTTTATTCAAAACAATGTACCCTCTTCAAACTATACAATTTTTATGTTAGCTTCGCCAAAAATAATTTCAAGGAATAATCATAAAAGTTTACATTCTTCTCCTTGGCATTTATTCGAAAAATCATTTCCATGCCTGCCAAAAATCACTTTCTACCTATGATTGTACCTATGTAGTTAAGATCCCACAAAGCTATAACAGCAAAAACATAATGGACAGCAAAGAACAGCTCCAATTGCCCTCAGCGCCATCCTCCACGTTGGCAAATCAAATCACATCACTTTCAGTACCGCGGGCACGCTCCTCATGCCCGCGTCCCTCTCCCTCCTGTCCCTCCCTTTCTCACTACCCCCAGCCCTCCCCCAACCCCACTCAACCACCCCACCCCCGCTTCCGCCGCCATTGATCCGTGACTAGGAGCCAACCGCGCATTTCTTGCAACACTTAGAAACCACTTCGCGGAATTCAAGACACCACCACTATCCGGTTGTTGCTGCAACAGCTTTTGATTTTCAAGTGCCACGGTAAACGACGGTTCGTGTAATTAGCCAATAAGTGGATATCACTCCGCTGTATGGTAAAAGCGATCACTCTGGATTCATCTGTGGACAATCTATTAAAACCATTTCCAACAGAACTCATTGAGGATCCAAGTCAACCATTAAGGCTGCACTACGCAAGTGTAAATATACATACATGCAGTAACATCCGTGTTCGATTGGCCCATTCCAATATTTCGCATATAATACGGCGCGTAGTAACTACAGAACATCCGACAACATTCGATACGGTGAGCGAAAAAAGACTCTCATATGAAATAACATGACATGTTCCTCTCGTGTGAAAGCCAAAAAAGGTTGAAAATTGATCGAATCACTCAAAATTGCAGGAACAAGACTAAGCAATGTATTTATCATAAGAAAATCCACATTTTAACCAGGAAAATGAATATTCAACTCCGTTATTTACGAAACGCCTTCATCATTCTCTCGGAAAGAAAAGTTCTTGGCGTTCGGCGACGTGATTATGACATGAACGTAGGGATAAGGTCAGAAGTTAATATTGCCTCACGAAATTCATCGAAACCAAATAATCGAGCACATCCCAATTACCCACTTCGGACCTGATGAAATTTCAACTCCCTTTCATGCATTTCATGAATCATCTTTTTTAATCAATTTAAAGATCAATATTTACAACATTTTTTAACTTTCACGGGGTGGACGATTCAACCCTGGGAATAGTCAAACTGCATACAAAACAGTATGGCCGGCGGTGGACCATCCTTATGTAATCTGAAATATTCATCATACATGCCCTTTAAAATTAATCAGATGCTAATATGCATTGTTTCCTAAGCTCAGAATAGTAAGGGAAAGGAAGCGACCGTACTTATTAAGAGCCCCTAAATTCCCAACCCGAGCGATCGAGGAAGTGTGCATGAGCGAGGAACGATCGGAGAATGCATGACCCTGACTTTTCCTTCTCCTTCGTGAAGAGGAAGTCCCGATGACACCAAGGAGGTGGTAAAAGTGATCGCAAAGGTCGACGGAGCAGTTTTGGGATACATATTCGATGATGTCACTCGGTACATCTTTAACGATCTACCTTGCCCTTCGGAAAGGGGATGTTGAAAATTCAAGAAGAAATTGAATGGCGTAAAAACTCATAATTTTTAAATTACTGCGTATTTAATCCACTTGCTCGTATTCATGCATCCAAATGTAAACCATAGCCTTTTTGTGACTCAAGTGGACTAATTATGGCGGCATGACGTACATTGGGCGTCACTAAAAGAGTCGCCTATAGTCACCTCCCAAATCGCATCCTGTATATCTTCCATGACTAATCACGGATGCTGTATGAGATAAATACAGATGAGTGCAGAGGCGAGAGTTTTAAAAGAGAAAAAGGAAACTTTCACGATCAAATATTTAGGATTTATCAATATTTCTTCGAATTAAACACTTAAAATTGCCCATTCAAATTTCTCCATCAAATAAATTTAAGGAGATTCAGCGAAAAACTTATTGCCTTCTAACTTTAATCCTTTTATGGATAGAATTGAGGAATTTAGTTAAATTCAGAAGCTTATTAACTAATATAATGGATACGCATGCCTTCACCTCAACAGTATGATAAGAAATAATAATTTCAAAAAATTGATGTTAAGCGCCTTACTTTTCTCCTTAAAAATGCTCCAGCAGCAATCGAATTGTCTTCAACTCAATTACTGAATTCTCGCGAGTGAAATAAACCCAAGGGAATATCAATCGCATATTAATCGTCTTTTCCCAAAAAAAACTCAATTTTTTTATCACGGAAGAGGAAATGATGGAGTTTACGAATAAAAGGGAAGCACTGGCTGGAGAAGGAAAAGACTGAATCAGCATATGAAAATTCGGGCTTTCGAAATGAACTACAAAATGAGAGAGACAAGTAGAGTTCTGCAATGAGAAGAATAGACTAAATTCTAAACCTAGTCTTTGAAATACATAGATACAGAAGATATACATAAAAGATACCCAAGGCAGAGCCAGATATCAAATCAACTACATACTGGTCAGATAAAGGTATAAAAATCAAGTAAAATAGTTCAAGAGCAACCACTTTTCAGATTTAAACAGATACCATAACTTAGTTGACATGGTAAGCCATCTTGCGATACAAAGAGATAAATAGGCTGTAACATGAAATGAAAAGTATCATGAAAATCGTAGAGAAAGAAACAGCAAAGAAGGATTCAGCATGAGCATAGAGAAGAGGGGAAAAGAAAACAGTAAAGAAGGAAGATACAATGATCTGAATAAGGTAATTGCATAAGTAGCAGAAGAGCAACTCGCTTGGAGGATAACTGAAACCCAGTGACCTTGGATAACTGAGCAGATAAGAGAGCTTATTGAAGAAATAAGAAAACACAAGAGCTCAAGAAATGAAAGTGAGAAGCTCCTTTAAAATAAATTATGGAATCATCTCATTTGAGAGTCAAATAAGTCAAAGGAAGAGTGGATTGAAAACTGAAGCGAAGAAATCGATGATGGCATGAAGAAGGGAAACGCCGAAAGAGTAATATCAGTAAATTCAGAGAAACGAAAAATGAAATCCTACAAAATCAGTGGTGCCAATGGGAATATACTGATAGAAGATGCAGACGTGGGGAACAGATGGAAGAAGTCCATCGATGGATCATACTTGTATCAAGGGCCGAATCTACAGTGATGGTGCAGTGGCAGATGAATTATGAGGATTAGGTGGATGAAGATGCCAGAGATCCACATATACTCGGCAACGAATCCGACAGAGCAGTGATATGATTGAGGATAAACAAGGTGCTAGAAGGTGGCAAAATTTATGAAGAAATCATCAAGAAACTCGAAGTAAAGTCTGCTGAAGGATTGTATTTTGATAGTCAAAAAAACTACGAAAGTGGAAGACTACCGGAGGACCTCAAGAAGAGCATAATGATTGTATTACCAAAGAAAACAACCGAGATATGTGAGGAACATTACACCTTGAGCTTAGTGTCACATCCATTCAAAGAAAATATCATCCATCCATCCAACAACAATAATCAGTTGACGGATGGAACAAACTAATGAATATAGCCGTTGGAAAACCAATCCGTATTCAGGAAGAGCGGCGATACAAAAGGGTGTATACATATTTTGTTGTCTTACTTGCGTAACTTTATGGAATTTTCATAACATGTAAATTTCATGTTACATTCAAGCACTGCTTGATATAATATAAAAATATATTAGAAGAAAACAAAGGTTTCATTTTGCCCCTTCGAAGTACTCCTCTCGGGACCCCACACACTTATCCCAGCGTCTCCTCCACTTTTCAAAATAATCGGCCAAGTCCTTTTTCGGAATGGTCATCAGCCAACTCTTCGCATTATCTTTTTATCTCATCAACAGACTGTTGGGAAAGACTGCGCTTTTGTTTCAGGATCACAGCCGTAGACCCATGACCAATCTCCAGTTATAAAAGTGTTAGAGACGCTGTAATAAATGTGTGAAGTTTGAAGGGGAGCACTTCGAAGGCGACTGGTAAGGCCTTATTGCTCTAGGTAGGCCATTTTTCTCAAAATATTGCATGGCTGGACCCTTTCGAAACAGACCTCATGTGTGTCTATATATATATATATATATATATATATATATATATATGCATATATTTTATATAAGCCCAAGCTGGGTGATTTTTCTGGTACCAGCTCTTCCTGGGAAACGATAACCGGTACAGGGAAAGGAACTGGCCCCCCTACCCTGATGTGTGTCAATTTCACACGCCGTCGGGCTTAGTACTGGGTGAACTCTACCATCACCTACCAAACCGACCTTCGCGTTGATTACTGTGTTGATGGTTTTTTTTTATTTTATATTAGGTACTCTACTGGTTCAGGTAGGTTTTGAATTAACACATCCTCCAAATAAATGTTTGTCTCTCCTAACAAAACACAACCCAACATCCTACATGCCCCTCTTCACCTCTGTATACTTCCACCCTCCCTTCATCCCGTCCACAAGCGTATGGTAGGTATCTAGCACTTCTTCATTTGTTTCACTTTCGGTCCATTTCACCTTCTCCACACCCACATTTCAAAAGCCTCCAATCTACATCTACCCTCCTGCTTCAGTGACAATGTTTCCGCGCCGTACTTAACTACGCTCCATATCAAAATATAGGTATATTTAGATATGTATGTGTGTGTATAAATATATATTTTTATATATATACAGAATACAGGTCACCCATAGGTCGAAGGTTAGGAGCCAGACGAAAGGTAGTCGACGCAGCGTCTGTTCCTCAGTGAGGCGGCCAGTAATTGATGGTGTCACGTTAAAAACACTATTGAGGAAGGCAACGGGAAACCCCCTCAATTATCATTCCCAAGATTTAAATGATGGACAATACAGAGATTGTGAGTCCTGGAAACTACAGGGCTCGGCCCAATCGGCCGTGTGTCGTGCCACGCAGCGGGTGAGGCAAGGCTTCCGCTGTCGTCATCCCACGAAACCCTTGCAGGGAAAAACCGGCAGCAGCAGGACAAAAGACGCAGAAGAAGAATACCACATTAGTTAGAATAGGAACGTGGAATGTTAGGACAATGATGAGGACAGCTAAACTGGAGAATATCAAGCGAGAGATGGGAAGGGGAAAATAGATATTTAAGGTTTATGCGAGGTGAGAAGGAAGGATAGCGGGGATTACTGGAGTGATAATTATAGAATAATATACAGCGGCGGGGACGAGAGCCAACGGGGGATTGCCATAGTATTAAATGAAGAGGTAGGAAGAAGCGTAGTCAACATAGAGCAGGTAACGGATAGATTATTATTAGTAGAGATAAAAGCAGAACCGACGAACTTGGTTATTATTCAGGTATACATGCCACCGAGAAACCATAAGGAAGAAGAGTTCGATAGGATATACGATCAGTTAGAAGACATAATCGCGTGCGTTCCCGCATGGAAACATTTGATAGTGATGGGGGATTTAAATGCGACGGTAGGCGAATGAAGAGATGGTGATGAGGTGGGCGACTACGGTTTAGGCACGAGGAATGACCGCGGGGAGATAGCAGTTGAGTTCCGCAGGAGACAGGGGTTAGTCATCACCAACACTTGGTTTAGACACCACAAAAGACGCAGGTATACATGGAAAATGCCAGGTGACTCAGAAAGGTATCAGCTAGATTATATTCTGGTTAGACACAGGTTTAGGAACAGTGTGATAAATTCGCACAGCTTCCCGGGAGCGGATACGGACTCGGACCACAATTTAGTTGTTATGAAATGTAGCGTCCATTTCAAAAAGATAAGGCAGGGGCGGTGGGTTAGAAAATGGAAAGTGGTACCAACAGGCTGTAGAGGAAATCATGGAGGATGGTAAAGGGCTAATTACTATCCAAGAAAAATGGAAAACTATCAAGAAAGGGTTATCGAAAGCCGCAAAAGACGCTATTGGAACCGTTAACGCTAAAAGGACTAAGACCATGGATCACGGATGAGATGATTACAAAGATGGATGAGCGGAGAAAATGGAAGAATGTAAATACAGAGTTAGGCAAAATGAAGTACAAAGAATTAAACATGAAATTGAGGCGGGCAACAAATAGGGCAAAAGAAGCATGGTGGAAGACGCAGTGCGAGGACATGGAAAGTCTGCAGAGGAAGTGTGAAATCAGTGCGCTGTACAGCAAAGTTAAATCGTTATCGGGAAGTAAGAAAGGAAGATCTTTGCTAACAGTTAGAGATAAGGCGGGTAAGGTAATAATTGACACAGGAAAGATCCAAGAGAGATGGAGGGAATATATAGAAGAACTGTATAGTAAAGAACTAAGACCAACAAAGTTAGACATAGAAAAGGAACATGACGTAGAGGTAGATAGCTTAGGTCCAGGCATACTCAACGATGAGTTAGAAAGGGCATTAAGGGAGATGAAACTAAATAAGGCCGTGGGGGTGGATAACATTCCCGCGGAACTATTGAAAGGTTTAGGTAAATGTGGGAGGAAGATGCTATATGGGCTGATTCGCAGTATCTATGAGGAAGGAATCTGGCCGGAAGACTTTGTGAGATCAGTTTTAGTTCCTATTCCGAAAAAGGTAAAGGTTACATCATGTGAGGACTACAGGACAATAAGTTTGATATCCCACGCAGCTAAAGTTGTTCTCAGGATCATAAATAAAAGGATAGAGAGTAGGGCAAATGATTACTTAGGGGATGATCAGTTTGGATTTAGGAAGGGGAGAGGTACGCGTGATGCCATTGTAGCAATGAGATTATTAATTGAGAGGAATATAGAATACAACGAGGAGGTATATGCCTGTTTCGTAGATTTCGAAAAACCGTTTGATAGAGTGAATTGGGTAAAACTAATGAGTATACTGCAGAAAATAGGAATAGATTGGAGGGAAAGGAGGCTAATCCGCAACCTGTACATGTCTCAGACTGCTCAGGTGCGGGTGGGGAACGGGTAGTCTGGATGGGCAGTGTTAGGAAGAGGTGTAAGGCGGGGTTCCCCATTATCACCGTTGCTGTTCAACCTGTATGCAGAGAAAATGATTAAAGAGGCATGGGAAGAACTGGAGTTAGGAATGAAAGTGGGCGGGGAATTCGTAAAATCAGTTAGGTTCGCTGATGACCAAGCTTTAGTTTGTCAGTCAGCCAAGGGGTTGCAAGCATTGCTGAGTTAATTTGAAATTCAGTGCAACAGGTATGGGATGATAATCAATATTAATAAAACAAAGGTTATGCGATTTTCAAGAAAGACAAAGGCAAACCTTAACATTAAAATAGGAGTGCAGAAACTAGAGCAGGTAGAACAGTTTACGTATCTCGGAAGTGTTTTGAACCAACACGGTCAAAGTAGTAGGGACGTAAGGAGAACAATTGCGCTAGGCAAAGAGGCTTTCACAAGGAGGAGGGAGTTGAGGACAGGGACGTTGAGTGAAGATATTAAGAAAAGACTCGCAAAAACTTTGATATGGAGCGTAGCTATGTACGGCGCGGAAACGTGGTGATTGAAGCAGGAGGATAGACGTAGAATGGAGGCTTTTGAAATTTGGGTGTGGAGAAGAATGGAGAAGGTGAAATGGACAGAGAAGAAAATAAATGAGGAACTACTTGGTATGGTGGGCGAAGAGAGGAGTTTGCTGGGAGAAATCCTATGGAGGCAGGAAAACTGGATGAAGGGGGTATTGACCGGCAATGGGATGCTGAAAACTGTAATAGAAGGGAGGATGTTAGGCAAACGAGGAAAGGGAAGGAACAGGATAGGGATGTTGGACGGGATGAAGGGAGGAAGAAAGTACTCAGAGATGAAGAGGGACCTGATGCAGAGTAGGATTTTGTGTTTTGCTAGGAGTCACAAATTATTTAATTAGTAGCTATGTCCATCGAAAAACCTACCTTAACCGGTAGAATACCTAATAAAAAAATATATACATATCTAAATGAAAAGCTAGGAATGCACACAAACAAGCCCGCCATGATTGTCGAAGGGCAAAATACTTCTGTGAGGTTGTGTCTTTTCTGCGCCTCTCGGTTGACGTCAGTTCGCATTATACGTATTTATAGTCACCACTCTCCAGCGTTGAATGCTCCCCATTATATTTCACGAGCAGCCGGTGGGAATAGTTACTCATGCGAGAAGCGCGTGGAGTTCCGCGACTCGACAGAGAAGCGATGCACGCCGATGGAATGCAGGCGTAATGTGCGCTAGAATTGCTAATTGTTCCGGTTACCGCGCGATCCTTATCTCCTGGAACAAACATCCAGACAGCAAGACTTGCGGAGTTCAATTGGAGTACTCTCTTCGCTGCAATGGTCTACTCCCAAGATATTTTATGGAACTTCTTAGAGGACAAGGAGATACGACATATTGTAATCCGATTAAAAGGACATATTGTCACCAAGGATCCGTTGCAGCAGAAGCAGATCAAGGATATGTTGAATGAATTAGGCCGACCTCTCCGCCGTGGCTAGCTGCCACGTCCTCATATCGCAGGAAGTTGCTCCACGCTATATAACTGCTCCCTCGGGGATAAAAATTACAAGAGCGGCAATCGCAGAACAGCGACCTTCATGACTCCAAGAATACCCAAATAGCAACTCCACCAAATTGCTGTGCGAAAAGCAACAGATATTGAAATTCGCTATAAGGTTGATTTAAGAAAGTTTCTTATTCGATCTCACCAAATTGCATTCCACCAAGTGTTTCTATTGACTCCTTAGTATAAATATATACCTAAAGCAAGGAATCTACGAACACTAGGACTTGGTAAATGAATTGGCATGCTAAATGTGATTTCCTCTGAAACTTTCAAGAGTTCTTTGATGAATCACTACCGGTGACTCCATCACTATGGCAGCGGACACATTCGATACGTATCCCCGTTTTACTGCCCTCCCGATGAATGTTTAAAGATAAATGCAGAAGTTAAAATCGTTAAAAAAAATACGACCTCGAAAACTTGAAACGTTCATCCGCTACTCTCACCATGAAAGATGGACGTATTATACCAGTTTTTCCCTCGGATCGTTTTCCCAAGTGTTTTATATGGAATTATTTCCGTGAAATCAATGGATTCCCTGCGCAAAAACATATTATTCAAAATTTAACTGATTTTACCCTGAAAGTACCAATAAGAAAGAAAAAAACGAAAGCTGAGTTCGAGTCAGGTTTTGGCAATGCTTTTTATCAGTTGAGGGAAACATTCAAATGTTTTCGCATCCAAGGAAAACGACTATTGTCATTGGTTCCTAATCCGACTGAAATAAAAAAAGTTCCCGAGCAGAACGAGCGCTGGGTTTCTCCCACTTGGAGGACGCCAAACGCCCTGACTCCTTCCTCGTGCGACGCCGCCAACTCGAGCAAAAATCGCGATTTCAAAAACTGACCACCACAGCAATATCCAATCAGGGCATATCACGCTGGAAGGAGCGAAGGAAGAGCTACGCATCCGTGCAGCGTGTTAGAAGGAGGCACGCGCCGCCGGAGAGTGACTCTGAAGAGGGCGCCGAGAGGGATTCGTCTGCGGCGGCAGGGGAGCGCGGGCCTCCCGCTCGCTCTCCTCCCCTCGGGCCGCAGAGAAAGACCCTCCGCACCTATTTCCACCCGCCTCGTCTCCGAAGGTTATACTGCTTAGCTCACGCCACCACCCTGCCCCGACCCACTGCTCACGTGCTGCTGCCTCCCGACCACCCCAAGTGGTCGCCCGAAATCCCTCCTCTCCGACCGGTCCATCCATCCACCCGTCCCACCCCTCGCCCCGCTCACACGAGTGACTTAACCTTCTCTCTCCCTCGCACGCTCACTCATCTCACGCCTTCCCCCCCTCCTTCTCCCCCCCTCCCCCACCACTCAAAAATAACCGCTTTCCACGTACTTTCACTTTCCACTCAAATTAAGCTCTCGGCTAACTTTTTACACCGTTCCTATTCGAGCCGTCATACTACAAACAACGGCCGCTCTGGACGCAAAATGCGCGCTTCAATCTTTCAAATCTCACGGCGTAGTCGAGGAGCGGGGAAAACCGTCGTTTTAGAGTGATAGGGTCCATCGCGCTATGTAGGGCAGCAGCCAGCCAGCCTCCTCGTTCGGCGAGCATCCTATTCATAATTTCAGTCAATTGAAAAGACGACGGCTGCGATGGACAAAAAAAGCAATTAGATCAGTTTTGAAAATACGCTTTTAGTACTGTAAATGCAGTGATTACTGAGAATTCCCTTTCGCTACACTAATTTACACTATATGTAACTTGCACACCACGTTCACAGAAAAGTGTCTCCATCGACAAGGAGGTATGTTTATCCATCTCGTGATTTTCTTAACCCGCCGCTGACGAGGGAGATCCGAAGGTAGGGCACACACGCAAACAGAAATGACGTTGCATTCAGCCCAGAGCAATCCAATTTTCTCCATACGTTCTCGTATCTGACAAAACTTAATTGGAATACGCTACGGTACACAGAGAAGTATGGATTGGGGGACAAAGATTGCGTCGGGGGTCCCTTTCACGAATGCGGCTGGCCTCTTTCGCACCACCGATCCCCACCCCAAATCGATGTATGGTTGAGTAACCTCTCCCTTCGACACCCAAAGCAGCGGCACGCGTGTGTGCATGGCTGCTCCCTTGTCATCTGTCCCGTGCTCCCTCACAAAGAGTAAGTTGAGGAATTGGCTATGTGATGAGAAATACGTAGGCTCGTAGCTATATTGAAATATTAATACAATATTATTTTGAGGGCACTGAAAGTAAAAAGTTTACACACCACCGATCTTTTATTGATACTCTTTAAACATGAAGATTCATTTCTGGTATAATTGCCACAAGTAAAATTCTGTACGTCATCAATGAAGGCAGTATGTGAAAATAATTACTACAATGTTTAGGAAAACTCAAATGAAAAAGCCATAAAAGTACATCTGTCCCTTCTACATATTCTACCATAATTCTTTCAGGTGTCTTATTCGAAATATTCGTTTGTTAAAGTTTCAGAATATTTAATTTAGTTAAATTTTATGAAGTAAAAAAAATGAAATGAATATATCTACACAACTCCTGAGTTATTTTTCTTCAAAATTTGTGTTCTTTTAGTTCCACAAAATTTTCCTCTTTCTAAAATAATTTCCTAGGGATGCTCATGAAATTATACCATCCAGTTCTTGTGTGCCAGCAGTGCATAAGCGCACTCATGATGAGGGATCCACTCGTAAGAAAGCTCCAATCATTGAAGCAGCGCTAAGTATTTTACTGGTTCCTTCCAGCAATTTCATAATTGAATATTAGGTATTTACGATTTGTTGCTCTTTGCTGCGTTAGTATAAACCATTTTATGATGGCCAAATGAAAAGAACGAAAAAAGATATGAGAACACCTTTGCTTAAGTTAATTTTAAGCATAAAATATATCAAGTACTTAAACTGTTCCAAACATCACATAATCACGGGAATAGAATTAAATCCCACCATGAATGAGGAAGCAATAAGACAGTCATCCGTACAAATAAGACGGCGGCAAATACATACTCCCGATAAAAATATATACTTTCACCACTCTCGACTCTCCATCGTTGCCATTCGAATCTTCTCCCTCGAGGCACACACAAGACGCATGCACTCGTGCGCCCACCTTCTTTTGTTGTCATCCCCCCTGCCACCTTTCTCCTCCGTCTCCCCGACAATTCCCCCCGCCCACGGCTCCCGCAACCCCCTATCCCTCTCGCGTGATGCGCGCGCGGCCCCGCCCCGAGGGCAGAAGAAATCGAAAGGGAAGCTGGGGAAGATCGCATCCAAATATGTCTGTCACAAATAAAAATAAACTGCCAGTGCCTGAAGGGAAGACAGTCGTTTCTTAAATAAATTGCTCTCTTCCCCATTCTTCTAGAGCGTCTTCCTCCGAGATGAACCTCAGCCGAAGTCTTCGAAGGAGAAAAGAATGCAGATGCGCCTTAGCTTCTGCGTGTATGCACGCAAATGGGCGAATAGATGAATATTTGCGCGGACGAGTGTAATGAAAATTTCCCATTTCCTTTCACATGTGTATTTCGTTGTAACTGATATTCAGTACGCAAATGGAGGTCAATCCGAAATATTTTTGTATTGAGATGTTTATGATACGGATGGATTTTCTTGCGATCCTAACTATTAAATTGCCTTATTCAGTGACGAACTTTTATTTTTTTCAGAGTGTATTTAATACATATGATGTCATGTACCGCATTGAACGGCGTAGAATATAGATCTAATTCAGAGCTGGCGGTTTCGATCCCAACCCCGGGCTGATCTGAAGGAAAGGGCGCAACCACGGAAGAGAGCTTTTCAATAATACCACGAATGAGGCGAAAGCCCTTTAAAAACCCGTGGATACATTTTGAATAATCGCATTCAGATGATTTATCACGTCAACTTCGAACACGAAAATTAATAAAGTATTGAAGTCTAAATTGCGAAATTATTAATCAATAATGAAATTTGGCTTGCCAATAATTCAAAATAATTAAACATCTGAGATTGTAAATAAGTTTTGTATGGAATTTATAAATATTTTTAATTCTATTTTTCAGCGTCTCACAAAGCTTCGTTTAGCACCCTCGGAGTGAGAGCCTTGGTGCGCCACGAAAACCCCATCCTGGTGCTCGTAGGCCCATTGTAGGCGAGTGCATTTCCTCTCACCAGACAAGCTATATTCTAAGACGTAGGATCGAGTCTTAATTTTTGCAGCGTGTCAATACGCTGACTTGTCACCCCCATCGTCATGAGGTCTCAACGGCTATAAACGACCACACAATCAATCACTTACTCCAAGACCAAATATTTTGATAGGCGCCAACCACTAATAATCGAAATTTCATTGACTCTTCACTTGCCCCTGAACGGCAGTTTCGGTGCCTTAGGTCAGTTGGCCCTCGATCTGGCAAGTTCAATCTGGCCCTCGCGAAATCTACCAAGGTCGAAGAGATCAGCTTTAACCACTAAGAAAGAGTACGTTCTTATGGCTAAAAGTGGATAAAAGCCTAAACTGCCACATTAATAAAATTGATGCAATTTAAAACAGTTTTCTATACGGTAAGTTCACGAGTAGTAGATATTTTTCAGTGAAAATCATGGTGAAGTCTTGATTCGACAAATTGAATTTTTTTAAAGTGCCCCATGAAACGGTCGGGCACCTCAGGCAAGGCATTCAAGGACCTGACGTATGACGGATGTTTGCGTGGTGCGTAACAAGTGGCATCTTGCCTTGGCATCCGTGTGCCCCTTCATCAACCCCATAGCACCTCGCTTGTACCAAAGAGGGGCACACCTCGCCCAAACTGTAGAGCCGACCCTGGCGTCATCCTTGTTATCACACCATCACCTTCCTAAGCATTACCTAATTTCAACTCTCAACTATGGCTTTCCCCAGCACGGCTATTTCCGCGTTGGCTACCTTATGGAAGTGCCGGGGCTGAGCGGACGTGTCCAAACCACAAAAGTAGTTATGTGCAAAGTGAAAGACAGTGAATGGAAACGTAACTAAAACACATGAAGAAATGATAACTGAAAGGCTTTAACTGCCGACTTGGATACGTGAAACCCATGACCAAAGCTTATTCGAGGGTTAAAATTCTTAGAAGGAGAAATAAGTTGGAACTCAAGGCAGGGACAGAGAAGTCTTGCTAGAAGAATAGTTAGCACACCACGTCTCCTAAAACGTGTGGCATACTAAGTCCGATCGATGAACTTTTCGAGGCATACGAAATTTTATTATGACTTTCCAGTCGGGCTCTTACTTAACTCCTTCGCGAGAAGTGTGCCCGAAAGGAGTATATATTTATATATTCCCACATTTACTTAAAATAGAATGGCCATATTCGAACAAAAAATTCTTGCATTAGTCACCCTGAGAAGTGGTGAAACGAATTCATAGAACTGTTACGAAATGCAAACGATCCGACCCTACGATAATTTACAACTAGATATCCAAACACGAAGCTTCTATTTTCTTATAGATTGCTTTTTATTTCCGATTGATTTAGAGACTTATGCCGATCGAACTTTTTCAGATTGCTAATTTATTTTAGCATTGTTTTAACCGACTACAATTAAACCGTGATATGATTTAGTGCGATGTACAAATATTCGTTTCTCCTTGACACTGCAACGAAGAACATATTCAAATAGAAAACACTATTACGTAAAGTAATAAACAAAGGAAGTTGATAAGTTTGACAACGTCGATGAGAATTTATTTATTGCCCGGGGGGCTTCTTGGCCAGTTTTAAACGCGGATTCTACGAATAACATTGTGGGCGCCCGTCCAAAGGCGATGTGTTCTCTTCGCACTGAATAGCAAGAGATCAGACAGATTTTCTCTCTCCACACTTGCGTAAAATCTGCGTATTAGTATATTATGAATGGAAATCTATCCAAACAAAAGTCATACTAAGCTATGCGCCCGGCCTTAAGAAAAATACCACCTAGGAACCTACTCTCTCGCAGTTCTTTAAAATGCAGCTCAACAGGACTTCCTGGAACTCCTGAATAAGCTTCTCCCAGACTCCATATTATTATTATTATTATTGGTATTACCGGTTAGAGAACATAATAGACCTCCGCTAATTACCGCCTCTGCTAATCACTACAACTACAATGCCTCTAATATTATAGTAAACGCAGTAACAATAATAATAATTTTCAATAAAATTTAAATGTTCATGCTATATAATCAATGCTATTCATCTTCGACACTGTGAATAATGTGGATGTGGCATTTTTACATGGCAGCGGATTTTAAATAAATTAAACGCGCCAACAAGACGAAATTTTCTTTAATTGTGGCCGACACACTGTTCTCAAAAGCGTTGTCATATCCTTCCTTCGCAAAGGTAATTGATCACACTCAGCTATATTGATGGTGGTCATTTTTGTCATCCAAAATCGTAACCAGGAATGAAAAAATGAAACCAGAGCCGAACTTCTATGAATGAATATAATTCGAGCATATGCCACCAAGATAAAATTGAATAGAGTCAGAATACGTCCTCTTTGCCAGTCATCGATGATTATCAACAACGTGCACGTGTGCCTGCTCTATATATACATTAATAAAAGAGTCATGGTACACCGCACGATAGACAGAAGGAAACAGAAATGCATAAACGACGCACTACCAACGTAGCGTTCGGTGAGCCTTCAGAGAGATGTAATACCGAATGTATGATTAAGTACATACAAGTTATCAATCACATCAAAGCATTACATAGCATTATGCATTTCAATATAATAATGCATATGATTCCAAATTCATTTGGATCCACTGGCAATAGATATGTCCGATTCGCATGAAATGTTTTTCGCAGGCTTGCTCTTAATGGAAGGATGGAATCATATCATCCAACGTGTAGATAGATAAATAGATAGCTGTCTCTATTTTGGGGCGAGATAGAGACGATGGAGTCTCTTCTACCACCTAACCCTAACGGAGAGAGCAATGAGAGAAGAGTTGGGCCAAGAAAATCATCGGTGAATGTAATCGGAAAGACCCTCAATACACAAGACATATTAAAAGCTTCAAGAAGAGAAGAGAATTAATGAAACAATGCATGAACGTGAGGGAGGAGGAACACATACGAAAGTATACCATAAAGCGCAAGGTACGTAGCATGGAAGGAATAAGTGAAATGGAGATGGTTTCCTGAAATATCTTTAAATGAGGAGTAGTAGTTTTGAGGGGAGGCGACCGACATCTAAGGTCATTTGCGCCATAGGGGATGGACAGGAAAGGATGAAGGGTGGAGAGAAACCCGGCGTCGGCATTAGCCTACTCTTTACGAAAGGCGCCAAGGGGTCCGCAGTTTAACGTCCCATCCGACGGACGGCGTACTCACTCAAAGTGCCCTCCACAAAGCACCTCAAGTAGGGATCGAGATACCTCTGAAAAATATTCAACACCGCCGGGATTTGAACCCGCGCCCTCAGAGTGGAAAGCCAGTACGTTAGCCCCCGCACCATCTCGATCCCCTCTTTAAATGAGGAAAGGTACGAACGTGAAGGGAATGATATATGTATAGCTTCACAAACGTCCAACGGAAATTCACTACATTGGTCTAATATACGCAATTTATAATAATATTAGCAATAAACGTATTTTCCCTTCCAATATGGCAGGAGCGATAATCAAATACTCGAGAAGCCGGTTAAGAAGCGCGTAAAATTCAAACAAAAGGTGTGGGGGAGGAGGCAAGGTCATTACGGCGCAATCAGATCACTCGCGAGACGACGACGAATAATTGCAAGATGCGAGCCGAAATTCGAAAAACAAAGAATAGTATGTGTGTGTGTGTATATATATGTATATATATATATATATATATATATATATATATATATATATATATATATATATATTCTTAAAGGGATGTGGGTAGTTTAGATACACTTCCATCCGAATTTCTGAAATTTTAACGATGTCACCTGTAACCCCTCATTTAATTGAATATTCGCTTTTAAACATGTTCTATCCTATTTTGCCGAAAATTACATTGCTCTTATGGATAAATGGTGTCTTTCCTTCAAAAATGACTTATACTGTACGACTGATTCATTAGATTTGCAAGTAAATATTAGACATTATGATTCATTGAATTTAATTCGTTTACACGCTACTCAAGAGATTCCGTAATAATTATAAATTAAGAACTCAGATGAATATAGCCATCCACAGCGTTAATTTTCCCTCAATATGACTTATGTAAAAGCCCTTAAGCTAACCGTAGGTAAATATTATGTGAAAGAGTATATCAGATATCAGTATAAATATCAGTATCAAATATCAGTATAAGTATCTGAATAAATATATAAGTACATCAAAGTGATTAAGTATATCAGACTTGCTTAACATAAAATTATTGTAATTACTCGTTTTAAGGACGCCCGTGAGGCCTGGCGTGTTTCGCCTTCGTCGACTCTTTAGGGGTTGTCAGCGGTCACGTACCTTATACCGCTCCGAGTAGGAAGTTGCGTCACTACCTTGCAACCTTTGCAAATCCCGATTTCCCTCCAACAGTTGAAGAAGAACCTCCCGCACCTGAAAGAGATAGTGGGACCGTGTAAGTAGGGTTTCCAAGAGTGGGGGAGGCAGAGAGAGAGAGACGGGCGCACAAGTATTAACCATAAGACATCGACCCACATCAGCTTCTGCAATCGGCGAACTCATGAAGCATTGCGCAACGTCATCGCTGCTGAGCAAATTCTAAATGATGTGCTTAATGCATAGAATCACCCAAGTTAAGCCGAGCGATTGGGATGAGTCGCAGCGTTACTCCAAGTGTCTTGGGGTGAGTTAAGTCAGCGTCAAAAATATATCATATAATGCAAAATTTCAACACTGCGAACTATTAATAAGGAAATCACACGCATAAAAGAAAGAAAAATCTATGGGAAGGAACCCTTGCTTAGGACCAATACTTAATCGTTTCAGGGGTAACTTTGTGGATTAGTTCCATGACGAATAATGTCAAAATAAAACTTTGTAAATATCCACGAAAAATAAACTTTAATGAATTCCAGGCTTCACTGCGGTGCAGCTTCATCAGATCTATGCGGTGCAGTATCATCAGCCTGATAATGCTCCACCATAGTGAACCTGGGTCGCATTGAAGGTTCTTTTTCATGTGGATTTACAAAGTTTTCTTTCGACATTATTCACCACAGAACAAATAATGACATAATTTCATATCCGAAGGCAATCAAAAGCCTGGAACTATCGTAATTCATAAATTTGATCAATGATAACAAATTGAAGTCGATGTTTATAAAAAATAACGAGACATTGAGAAGGAATGGAATATTTTTTAAATTTCCTAAAGAATGTAATGCTTTAGAAATTTATAATAAATTCTTCAGAGGACGTTTTCAATTGCTGTGTTTTCAAGAGCTTTCGGAACGCAAAGCAATGTTTTTTACAATTCAATTTCAATTCATATAAAATATATTCACCCCCACTCTCTCTCTCTCTCTCTCTCTCTCTCTCTATATATATATATATATATATATATATATATATATATATATATATATATATAGAGAGAGAGAGAGAGAGAGAGAGAGTGGGTGTGAATATATTTTATATGAATTACATTTCATTTCTCGAGAGACTTCAATGACCGAAGACTATGGAGTTAAACCCTTCCATTCGGTCACTTTTCTCAGCCTTCGGGAAAGCTTGATATTAATATTTATCGACTGAATTTTGATTAAGGCAACTGTTGAAGAAGCAAATTGATTTATGTAACGGTTTGTCCCAGAAAGACTTGGCTTGAAAAACCACGAACCCGAATTTAGCAATCGCATTCCGATGATGACCACAAGAGCATCTTCAAAATGAATGCCCATGGTTCGAGCGACCGCATATGCCCGTTACTTTCTGGATTCATTATATGCCATCATGAGAAAATGTCAACGCGCTCTACAAAACTGGTCTGGAGGCATTGAAATTGAACTCGCTTGATGGCAAAAGGTACCAATAAAAGCATCAACGATTGCTTCTGAAAGGTTAACGAAAGAGACAGTGGCATTCTCTCCACGGTGAGGTGCCCAAATTTTATGACTACTTCGCGCCCTCAATTCGATGACACGTTGGGGTATTGATGTGATGGTAGCGCGGTATTATATATAGTATTCCTAGCGATTCCTAGAGAACTATTAGCTTGTAGCTGAAAAAATGTAATAACAAATAAATTAGGATATCAATGAGAAATCACTGATACGACTCCGCTAACACTTCATCCATGATATTATGAATTAGTATCCTACCAGGTTACTTCAGTAAGTACAAGTGTATAATTGGAGGATACGGGCTACGGCATTTACGCGATGTAGAATACTTTGTCTTCCAACGCTATTGTAATCTCTTTTGATTCCTCAATGCCATTTCTGGGGATTTCATAAAAAGTAGGATGTGATATCGTGCATTAAAAACAGAAGGACGTTTTACACGTTTAACTAATTCTGCATTTTTTAGGTATGGCAGACTCAAAATGTGCGGTTAGTTTAATTAAGCGGTTGCTGTAGGTAAAAACTATGAATAAATAAGCAATATCATTCCACTCGGAATGGCATTCAAATATCACTTTTGATTCTTTCATCTTATTTCATTTGAGATTGGTAAATAGGAGATATTTAGAATATTATAATCAACTCCAGCGTTTAATGTGTTGCTCTAGCTTTCAAACAGCATTAATGCAAGTTTACTGACAGAAAAAAATTCAACCTATTTAAAATATATTCTAAATTTATGACCGCAATGACAAACTGATGAAATATCACAGTTTTAAAATGAGCAGTTTTAACGCCATGCCACATGCTTCGTCTCAACAAATCTTCCCGTAATTCTTCAAGTTATTCTCCAAAACGTAAGTCATGGTGGACCAACAGAATCTGATAAGAACTGGAATTCACGAAAGCCGATTGTTTATTGTGGGAGTTTAAGAATAGAAAAAAATATTTTTTAACAAAAAGTAGCACTTTACGGACGTAAAATATTCTCTATCATACGCAAGTAAGTAAAACAATGCATTTTTCACGGGGAAGTGGCACATGAGAAGTCAGAATATTCCACTGTGTCCGCAGACAACACATTGTCATGCATTGGATCTTTTGGATTATAGAAGATCCCATTGTCTTCAACCACTTTCTCTTACTCTGTTGTTCCCTTAATGCCATTTCTGGGGATTTCATAGACATTAGGATATAAAGCCGCATCAAAAATGCATCAACAACTAGGAAATTTTGCACGTTCATTTGATTTTGCATGTTTTGAGAGGTTGCATACAATATTGTTTAGAAATGTCTTTTTATCTATTCCCTCTAATATCTTTTTATTATAAAACCTGGTGTCCACAAAACTTGCCATCATCAGGTATGTTCTGTTGATCCCATTTCAGAGGTCACTACGATGCTCAACTACAGTTTTTCTGATACTATAAAAACCCATTTTAAGTGCATGACTCAAATTAAACACATCTCACATTAACGCCAAAACGTAGAGTACTCTATAATACGAAGCTTGAAATAGCCTCTGACTTGTGCTTATCTAAAAATAAGCTCAAAGAAATTTATTTAATATGCCAGTAAAAAACTATTTCCCTGTTTGCGTTGAATGTCTGCATAGTCCAAATTTTTGCGGACTTACGTATATTCTGTGTTTACTAAGTAACTGTACTTATTATTATTTAATCATTTAATTCACTGTGATTACCAATATTAATAATATACCTAAAACTGAAGCAATGAGCGAATCCAAGTTTCTTCTAAATGATAAGGCTCGTTGTTGTCTATTGTTCTGATGCCAATTTGGTAGTCAAAAAACTCAATGGTTTCTCATTTACATAAGATATCGTGTCCGTGAGACCAGGGGGAAATTTTTGGGAATCCATGGAAAACAAAGCAAGGTGAATATTATACATTTATCAAACATGAATTTTTTTTATTTCAAAATAAACGCCGAAGGAAAGTTGAATAATTAGGATCCTATATTTCCCTTCAATTCAAAGTAATGTGTAAGCTTGTGAGCGTTACATCTAAAGATTTCACCCGCTCTGGTCATCCAAAATCAAAATTCGCTCTGGTCATCCAGCTACACGATAGTCATAAGCGATGTTAGACCGAGGATTGACCATACGCAAAATAGCGGAGTCAATGTGGGTGCTTTATGGAATATTGCATTAATGCTAGTGGACAAGAGTACCTTTTTAGAACGATGGCAATACATGGTGACTTGAATTAGGATTTTGAGAGTTTCTAAATGCCCTTGTACTTTCGTTCGTCGTTCTATCGGCCATAATTAATGCTGGATTCGAAAATTTGGATCAGCCTCGAGGTTTGTGCCTTATGAACATTACTTATGTCCACTTTGCGTGAGCTCATTTCGAGGAACGGCTTAATGAGCGTTAAGTTGACACGATGAAGGAGGGGATTAATGAATGGTGGGTGTCCAGACAGAAAGGAGTTTTGTTTCTAAGATGTAAAAATGCAAAACTCAGTTGCATGAGGGCATCCTGCTGGAGGGAGACAACCCTGAGGAATATATAAATATTTTTCTAAGGCAAAATTAGGGAATGCACATCATGGCCCCTTAATACTATTCTTCTTTGCCGAATTATTGCGTGAATGGAGATTGCCAGACATTTGCCATTTGCATAAATGTCATTCAGCTATGGTGCCTTGAACTGAAGATTACCGATTTCAAGTTGATTTTTGCAGTCAGTACGAAATCATTGCCCGTGCATCACACTAGACGCCTCACAGGATCCGATTAATATAATTATCAGCAGGAAATTTACGTAAAATTCCCAAAATTAACTCCTTGATCTACTCCGAAGAATTGAAACGTGATTGCAATGAGTTTTGGAATCTTCAAGCTTGATGTAGGAGTATTTCTCGGGAGCTACTCATATTCGATCATCACACATAAAATCACATTCCAGAGTCGTTTGGATTTCCACGAATATTCTGGTCTACGACATCCTCTATATTCCTTAAGGACTGCTTATTCCCAATGATTGCTCAAATAACTCGAGTGTGCTTGAGCAAAAAAATAGCTGGCCATATAATGGAACGGTTTTCCAGAAGTGGCCAATGTATAGAAATTAAGGTCGCAAGTCAACTGTCGACTCGATTACTACACTTGCATTGCTTAAGCATTTTTCAGCGCCCGTTGAATGAGAGCGACCTAAATACTTCACCGATCCGGTTAATGAACCATCTCATCCGTCCGTCCACCGACGGCAATCCTTTCACCCGACGGGAGACCGCAAGAGGGGGCAGCGATCCTCTTGCGCCCAAAAAGGACCCAACATTTTTGGCAATGCCGCTCCGAAGAGTGACAACGATGACGCAACAGACCGGGATTCTCAGGAATAAGAATTAACGACTCGTGCGTGACACTCTAAGGATTTACAGGAAGGAAATGTGAACGAAGAATACTCCGAGGTGCCCCATGTGGGCGGTGGTTGATTTGGCTTAAATGAATTCGGAGGAATATCCACGGGTTTTCCAGGTGCTCTCAGCAGGCCGAATCAAGGAAGAGTATGTCTGGGGATAGTATTTCTTGATCATAATTGCAATTTAACGTTGTCAGTTATTTGTTAATTTTGGTTAGTTTCATGCTCGATTCTAAAGCTCTATATTAAATTAGTTTAAAACAATAAATACCAGGTCGTACCATCCCGTTCCCGTAATTCATCTTCATGTAAACGATATATCCGTAAAATGCATATCTGGTGCTCCTGCTGAGTTTGAAATAAAACTTATACTGCAATATTTACTACTATATACATATAATTGGTTGTGCATTTTATGTACTTTTTCCACCTTGGTAATATGTTCAAAACTCTTTCACTTCGGAGTTCCGGCAGCGCTAATTGAATTAAAAACATTTTGGGGGAAAAATTAAAATATTACATTTTTCCATTAAAATCAAGATAAAAGGTTTTCATCTTTTTATATTCATTTAGTAAGCACACATCTTCTACTCAATGCCGCTCTGTGCTGGGAGTGAGCCATATGTTTCAAAATATGACTTTACACTTACATTCAGAGTGAAAATCTGAATTAGTATTTTTCTCGTGCGCTGCTCGTGCAGGGACAAAGTTAGGATCGCTGAAAAGACATGTAATTTCCACCACTGTTTAAAGTAATACTTTTTGTTATATGAAGTCAAAAATTTATGATGGGGATATAATTTCTGACCGAAGGAATTCCGAAGAGTTTAAGATTCTATGTCGAAAGATGGATCAAGTCCAGTAGAGGGCAATATTTTACTAAATACGTTAATTTACTCAAGGGATACAAAAAATATTTTAATCTTTATTTGCAGAGAAACAATTAATTATATTTGCTGTCACTCACAAATCCCAGATTATCCCTCACCACTAAACGCTCGATTTTCTTCCACCTCTCTTCTCTACCCAATTCACTTCCCCTGACAGGATGGATTAGTTTTCTTTATATTTAATAACACACTTACGACCAAAATCCTATCCCATCTCTCCAATATGCAATTAGAACCTTCTATTTCAACATCGGTGAGTACTCTGTCACTATTTTTCCTGTTAATGCTTAAATATTTTATATTTTATTTTATGTGCCGCTATAAATTGGCAATATTGCTGTGTCTGGACAATGTTGCCAAATGAATAAAATAAATAAATGTATTTATTCAATTTTTGAGTTGATGTAACTTTGTTACTGAGGAGTTTATGACTCATTACTAAGAGAGAAAAAGTGCTTAAATTTCAAAATCTGCTACCTTTCAAAGTATTTACTATCAGTTTCCTTACAGCCTGCATATTTTGGGCTCGTTAAAACTTATATATTGACTTGAGCTAACCTCGGAATTGAATCTCGGTTGTCCTTTCTATTTTTGTACAAATCTACATATTTTTTTCGAGAAATTGTTTGATTTTAAAAATCGGACAAAGCCAAAGGAACTTCTAATGTAACATATTTAAAGAAATATCCTCTCTCAGGTATGTCTTCGGACTCAATAAATGAAAACAAACACGGTCTACTCAGCATAGACCGAAAATGTTAAATAAATTTTTCAAACTCAACAACATTCTTTGTAGAAGGCCCAATGAGGAAACCTTTGTTATAAACATTCCAACAAGATGAATGTATGAACGAAACAACAACTGAAGTTTAATTACGGAGGTGATTACTAAACACCGTCAAAAATTGTTACCTGCACAAATGAAATAAGTTCTTTCTCCATATTTGGGTATAATAATACCTGCTTCAATGTGTGGAGATATAATTATATCTTTTCGCGCTACTATATTATGTATCACAATCAATCAATGCTAAGAATACGAAACAATGTTAAGACGCTCACATAAATGAGCATCCGCGGGCCTCTTCTCACATCAGCATATACCAAAGTTTTTTTGAGTTTTCATCCCGTAATACATAGTTTTCCTTTTCTAAATAGTGATTACTAACATCAACTTGATGAAAATTCCAAAATAAAAATATGATTTCCTTTAAGCCTTGATTAATCTTCCAAAAATTCTAATATATTTGATCAATTATCTGATTTACTAATGTATTTAACTTTTAAAACTATTCTAGTGATAATTGAGTGTGGATATGGATCCATAGCACGAAATAAAACATTACCTAAACAAAATCCGTTAAAGTCTACCAAATTATAAAAAAACTTAAACCAAATGCGAGTGGGTTTCGTAAAGATTTTAAATCAGCATGATACACACCACGCTTTGCCATGCATTAAGGAACTTTATCTCTTTCTACCTTGTTTTGTGTAACAAATATTCTAAAACACAAAAATTTCGACGGTCGACTTTGCCTTCGTTAGACTCCACTTTCACGAGACTTTACCGTTCTAACTCCTCGTTTAATGCTTTCATTTTCCCATGCGCTTGCGCTCAGCTGCGTGGTTGATTCACGTATTTGCTTTCTCATAATCTGCAAGCAATTCGGTTTTCTCCCGTCTTATATGAGTTTTTCCAATCCTAGTGGTAGTATTTAGGGGCGGCGACCGACAGCTGAGGTCATTTTCGCGTGTTTCCAATCCTTAAAACATCTTCAAATCGCGAGAGTTTTAGCGACACACCGCAAAGCTGAGCGACATGGCGATGGCATTACCTTAATGCCCTGTTCTGTCCACTCGATTGATTTGGGGAATTTGTTGGCATGACTTTACATTTCATTAGATGATACATTTTTTAAAGTGTAGGGTAAATTATCAATAAAATAAGTCCAGCACAAATTTTAAGCCTTTCTGAATGAAAACATTTCGCATTTATTTTAGCACGAAAATATAATATTGAAGCCATTAAATATTTTGCCGGAAATAAGGTTCCAAGACATCGATTTACTTAACACGCACGAACCTGACAGCATTAGGTAATATCGTCAAAGGCCGTTGAACGTTTTGAACGACATTGTTCCACCCTACGAGGGCCACCGTGGAGATTTCCCAGGTTACTCTTTCATTCCAGTGGTCCTTTTGAAATAAAATATAGCCCATTCCTGCAAATTACATCATTTTTCCACAAGGCGGTTTCTGACCTCACCTTTTATAAGGTATTCATTGTGAATCACGTCACATGGTATTTTCAAATTTAAGATTTTATTCGCGAACTTGGTTTCGGAGTGTAACCTCATCTTCAGGTCCTGAAAATAGTATTAGGCGTGAAAATGCTCTTTTACATGTCCTTTTCTCCACAAATTTATGACTGCATTAATGTAACGCGATATACTTTAAGTTAGTTTTGACCCTCGACCCATTTTCAACTCTGACCACCCTTCATCCCCATTCCGATGTTTTTCTCGAATATCTCATAACAAAAATAACCCGCCTAAGCTTAAGACCAAGAATATTCTAGGGACTAAGCGGATCAAACTATCTACGTGTACATACATATATGATAAATTTAGGTCTGCGTTAAGCAAACTCAATATATTTTACGACATTTATTTTGTCAGGACTAAATTTGAATAATCATTAATACTTTTATGGAAATAATAATTTACTCAAAGGTTTGTTTCAGAAAAATATGGTTTTCACAAAAACTCCCTTCACCTAAATTTTTTTAGTTTCCGGAAAATTCTTCCTGATCCGTAACATCAACAGTTGAAAAACACTGTTGAACTACAATATGTTCGAATAAACATGCGTTTATAACCATTAGTATTATAATAACTTTATTAACTTTACTGCTATATCATTAACTTTACTGCTATATCCATTCCATTTTCTTAAAAACTTTTTTTCATTATTTAATGAATACATGACTTCAGAAATACTGCTCGCTTATATCCTGATTCTTATAACTTGGATCGACAAAAAAATTACGTGATCAATCTTAACCGACTCCCTAACTTTAGCGATGACCATTCTGAAAATAGAAACGACTGACTGCACATCATGAGAAATTGCACTTTCAGATGTATTGGAAACACAAAGGATGACAGATCTGGCATTCTCTTTGTGCTCAATCATCCCGCATTACTGATCAGAGTTGACGAATCCGATTGCCTCCTCACGGGTAGCAAGCGACCACAGTGCCCTACGACCTCGCCGGCAGATGCAAGCCAAGTTAATTCTTCACCTTTTTGTGAAGATCCAGCTGTAAGCGCCAACATATCACTTCGTCTCTCGATTTTTATCCTCTCGAAAGAAAAGCATCGCCCAACTTTCCTTCTCGAATCTCCAACCTTTCATCTCCCACGGCGCGCCTCCAATAACATATCTCCCAATCCATCAAATTGCATAGCTTGAAAAAAGAGAAAGAAATCTAAAAGCCTTTAAAGGCGCCTTTCTCCGTCGCCACCACATTCTCCTCCCTCCCACTCCACCACCCACGCCCCCACCTCCCTCCCCCCACCCCTCGCCGTCAACACACCGAGGTGTACCCGCCGCACGCGTATGCTCCCTCCCTGGCGGGCCGCGTGAGAGAGAGAAAGTCCCCTGGCCCCTTCCTTCGCAACCCCCGCCCCACCCCACACCATTCATCTCTCCTCCAAAATGTCCGCTCCCTCGCCCCCACCCCCCTGCAGGGCTTCTTGTCCTCGTCGGACGCACATTCCTCGCTCACCTCGGCTTCCCAAAATTCACCAATTTGAACGGGTGTCTCTCTTTGTCGGAGAATATTTATCTAGCTGTGGCAAAAATATTTCGGCTGCAAAATCAGTAATTAAAACAGACTGGGTAGGGAAAGGCTCGAATTATTAAGAATAAAAATAGCGGAAGCCTTAAAATGGAAATCTTTAGCAATAATTTTAAACAATGCTGTCAATACTTAAATTATTATCCAATGGCTAAGTTTCTGGCGCTTCCTATGAGATAGGCAGGCAATGGTAATTCGCATGGTGGCCTTACATACTTGAAGTGTCAATAGGAAAAGAAAAATTCACAGAATGGATTATTGACACATGAAAGATAGTCTCTTTGCACTGGTCGAGATGCGCATTTTTCGTGATCGGGGTACACTGGGAATGGAAGTCACTGGAGACTAGAGATCTCAACGCCCGAGGTTGATCCGATTGCAAAAATATCAAAGGTAAAATATCGAAGTAAAGAATCCATATCTTGCACCACAGCAGCAATTCAAACAAAAGTGACTGCGTCACATAGATAGGCTGTTTAGCAGAAGGATTAAGTGGTCCGTGGGGGCTATTTTCGCTTTTTCTGTGACAGCAACTCATGATGCCACGCCAATAGCTTTCTTTTATCCCTCGAAGTTCCCGTAGGAGAAAACTGAAGAAATTAGGCAGAAAGTTAAGAGAGTCAAGATGAAGTAGTAAAGGCTACCTTATCTGGAGAATTTCTATGAAATTTCATGAGGTATGTTCTAACTTCAAGCATTTCTCGCTCAAAGTTGCATAAAATACACCAGTTGAATTAATTGGTTTGTGGAGTCATCGAGTGCTTAAAAAGTTATGCGCATTACGTTTTCTGAAGAAACAGTAATTACGTTCAGCAACCAACACTACACTTTAGGTCTTACGCGTAAATCTACGTAATTATAGATTCAGTGAAAGCTTTGAATAGAAACAACGCCAAAGCTAACTTTCCAAACACACTCATCTTAATTTCTCCTCGCTCCCCTATATCCTCTTAATGTCTATTGTCAATTTCTACTGGAAAACAGGTTTATTTATACTAATGCGTAACTACAAAGAACTTTACTTACTACCATTTATACATTGTTGGAATATTATTCCTCAGACCATGATGCATAGTGAGGCACAGAATAAATATCTGGCTTTAAAAAGTTGAGTATTCATTAAATCGCTCACGTCCTATTGATTGTAAAACGTGAATTCTTGACGTAATGAGCCTGTGTGAATAATAAAAATCGCTTTAAGAGAAATCCATAATTTGAACAAACATTCACTAGCTGATTTTAATTATTTTTGGACCCATATCATTATTCCGAGCACACCACATTTACCTAGATGGCCTTGGTTTCCAAAAGAGGGGAGCCAAACATGGGATGGTGGGGGAAGAATACTTTCTGAGAAGGAAAAATTCTCTTTGAATTGCTTCCACCCAATCGAATTCCGATCACGAAAAGTAGGCCGTGGCCCTCAAATTCGTCGTCCGGTCACCGCCTGAATCTTCTACGTGTCCGATCGCGAAGAACACTGCGACGTTTTTATAATCAATGATTCTTCAAGCGCGCGTCTCGAAGAACGTCGAACTGAGTTTTCCATGCACCCCGCTCGGTCTAATCTGATCAAATACCTATCCCAATATACGCGAAACAGGATCCAGGAAAGAAGAGAATTGGCTATCCCGAGTGGGGAAAGCTCTCCAAGATTTTAACTGGTTTTTTATTGTAACACTTAGCCATAGGAAATGTCACCAATTAATCAGGTAGGATTACGCGAAGAAATATAAAATGTCCTTAGTGGTCTTTAAGATTCAGATGCGTAGTAAAAATGTCAGTTAATATCTTATCAAAGCTATATAGTTAAAAGGGAAAAATATTGCACAAAAACGCGCTGGAATCATTGTGTGCGCATATACATTTTTTGTTTAAGCAGAAACACTTGATAGCGAAATTCTAAGCTGTCAAATTTTCCCCAGGGAAATAGAAACCACGAATAAAAATTTGATAAAATAAGTAGTATGCAATAAATTCAAATATTATTCAAGACAATGTCAGAGACAATTCATGTTCCCTACACCTATTGCTTCTCACGCCCGAAAGCCAAAGATTTAAGTTTTTAAGGAATATCTCTGCGGTTATTGGAAGAATTATCAATATCTTGTGCCTATGGTTAAAATAAACGCATAGGAAGCAATCATAGTTTCGAAGAGCATAGTTGAGATAAGGACTACTCAATAAAGAATGATCTTTCATTCACATTATTACATGTGCAAAAATTTAATTGTATGTTATATTGTTAGCTTAATGTGTAAGAAGATAGGACAGTGTTACATTTATTTAACTCCAACTTAGCGCCAGTGGTAGCCGATGCAAGTTGAAACGTAGAGTTCGCCGACAACAACGATGGGCGTAACAAGCGACGCTGCATTACTTGCGCCTATAAAAATCATTAGCCGAGGCCTATGGAATGCTACAGGCGGCTTAATGGAGAGTCTTTTCTTCTCTGAAGCATATCTTAGGTGGTTTTATATGTCAAAGAGAAGAAGAATTTCAAAAGGAGGTAGTCCCGGACCTCGAGTCAGTGCTCTTACGGAGGTAAACATTAACACCGCTACTGCCACTCTGAGAGTAGATTATCAAGAGCACCCTCGGAAACACTGAAAACTCCATTTGGTGCCACCCACACTTGATTACAGAAAAATTGCTTATGATACAGTTTGTGTGAGGTGGGTCCCGAGAATGCTCACTCTCGAACAACGAATTCAGGTTTGCTCGAATGCAACGTTGCAATGCAGGTTTGCTCGCAGTTGGAGTTAATGTTACAGAAATATGAATACTCTTCATATACCTGTAACATACCTGTATGTGACGAGGCCTGGACTATCTCGGGAGGGTGAGAAATGCACTCCGCATTGATTTTTGCTAGATATTCAGCGATAACATTTTCGATGTGCGACCGTGAACTATTTTAGCGCAGCATCCAGCTTCATGCTTTGAAATGTGGCCTTCGGCGATTTATATGACCTCGGAGAATTTTCAGTGCGTCTCTCCATCTAAAATTGTGATTTTTACACAGATATTTGCCGTTTGTTATCAGGACCAAAAAGACGTAGCCACGTTTATCACCTACAGGTCCTGTATTCCTGTATCACCTGTATTCCTTTTTCCTGCTCCCCAAAATGTGAAGAATCCCCTTCGTGGAAAACGTGTTTCATGATCAGAAGAGGTGGAAAAAGGTTGATGAGTGATTTTCAATGACCTGTCGAGAATGGCTTCCAGTACACCTTCGAAGGCAGGACGAAAAGTGCAAGGGCACTACTTTCGATGAGGACTTCTGTTAACTATCTGTGAAGAAATAATGATGATTATTTATTAAATAGCCCTCGTACATGTTTCTCTGCGTGTCCCGAACATTCCCACAACCTAAGGCTTTCTTTCCACTTGGTTCTTTGGACTCTATTTTAATATCGGGTTACTTATAATCAACGCATGAAAGAAATGATCGCGCTCAATATCGTCATCGCAACGATGACCATAAATCAAAAACCTTTATAAAGATTTGAGATGGGAAACTGAATAACTATCGTTTTCACAATATAAATATATGTAAACTAAACACACTTTTTTAAAATGAAGGGAAGAGGTAGGGACTACGGCCTCTAATCTGGGCTAATCACAATGTAGACTGTGATAAGCCTAAACTCAATACTTTTCATCCTATGTCCCCTTGACAGTCCAGAACTCATCTAACATCGAGCAAGAATGTTAAGAAGAGGAATTTTCTGACGAATGACTTAAAGAAATAATACAGTAAAAGTGAAGCTGCGGAGGAAAAATTACAACAAACGCTTAAATGAAGTCTAACCCACCCCAGGGCATCCCAAATTCTCGAATACATTTTTCAAAGCGTACGAGGGTATTGGTTTCCTACCGTCACAGCCTGTAACTACAGTTTCATTATAAGGTTTCAAACTAAAATAAAAGGGAAATTCCTTAAGTCTGAATCAATGGTTTTAATGTGCATTAGTTGGATCCTTGATTCGATCACAATGGCCGTATAGTAAATGGCCGGTGTCGCCTGTGGGAAACATCCTCGGTGAATCTATCTCACGCGACGAGGAAATACTCTTGCCACACGGTGTAATTTACCTCCGAAAATAAATACAGGAATGCTTATCGTGCGTTTCAGAGGAAATCCTTAATTTGAAGCACAAGTTCGAGCAAGCTATACAGTGAGTTGCTAAAGATTCAATCTCCATTGGTAACGTCACTTGAACATTCCTGCACGAGAAGGAAACGCATAAGCCTACAGTGTCTGACAAATCTGACGAACGCGACTTCCGTCCCCAATGGAACTGGGGTATTTGCAGCAGACTTGCGCCCTTCTCGTCAATCCGATTTCCGCATCTATCACAGCCCGCAATGCCGCTACACATGATTAACTGTAAATTAGACCCGTTCAAGGTTGGCAGCTATGTGAATTGTTTCCTCGACGATAGAGTAGCTGTTACTTATTTGGAAGGATAATGCGTGATAACCTTCATGTAAGGAAACTGGCGTCTTAGTTTAAATATTGAACAAAATGACTACTTGAATAAATATTTCATTGTTTTACGTTGGTCCCATCGCAACGGGAAATCAAGAGGAAATGGAGAACAATTTTAGAACCCATTTAGCTTATTTGAGAAAAACACAGAATCCTGTTGCGTGCTTTCCAAAGTACACAACTACGACGCCCCTATGTAGTTGGCCCAAACAGAGTCCATAATGCCAATGTATTTATTAGAACATATATTAATTGTCGAAAGTTCAGGTGCAAATCAAAATAATGATACACTGTCACTCGTTTGAATTTCTGTTTAATGAATTATAATGTCCGGGAAAGATAATTATGGATGTTTTCAGAAGATTTGTATATATACTGGAGATTTGAGAAATGGAACCCCCGATCATTCACACTAGAACAATTGGGCACAGGCCAGAAAAAAATACTTTTTTACGTGCTCATTAAAAAACTAAAGCATCAGAACAAATCTCGGAGTAAGTTAAGCAGACCGTTTTACTTAAGCATAATGTTAGTCCATGACGATCAAAGAAAATACTTTGCTATTCCACACAAACACTTTTATTTACTATGTATTATTAGTACACTGTTACAGTATTAGTTAGTAAACTTTAATATTCCATAATTACAATTTGCTATTAATCAGTATTCATTAACTGACAAATAAAACTTTTCTGCGGAAAAAGAGCGTATTCTTTCATTATGAAGGATTTCCTCCATATTACACCGGAAACTTTGTCATTTATGTTTGCCTATGACGACAAGTTAGTTCCCAAAACATAACTTCACTGTGCAAGAATCAGAAAGTCAACAAATGGCACGGTGAATCCATATAATTTAACTGATTTGTTCGTGAAAGCTCCTTGCTCATTCTAATTTTGCAAAAAGTTAAGCTCCTTAAGACTATTATGGGTCGCATTCTTAGACGAATTTTTAATTAGCAGGTCACATGGACCGTCACATATTCCTTTTAAAAGACTAGCGACTAAAATCGTCTGTATTTAGTGAGGCATACGACAACGATGTTCTAGCGTCGGCATCTTTCACCGACTGCGGCACTAACTGCTCCTCGGCGAAGCGTCAGATACGATGCACCGATGAACATTCGGATTCCCATGGCACAATAGCGAAAAGGCACCATCCCTGCAGTTCCGGGGAACTGGTTTCAGAATGTGGTAGCCATTAGCAATGTGCGACTGACTCCCCTCGCCCAGTTCGCCAGCATCGATGCATCGCAACATCTCCGAGGCACGCAACCTGATGCCTCCGCCGTCCGCTGCAACACTTTCCCCCACTTGATGCGCATTCCTTTCCCCTCTGCCACTTCAACCCCCCTTGCTCCCTTTCCTCGGATTCCCTACGGCGCGCTCGGACCCCTCCCTTCTCGCTCACCCCCCTCCCTCTAAGCCACCTCCGAGCCACCCCACCACCGGCCAGAGCCAACTAGCTCCCTCTCGAGTGCCAATGCCAAGCGGAGAGCCCCGGGCGGCGCGGCACCCCTCAAACTTCCCTCCCCCTCAACCCCCCTTCCCGACGCCTTTTCGGCTTTCTTTGTGTCCCGCAAAATCTACCCGAGCACTACTTTCTCCAGGCTGCATGTCGCAGCTTGGACGATAACTGTATGTCCTATTCGCTATTTTTCAAAAAAGTATATATTCCTCACGTTCATCATTTCAACAATGAAAGCGATGATATTAACCATTTTGTCACTATCATATTGCATTTCACACCTTTCAAAGAGACCCTTTTGGGCTTGTGACCCCACTCGCATTCTAACACCTTCTCAATGAGCCTATATAGAGAGCTAAAAGTAGCTCGGTCCGAAACTGCAGAAAGATAGATTTTCTTAAAATTGGATAGCTGCCTCTTCGAGACTCAAATGGAACTGTTCACTCCGGCTACAGGGGCAAAATAATTACTTCTCCACTTCTAATTACCGTGTACCGTCTAAACCTTTCCATATCGATGAATCTCCTACACATTTAATCTAGGGCCCGCTTTTCCAAACTGAGTAAATTACCGGATTTAACTGTTGATTTATGAGTATTTTATTAAACCTTTCATGTATATTTCTATTTACAATATTTTTGGCAACTCTAATGGCTTGCAAGCATTTCACAGAATGTGCTAACAGGGTTTTACATGACTGCTCTTAAGAGAGCATTAAATTTGTTTTATGAGCTTCAGGAATAGTTGTCGGGGTTGGAGCCAGGCTGTTAATATTGGCCTTTAAACATCCACATAACTGCCATCAAAAACGTGAGTGCACACGTTTTGCACGTGATCGGGGGAATTCTACTATTATGTTGTGAGGTCGATAATTTTCCCGTGCCTTTTTCATATTGCCAACGGAAAATATTAACGGAGAAGGCGGAATAGATGTTCGTTCTCTGGTGGGGTGGCGTCCATTTGTCGTTGATTTTTTTCACTTTCGAGGTTGGAGAACGGAGTGCGTTGTAATTGACCCTGATCGCTATTCTAAGGGGACAAATAGCCTTGAACTCAAAGCGATTTTGCTGGTCTGGTGTTATCCAGCTCGCTTAGCGTTCTTCGCCTTCGCCGGAACGGAGAAAATGATCGAACGACTGAGTTATCGTCGAGTATAAGGGAATAGTCTCAGGTTCTAAGAAGGGGAATAGTCTTAGTCTTAAGAAAGAATATAAGAGAGTGTGGTCTTAATTACCCGTGAAACTGGGATTCCAAAATCGATAGGAGGTGTACTGACTTACTGATTCAATTAAATGCCTTATTAATGCGTGAGACTGTTAATTTATGGTGATTACGGATTCACTTTCCACCAAAGATAAAGATATCTTAATACTTTTCAAATACATGTTTCATAATTGCATAATTTAATACACTAAAATAAAGACGAACTCAAAGCACTGAAGACGTCATAGTTTGCCTTCGTAACGCCGGAAACGAAGCACCCGGCCTGGTGGGAACTTCATATGATATATTCGGCTTAGCGAACTATCTTCCTATCGAGTAAGTACTAAATCAATACACTTTGAGAGAATGCCATCATACCAACGACGAAAAAATGGACCTGACTTAGCATCTAAGGTACATTCTTTGATTTAGTTTTAAAAACAGTTAGTATCCCGTAAATCAAAATACGAGAATAAGTCAATTAATAACTCGCAAAACGATACAGAGGCAATAATAATAATGAAAGTAACTTCCGGAAATTTATTCCACTTCCCTCCATATTTACCCTGTACATTCAGACACTCTTCACAAGTCCTCGATAGCTGGCAGCAAAGAAGTCTTTCGTTTGCTGCCGCAAACAACAAGTAACCTCTTGGACTACGGCTTCATCAATTTCAAAGCTTCAGCCACACGAATGAATTTTTTAGAGGACTGAACAGATGAAAATTACTGATTACTAAGTCTGTTATATGTGCGGTAGATACTCCAACCGTTCCCAATGAAATATTCGTGCGATTGTCTCGCCGACGTTTTTGACTTATATACGTATTGACTTACCCTCGCAATTCTGCAAAATCGCGAAATGAGTATTGCAAATGGTCACTGCTTCTTGGGCGATGACGGCTTCGAGCTTTATGAGTTTCTTTGAAAATAACTCTCCAATGAGTTATTGTTTGCGTCTTTGCGAGTTCACGATAATTAGTGCTAGGTAAAAAATTGCCTATGATTACTTGGACCATTAAAACGGGAGATTTGCTTGTCTGAGTCTCTAACCAGGAAAAATGAAGGGAAAAACACGAAGAAACCCATCCGATACGCTTCATTTGACACAGAATGGAAAAATCAGAAGAAGAAAATTCCACAATGCCGCATTTAAATTGCCACATACAATGGCGAAAATAAACATCGAGAGGAAATTCTTTTAAGATGCTGGATAAGTCAAAACGTCCCCATGCGAATACCCTCAGATTTTATTGGTAATTTCTTCACTCTTTAAGCATCATATCTGACTATATTATAATATAATAAGCAAGTAGTGGACAGACACCACAACCTTTCCTTTTTACCCTGTATCAGGTTTCCGAATTAACGTTTTACGGATGCAAGAAGGACAGCGAGTTTGGCTAGCAATTTTTAGTTTCAAAGCGGTATCAGTACAAAAATTTCGCTCAATTTAATAAGATAAAAATTACATACCTCATGGTTAAAGCCCCAATTACAGAGACTATTATTCTTTCTCTTTTAAAGAGTGTATTTTTACTTTTCAGGGGAAACAAATTCTTTAGGGGGTTGAATTATCGCTAATAACAATTTCCGTTCAAATTTCGAGCTTTAGATATCAAAACACATTATTGTTTAGGGCAAGCTAAAAATATTCCAGTGAAACAGGTAAATGCACATTCCACGCATGTCAACTAAATATGCGTATAAAACTTGGCCAATAGCTCGAGTGCATAATTACCCGGGAAAGGCAGACATCTGAAAGATAATGTTGTGCTATATATTTTCAGATATCCGGCCTCTCCGTTCAAAAATGACGATTACTCATTGCGCGATGGAAAAATAAAAAACATTATCTGGACACGCCGAAAATGCTTCTGCTTTTCGTGACCGTTAGGCGGCACCACGATTCATACTTTCCCCATCATCGAAACATAAATGGGTTCAGGCTGTTTTTCCTTCTAGAAACCTCTATTCTAGTAGGTCTTTGAAAAAAAAATCCCGACGTTTAATGCCAGTGATTTTTGAAAATCCAGGTGTAAAAACTATTGTAGGAGAAAAGAAATTTCTTCTAAAACTATTTTCACCGTTTGGGTAACATGGAAGATACAGGAACATCACTGATAAAGTACTAACGGGAAGGCAGAAAAGTGGAGGTGAGGGGAACCAGCTCACGAGAATGTCATTGAAATATGCTACCAATATTATTACAGAACATGATCCGTTGTTGGAGGTCAGTACCGTTATCCTAAATTATATTTTACATAAATTTTGTGACCAAACATTACGATTATTAATCTTTTGTCGTTTTTATATATTTCCCAGTACTTTTCGTGGAATTTTCGGCGCAATTTGGTGTTATTAATGAAAGCGAAATACTATAGTGGCATTATTCACAAAAAATAATTCAAAAAACCTCAAAGAGTCACAAAATGCGCTATTTCATTCTGGAAAACATCAACGTCCTAATAGCAAAGACCTCTTTGTGAAACTTGAAATTAATAAGCAAAAATTCTTAAAACAATGACACACATTAACAGAATATTAACCTTGTATTGATTCTTGGGCGGCTTGGAATGTTTCCCTGAGTTGCCGAGAATCCTGAATCACCATCTGCACAACAATCCGCAAACCGCCGCGAGAGTGTGTGGTGGGGGATCTTAGGGCACCAATCATACACGCACAAGTAGTAGTTCATAAATGCATTTCAACATGTACGCATCCGCAATGCAATGAATGCCTATATCAAACATACATTCTTTGTAGTATTCGACTTAATCATTGAAATTAGGTTTTTATGAAAATATTTTCGGGCATAGAAAATGCCATGCGTGGCCGGTGTCCTTACATTCTCGGTCAGCCTGAATCGGGTCAATGAAGACTAGCAAATTAGAAAGAAAATTGGCGAGAGCAGTATTTAAATTCTAAGTGAACGGTAGGTCAAGTTCGTTTCGAGTCGCATATTTTCGTCCCAGGATGCAATCAAAAAACGTATTCACCGTCTTGAGGAGGGGTTGGAACAGGTGACCTCGCGAATTCGCCTTCTTGCCCCCTCACCCTACAGAACATAAACCCACCCTTCTTGGTGTGAAAACTCCCTTGCAGTCGGAGTCAGACCATTTTAAGACATTAGAACTATGAAAAGGAAAGTGAAATAACTACTTATAGGAACGCCATTATTTCAACTGTTAATAGGGGCATGCCTCGGAAAGAAATAGGCGAAAGTGGAGTGAAATAAACCAACCAATGATCTGATCTATATACTCGATATTTTATGACGAGAGTCTTAAGTTTGAAATGCCACAAATTGCTCCAGTTTCAATTTATTTAAATTCGATTACAACCATAAATTTATCGCCCAGGAAAGTAAAAAGCTATCAAATGAAAGTACTATTTGCGAAAAGGAATAAATATTCATTTCATCGATCCCTGAGTAAGGAAATTGAATTCCTATGTTTTTTCTTTCCAGTCTATATTATAAAGCTGCAAATGAATGGTTAAAAAGACTGGGAAGGATCACAGCTAAATATTCCCATGCAAATATGAAGGTTAAGCGAGAGTAACGGCACCTACACTTTATGCACGAAATGCTCCAATTGCGTATTTATTAATTATGTCCTGCAGAAATTTTTTTGGACTCATAGAACTAATTTAAACCGATAGCAAGCGAGTGCTGTCGATTTCCATGCTGTTTCTACCCTTTGCAAGATTTACAAGTCCACGCCAACTCTAAAGTATAAAAATAATTTTCATCAAAAAGTAAGCACTAACACTTTTGAAATTTTGAGATCATTATAATGGTATGCTACAAATTTATAATTGCAGTGAAACTTAAAGATAATTTCTTTTATCCTTGCAAGAGGACAAAAAAATTATAAAAATTGATCAAGAACATAATTTTTTCGATAGCTACCCATTTTTTTGGTAAAAATAGTTTGCGTTTAACCACGCTCATTTTTGAACAAACCTGCTTGAACGTTAGTCAGGGAACTTTGAACGTTGCCACTGATATGTCCACTTATATTCAGAGTGAGACATTTTTCGGATACCATTAACATGGGTCGTTATGGCACATAAATAGTTGCGCTACCGTTGCGTCATTATCATTTCTCGAGGCATCCCTCCCAGGTGATAGTTCTTCTAAGGTAAGCCTAGAAACACTTTTCCCGACGCTGTCGAGCCATTGCCGAGAAAGTCCAAAATTAGATGGCTCCGCTGAGTGGGTGGTGAAAGTTTTGGAATTTGTTTTGTTTTTCGCGACGAGCCGAGGGTCCCGAAAGGGGAGCAAAACGTTTTGATTCAAACTTCATGCGAAGCATTCCGCCGTGCCAAGATTTGCGACCGAATTCCAGCGTGCCATCTACGTATTAACCGTAGGATTTCCTAAGCCGCCCCTGTGCTTCGCACGTTCTTCGACAGGAAAATAAAGACAAATTACACTTTCGCGGACGAATAACTTTTATTTCAGTCCCCGATTTGCTACACTAGACGATTAGAAGAAACCTGATAGTTCAATAAACATTTTTACCCGCAAATTTTGAAATATTTTCCTTGTCCTCTCGCGAGATCATTTTTTTTAAGTCACGCAATCTTTCAAGATTTTTCGCGTGTGGAGCATTTTTGACGCACGTTCTTCTTCGTTGCTGTGAGCGTCCTCCGAAGCGGTAAATTGCCCTCGAATACCAGAACCACGTCTTCAAGCTACAAGTCGATCCACAAGTCCTCTGACACTAGTCTTAAGTGCCATTTTAACTCTCAAATCCGTATACTATGTAATGCAGATAAATGAAAAGCACTGCACCATTTATTTACATCAGCATACACAGATTCTACTAATTATTAGGTCTTGTAAAATCGGGAAACAGGCCCCCAGGTGGTCAACATTTTCAATGACATTCTGTTCCGCAGTTGTATGATTTTCAAAAGCTCATCGAGTCACCATGACCTTCCGGTGGGTAGGTCATTACATCCTTTACCTTTCCAACTCAGAAGTCAATTTTTCTGTAACCTCAACCCACAGTTGAGTGAGTGTTGAGGTTAGAGCTCACCCCGAATCCACATTCAGGGTAAGGGGGCTGAAATTTGTTTTGGTGGCACCAGTCAAGTTATGGTTTTTGCAATCGATTTCCGTGTCGGATGTTGTTTCCCACTAGGTTCTAGTAGCCCAGACATCGTCTCCCTTGAGTTTATAATTGAAGTTGTCCAAAGGCATCATCTGTCGGGATGAGATGAACCCCTATAGTCCCTTCCGTCGCCATCTAATAGCGCTACTCGTCAGTAGTCCTATTGCAACGCTAATTTAAAATGAAATGATTGTATTTATTGAAAGTGAAAGCTGACTCTTACGTAAAGCTGATTCTAATTGGAATTCTTCGCTCTTTTCGTCTTAAATTACTCGATGGCCCCGGGTCTCCAGCCGCCATTACATTTGTTAGCTCATTCACCAGCCGCTCCGTTGCATCGCAAAAGAAAAGTCGACTGCCAGTAACTGGTATTCCCTCGGTTGGTCAGAATCACTAGGAGTGGGGGAGTTGAAAAAAATAAGATATCTCATTATTTTTAAAAAACAATTTTACTATTACCAATAAAAGAGTTAAAGAATAAAAGAAACACGTTGATGAAAGGTCAAAGAGATCTAGGATTCTGCAGAGATTTGTTGTGGTGGGTTTGGAGAACTGCGACGCGCTGTCTGAAGATTGCACTACTGTTCCCATGAAATATCTCTAATGGGTGGATACATGGACTTGCAAGTCATTCCTCCGATTTCTTCTGCAGATAGAGATTTATCTTAAGGAAATCTTCGTGGGATAGAAGTAGGGGACATTGTTGATGAATAAGTAGAAATCATCGAAACAGCGAAAACTCATCATCCGAAGATTCTTTTGCAGGTCGTCGACGGCCAATCGGAGTGTGAGCGTGGATGCCCTGGGTTCACTTGGACGAGCGGCATCTCCGAGAGGGGTGCAGCACCCTTCAACCCCGGCGCGGAAACGAGGAACGGAAGACAATGGATGAGGGGAGGGCGGCGGGGACCGCGGGGCGGGAGGGCGCGGCGCAAGGGCGAGGCGGCGGCCCCCTCCCTCGAGAGGGAGAGAGAGAGGAGTAAGCGTGTCGCTCCGCGGGAGGGAGCGATGGACGGATGGGGGGGGGCACGCGAGGGGGGCGTGGCGGCTCGACGGGGAAAGGAATCCCGAAGGGGAGAGGAAAACGGGGTCATCCCCCCCTCCGAAGGGAAAGGAAGGAGTCGAAAGAGGAGTCCGCGCCAATGGTGGAGATGATGATGATGATTGGGATCGGGGGGGAGCATCGGATGGATATTCCGGGGCGTGGCAGAGTGGGGGAGACGGCCCCCGCTTTCCCTCACCGCGGCGAGCCGTCCTTGCTGGCGCTCCTGTGCGGCGGTCGGCCCCCCACCCTGCCTCCGCACGCACTCTCCCTGCCCGGCGGACGCGGGGGAATGAGGGTGAAACCACCGCGGAGGCGACAAGTATGTGTGTGTCGGGGAGGGGCGGGCGCGCGCGCACACACCGGGGGACAAGGGTTCTTCCATCCCCTCCGCCCTGGACCCCGAAGATAGTGGCCCCGCTGGGAAGGACACGATACCCCCCCCCCTCTCGAGTCAAACGTCCGGCGAAGAAAACGGGAAAGAATGCGGAGGGAAGTGGATATCGAAGGAACAAAGCCTTTAAATTAATCCTCGTAATTTTTATTAAGAAAGAAAGCCAAGAACCAAGTCTCGTCCTCTTTTTAACTTGCCATAGAACTTAATGATGCCGAGGAAGTGAAGTGTGCGACTATAGGATGAAATATAGGTAAGATTAATGTATTTCACATAAATATCGTACTCTCTTGACGCTTGTTGAGTGTGCACTTGTTTCTACCGCGATAGATCGCTTTTCGATCTTAAAACGTCCACGATGTCTTCTTGTTCATTTTATGCTAACTCTGCTGCCATCTGTACCACTCCGAGAGTGTGTGTTACAAGGGAAGAGTAGCTGGTACCTTCGAAATTCGGTAGCAGGCTCCCTCTGGCATAGAGATGAGTAGGTGCAAACAAAGCAGCCTGACAGTTGCCACTACCACACCCCCTTCACCAAAATCTAATGGGCATGCGTTTAGGTACACACTTAATTTACATGCTTGATGCATTCCGTTAGAGTTACGGTATCCTTCGTGTCACATTTTCAATATCGATACAACGACACAATCACGTAAGGACTGTCTAATTAACTCCCCGGATAGTAAAAAGAGTGGGGTTATGAAGCGTTTAGATTTCTATTTAGTAGGGAAATTTTGATGTTGTTATTGGCAACATAATTTGTGCACCGGATAAATACATTTCAAACTCCAGTAAGGCACAGAGAAATTCCAGTGCATATGCAATGGATCTCTTCGGCAAACACATCTGTATAAACCGTCAGACAAAATCTCTTAGAAAACAGTTCCCACTCGGGTAAAATTCGTGGAGAAATGTTTTCTTGACACAACCAGCAGCGGTACCCAAGAATATCATATATTAATAGTCCGACTGATCTCCATATTGTGAAGCACAGCTCGATTAACCCAAAAAAGATTTGTTTTAAACACTCATAAAATTGGAGATAAATATATGAAATTATAATTCGACTCTAAATATATCGTTGCACTTAGTGGGATGACATACAAGAACATATACATGTTTTGCTAGCTAGAAAACTTTTGAAAATAAATTAAGCCATAGGCATGCGTGATCGGTATATTTTATCGGCACGGATGAATCTCGAAGATTACAGAGCTTTAAGACAAATTATATTAATTCAACAGATTCAGGCGAGATATAGTGGAAGTTCGTCATTATTGCTCAGGTGCCTAATCCTACCATTCCGATTCCTATGCAATTCTATTCCATTTTTCTTTCAAACAAAAATCTACTGGAAATTCTGTACCGACATTTCCGCAAATCGAGGAAGAAGAAGAGCGCAAAATTTCACTTCACCTTACGCCATACTCTTCGAGATCGTTGCAAAAAATAGCTTATGCTCAACGCGCCCACCAGGTCAGCCTTGAATGAGCCGCGTTCATTGATTTTAGAATGGCGGAAGCAATAATTTTGACCACGGAATATTTCCTTGGCCAACTCTTAGAGACTATTCATATCCTTGACCGTGCCTGCATTGCTTCCTCCTCCTGCGTGTCTAGGTCCTTCGTAAGGGTGCGATTAATTTTAAATTAGTGAATCCTACGCTTTCAAAATTACATTCAAGTCCAGTTTTGTATGCTCACGAATTATGAACATCTCTGTTGTGTAATCGAAATTAGGGTGTTACATTTGTAGTATTTTGTTAGGCTAAAATTCATAAGCTGAGTTTGTTAGTCTCTGTGCCAACCCAAAGCCTATCCTTACCGAAATCTACCATTTATAATGATCATAATGGGGTTTTAAAAGTTCACAGGCCGAAAAAGGGCGCCAGCTCCGCTTAACGTGCGGAAAACCAGCAAAACAAAAAGTCACAATTATATGCTCGTTTCACCAGCCTGTCATGGTGAAATAAAACTGCGCGCAAAAGTGCCAAATATTTTTTAATCTATAGTGAAAGGATGATGCCATTCGCCGAGCGCTTCGCATTCCTCCAAGTGCCAATTCTGTCTGGTGAGACTACTCCCAGGAATATACATATTACCATGGGAATCAAAAAACCTTAACTTCATCCTGTGGAAGTCTGACACAAACATTAATCTTAAGGCTTCCGTGTCGCCTATCTGATGAAGGTTCCGCATTGCTTCCTAAGGAGCGCCATAGGGCCACAGATAAGAAAGAGTTCCAACTGTTCGGTAATCTCCGAACATTCGTAATCGGAACCAGGACACACGATTGGGTTCGACCAAACAAAATTCCTGGCTAGGGAAAAACGCTATTTCTCGCTTAAACGCTTAAATCAAAATAATTTCAACCGTGAGGACGACTACACCCTGACTTCGACGTGGAAAAGGGTATTTCCACCTCGCCGTCAAGAAACAGCCAATCAGAGCGCTCCGGGCCAGCCAGCGTCTCCTGTGTATATCGGCCCAATTGCAACGTAGATTTTACCTGGGTGCGGTTTTTGCCGATTTCCCGCACCACTCGGGCGAATACCAGGTCAACATAGGTCCCGGTAGGTGATGATGAGGTTGTGAAAAATGTTTTGGCATACAATAGCTGCCTGCACCTTTCTAACGTAAATTCTAACAAACCTGAAGAGGCTTCGGCCGTAAACGGGTATTGCATTGCTTTAAAATACCATGTGAACAGCGGCATGTGGAATAGGGACAAACTTAAGCAGTGAATAAAAACCCTTTTAAATCGAAATCAACGTAGATTTTCCGCCACCGTTAGCTTTATGTACTATAATTCTGTTGTTTTCCCACCCCAAAGAGGAGTCAACTCTAAAACGAGGTTTCTGTTATGTAATTGTTATACGTTTCGTAGTTTCTTCCCTTCTTACAATGTATCCTTTCATACCGGAAATAAAACCTTTTAATCGAACAACGAAGATCACTTCGACCTGAAGACGCCTCAAGGCCTAGGGGCGAAACTGTTTTCCTATACGCCAACCTACGCGACTGTGATTCCCGGAAGCAGCATGGAACCTTCACTAATGCAAGCATCATCCGAAGGCTAGGCGTTGCTGTTGCAGCCATTTCTCTCAATGCGTCACGAACTATACGTTCCAGGATAGGATTCACATTCCATCATACCGATTACATTCAGGAGAAAAGATTTCCTTGGCCAAGAATTTGGTGTAAGCAAATTAAAATAAATTTAATTTTTCTTTTTAAGTCTGTAGCCATGACACATGCACACGTCTGATGGTGTGTGCAACCATGATAACTAATATTTGAGCGTTGATAAATCAGAACCCATAGGGAATCGTTGACGGTTTCAAGGATGAACTCAAAATGATTGATTGACCGCAATAGTGGCGTCTGAGGCATAAGGTGCGCACACTTTTTATTTTATTTTATTTATTTACCCTGCAAGCCACCCCTAGGGTGTGTGGCAGGGGGTGAATACACACCAGAATAATTATACCCGAACATCACCCTACCGCTGTCGAACAATATTATTATGATCCCCTATCGTTCGTGGAAAAAATGACATCTTAAATCTATCTGTTCTAAATTTAATTTCTCTAATTTTATTGACATGATCTCACCCACCGTAGCACGATGGGGGTAATAATACATTTTTAACATCACTGCTAAAGAGGACTCCTTTCAATTTATGCAAGAGCTTTAATCTGTAATTTAACCTTCGCTCCGCGAGTGATTCCCAGCCTAGATGCTCTAATATTTTGGATAAACTACTAAGTTAATCATTGCAACGTTTTACAAATATAGCTCCTCTACGCTGCACGCGATCCAATTCAGCAATTAATCCAACTTCGTGAGGACCCCATATACTTGAAGCATAATGTAAACGAGGCCTAACCAGCGAAAGATAACATTTTTCTTTGACCTTTTTATTACATTTACCTAAAACTCTTCTAATAAATACAAATTTTTTGTTAGCTTGCTCACATATTCTCCGTATATGTTTCACCCAAGTAAGATCGTGAGGGAGGGTAACGCCTAGGTATTTAATTGAGTCCACACATTTTATCCATTTCGGTGTTCCAAATTCAATAGGCGTTCGGGTGGGAATTGCTCTTTTCTCAAAAATGTATGACTACGCACCTTTTTAGTGTAATTCTAATTGCCAAGTGTCGCACCAGCGTTGTATAGCATTAAGGTCAACTGAAAAAGCCGTTGTGTCCTCAAGATCACGGAGGAAATAAGGAGCCAACTAGATCGCGAGCTACTCTCTAGAGACTTAGACAATATCTTAGAATGGTGCAATAAATGGGGATTAACACTTAATATAGATAAACGCGCAGTTTTGAAATTTTGGAACAAAGGAAGCGAGGAACAGGATATAAACTACAAAATAGAGGGTTCAGTACTGACTACGGCCGATCAAGTTAAATATTTGGGTGTTGTTCTAACACCACGCCTTTCATGGGGAGCACATATCAGGACAATATGCGGATCAGCTTTAAAGAAACTTGACTTCATAAAACGGGTGGTGGGGAAATGTAATGAGAAATTTACTGAGAGGTGTTATTTTGCTCTAGTTAGACCTCATTTGGAAAATGCCGCAAGTATTTGGGATCCTTGGGAGAAAATTTGGCAAAAAGAATTAGATAAAGTCCAGAGAAAATCCGCTAGATTCGTTAAAAATTGTTATGATAAGAACACAAGTGTGACAGGTCTCTTAGGGGATTTAGGCTGGGAACCACTTGAAGTGCGGAGAGAGCAAGCGAGGCTTAGACTTTTAGAAAGGTTCAGAACAAACGAGTTTAACTATGACACAGAAGGAATTATAATGGCCCCACACTACTTAGGTAGATCAGACCACAAAGATAAACTAAGGGAGACAGATTCCAGGACAGATAGGTACAAATACTCATTCTTTCCCCGAACAATCAGAAATCATAATAGTAAGAAACCGGAGTCACTTTAGGAATATTAAAAACGTTGAATTTACAAGTCGCAACAAAATTAAACACTATAGAGATGTTAGGTATACTTTCAGGTGCATGTGTATGCAAGGTGTAGATTGAGTGTTTGCATGTGTGTGGGGTGTAAGTGTTCATGCATGAATTTATGCCAAGTTTTTTTTTAATATATGATTTTGTGGTTATTGCATGCGTTTTTTTTTCTCTTTCTTTTCTAAATTACGGGTGGTGTCCTAACACCCCCCGCCACACGCCCTTGCGGCGGCTTGCGGGGTATTAAGTAGATGTAGACATAGAAGTAGATCTCACGGTAAGCCACAGCATCATCGAAAAAAAACGTATCTTACTAGTGACTACGGAGTCAATGTCGTTAAAGCAAAGTAGGAATAAAAGAGGTCCGATGAAAATTCCCAGGGGGAACACCTGAAGTAACTTCTACTGCATTTGAGCTAACTCCATCGATCACTACTCTTTGTACCCGACCATTTAAAAAGTCTTAAATCCTACCACGGATATTTTTATCTATATTTTAAGCTTCTAGCTTTGTGAGTAGTTTACTATGAGGTACTTTGTCGAAGGCCTTCTTAAAATCTAGAAAAATCGCGTCCGCTGGAACATTGCTCTCTCCATAAGTAAGAATATCAAGAACAAAAAGCGCAAGTTGTGTCTCGCAGGATCTACCTTTATGGAAACCGTGCTGATTTTTCATTAACAACTCCTGATTATCTCGGTGTCTCACGGCATAACTGGTAACTATATGTTCCATAACCTTGCACGAAATGGATGTGAGGGATCTAGGTCTGTAATTGCTCGGTTCCTCCTTGTCTCCGTTTTCAAATATCGGTGCTACGTTAGCCGTTTTCCAATCTCTGGGAACCTTGTGATCTACCAGCGACTTCCTAAATATTATTTCTAGAGACGGCGTAATTTCCGAAGCTAGATGCTTAAATATACGAGCAGGAATTTCATTGGGCCAGGAGGATTTAATAGACTTAAAATTTTTCAGCAAACATTCTATTCCATTATATCAGATTTAAATTTCGGGCATCAGTTGACCGACACGATTTGGTAAGCTATCAGAGGTATTCGGGGAGATATTGGTGAAGACACTTTGAAAGACGGAATTTAATAAATTACCCTTTTCCAAACTGCTGAGTACTCTTTCGCCATTATCATTTTTTAGCGAATTAACAGTGGACTTATTTCCCTGGACTTCTCTGACGCATGACCAAAATGCTTTTGGATTCTCTTCCAAATTTTCCTTGATTTTTTTTTCAAATTCACTTGATAAATTCTGACGCGCACGTTTAGACAATCGTCACCAGTCACGTGCATAAAATTGTCATGATTAGGAATCCTAGATTCGGTAATTATTAGTTCATACATGCATTCGAGTACATATAAGCCAAATACAAAAACACTCGTGTACATGTACAAATACATGCCTATATATACACACATACGATATATATATATATACATATACATACATACTATATATATATATACTATATAGTATATATACATATATATACTATATAGTATATATACACATATACTATATATATATATATATATATATATATAGTATATGTGTATATATAAATCAAACAAAATCATCTATATATATAAATATATATAGATGATTTTGTCGAAGTAACACGGAAGTGTTGAATAACAAACTTGGACAGCAACAAACAATATAAGAACACATAAAAAGATGGCACCCCTCACCTCTCCTATTCCAGCAGTCATTATTTCTATTTCTTCCGATGAATACGGAGCTGAATTCCGTCGAAATGATCAATAAATAGGTGAGGGCGTGTGTAAATAAACGTGTGAGGGATCTTTTTATGTATTCTTATATTGTTTGTTGCTGTCCAAGTTTGTTATATATATAAACCATAAACACAGTAATCAACCTACCTAATTCACACATCAGGGTAGGTGGGCCAGTTTCCCTGTGCCGGTTATGGTTTCCCAGGAAGACCTGGTACCCGAAAAATCACTTTAGCTTGGGTGGAGCTGCGGGTGCCCAGAGTGCCTTGCCCGGGAATCGAACCCGGGACCCTCTGGTCAACAGTCCATGGTGACCAATCGACCCATGTTATATATATTTTTTTTTTATCTCACACATATATACACACACATACATATTCAAACACGAATATATATATATATATATATATATATATATATATATATATATATATATATATATATATATATATATATATATATGCCAAAACTTATGCAAAAGTCTCACGGATGTAAGTAATAGTGTACGAGTATAATTTGGGTCCAAAATGATTCTCTCGATGTCGCTAGAAAAAACCACCAGCGGATTTCAAGATGATTCTACTGATGATTGCAATACCGAAGAAATCAAGATCAGACAAATGCGAAAAAACAGAACATTGAGCCTGAAGTCTCACGCATCAAAATATTTACTCAGCTCGAGGGCATTGGCCGAAAAAATGATACGTGAAAACAGGCCATTATATTAGTGGACTTGGAAATGGCTTAAGCAACATCGAATGGAGAAAGATGTTTACGATACTAGAAGTGTTTGAAATGGACAAGAAGGAAAGATGATTATTCCATCGAATCTACAAGAATCAGGTAACAACCAAAAAAATGAAAAACGAAAGGAAAATATAACCGAAAATAAACGAAGGATTTAAACAAGGATGCAACCTCCCGCCAGTACTATTCAACGTATATAAATGAAGAAAGGGGAATGAAATAAACACAATATTTGGTTATCAAAGGAGTCAAGGTGAATGGCGAAGAAATTAACATGCTCCGGTTCGTGGATGACAACGCAGTAGTAGCAGAAACCCAAGAGGATCTACAACCAACTCAGACTGGTACAGACCAAATGCTTCGGGAATATAATGTGAGCACCAGTTGGAAGAAAATTGAAACCCTTTCGTGTGGAAGAGAGATGCTGAAAAGCACAATTCTAGGAGGGAAACTAGAGAATATGAAATCCTTCATCTACCTGGACAGCAGTATAACTCGGACAGGAAGAAGTTCAATCGACATCAAGGGAAGATAAGCTAAAGCTAAGAAGGCGTTCGTGGAGAAGAGTCAACTATTATGTTCGAAGAACCTGAGGTTTCAAAAACAAGGAAGCAGTTCGTCAAAACGTCTCTGTGGATCGAATCAGAGACTGGAACATTGGAAAAGTGGACCAGAGAAGAATAGTATATCAGAGGGTAAGGGAATTAACACTGGACAGAGAAGAATGGAGGGTTGTCGTAAACCAATCTGAAGATTGAAATACTAATGATGACGTTCTCCAAGAGCAAGTATACGCCTCGGAGATCTGCGCTTTTCTACTCTAATGCAATGACTAATAGCAAGCAACTAAATGCTTACAGCAAAATTAGATCTGTGATGCACATCCTTAGTCTATCGACGGTCACGAAAGATATTTTTCGACATTGCGGACCGCATTGGAAAAATTTAGTTTTTATAGCAATTACTTCGAATATTTGAATTATTTTAATATATTTTTAGCTACATAAAATAGCTAAGAGACAAGTTTATAAGTTAACAATAAGAATAACTTTTCCGTAAGATTCATGCACAAAAATACCTTAAAATATGAAATAATAAATATCGTTTAAAAAGAAAAATCCACTGTTACGCAACACGCCTTCTGAACAGGGAACATTATAGTGGCCCCTGTGCCTACCGGAAACTCATTTTGATCTTCTTACTAGACCCACCAAAAGAATAACAGTTGTTTCCTCCAAATAATAGGCAAATAATTTGTCCTGGACATGTCCTCTCTAGTCCCCATAAAGCTTTTTCCATCTGAATCACATATTTCTTGGTCGAATACGTACACCCATGGACCATAGTGAAAAATGATTCTCCTCTGGCTAGGTATGAGCTCGCAGGTGCCCCTACTTGTAACCTTCCCTCCATGACTAGGGGATATTCAGGCCGCGAACGCCATGACAGCCATTTATACAAGGGAAGTATACACCTTGCATGTATACTTCACTATACACCTCACCATTTCCCTTAAAGCGATCTTTTGTTCTGCATCTGTCTTCGACAAACTAGACAAGTGTTTTGGACAACAGTGCGCACGTGGGGGAGATTAAAGCATTGCAGATCTGTGCCAACGACCTTTTCGCCACGACGCATCCCTCCCCCGCTCTCCTCTCCGCCGCATCCGTATACGGTTACAACTTATTCCCTGAGCTAAATTTTCCAATTCGAGACCCTGGGAAGGCTGGGGTCTTATTGAAACAGAAGATCCGTGGACACAATTCGTTTGAAAACATGCTCATCAGGACATAAAGGGCTGTCAATGAAGCAGAAGAGCAGCTCGATGCAACTGCCAGCTGAACGCCGCCGATTTTTATCACTGTAGGCTGAGCTACGAAATTTACTGCCAGCGTCGCCAGCACTGACTGATATCGAGACGTACAACGGCGCCGCCGCCTCCATCGCTGTAGCTGGTTATTCCTTAACAGTCGATGGTAATCATCTTCCTATTCGTAGGGAATTGACAATGTCTAAGATGCGAGAAAAATGAGTGGAAAATCCACTAATTTTAATGGCAATAAGTTACCTGTACGAAAATGAGCAAAACAGAGAGGCATCGTACCAATTAATAATTATATTCCTTTTATACGAGGCATATTCGAAAAGAAAGGGTAGTTTTCTTATGTATAAATATTGTTGGTTCAGAGCAAAGTCGTACGCATGCATTGCCAACTATTGATTCTTCCAAAGCCAGTGAAGTTATTGCTTTGTTTGATTCAGTAGTCTTTTGCCTATCGGTGAATACAAACAACAATGTCCGCAAAAATCGTTGCTCCCGTCAGTTGCGAAGTGCGTGCTGTTATTCGATTCATAAGGATCGTCATCTGCCCAAATTCCCCGGTAGTTGCGCCTAGTTTATGGACCTACAGTAATGAGTTAATGAAAGGTTAGAAAATGGTGTTAGCACTTCAAAAATTGTTACAAAAATGGGCATGATGAAGAGCGGAGTGACAGGTCTAGTAACCATACCGACGAAATCATTTGACAAGTGACTCAAGAACTGTGATATGATCGACGATTACTGCTCTTGCTGATAAATTTCTTCTTTTTGGTCGCCCCCTTATTCACACGATCGTTACAGAAGACTCGGATATCACAGTCTGCGTGCAAAGTGGGTACCGAAAATGCTTACCGATCACCACAAAGAGCAAAGAAGGTTACGTGGGCGGGCGTTTTTTGACTGCTACCGACAAGACGGAGATGTAAAAACCACAGCCAACGCAGTTCAACTTCATTAACACCGAAACATTTATCGCATTCTTCTTACTCGAGTTGGGACATGATGACTTCCGTTTTCTGGAAGGACAAAAAGGGCTTCGTTTTGGTTGATTTCATCGAACGTGGGACAACAATTACAGCTGACGTGTACTGCGAAACGCCCTCAAAATTGAGACTTGCGATCCGAAACCAACGGCGCGGGAAACTGTCGTCCATGAAAGTCCTCCTCCACGTCAACGCGCTCCCTCAACCCCCGGTCCGAACCAAGGAGAAGATATAAGATTTTGGCGGGGAATTTTTTTATCACCTGCCCTAAAGGCTCTACCTTGCCCCCACTGACTATTCCCTCCTCTTGCAATTGAAACAGTGGCTTGGTGGACAACGATTTGAAGACGACAAGGAACTCAAAGTCGCCATTGTCAACTGGTTCGATATCCAGGCGGCGAATTTCTATGCCGAGGTTTTAAAGAAGCTGACGCAGCGTTGCAAAATTGCTTAGAAAAGTACGGCGATTATGTAGAAAAGTGAAGCAGGTTTATAGGAAACCAAAACCGTCAACGAAAGCTTTTTCTGACGATTAATTTTTTAATGAAAAAGAAATATGTTTATTTTACTGTTTGTAAACACAGGTTTTATTTCATCTTGAAATGCTGAAAGATAAAAGTTAACAAATTAAAAAAAATAGTCGTTTCACTACTTTCTCCGGCACACTTCTAAACAACCAAATGAACTGATTACGAAGAATCAGGTGGGATATGGTGAAAAGGAAAATGACACTGTCTGACACAATAGCAATTTTCCTCTGAGAAGTATTTACTTCGACCTAGGCGTAACACCTGATGATGAAGCAGTGATAGAAAATAATATTTCTTCTATGGAAAATGGCTAATGTGTCACATGGTACCATAAGGAGTGACAATATCAATCGTGATGTGTCTGTGTGATTTTAAAATTCAGTTTCAGGCTGGCATCGAATTCGTCCAAAGAAATGTACATGGAAAACTAATTATTGCTACGATTTGGAGCATTCACTCTGTTTTACCGTGAACGATCACGGCCCAACCTTGGTCGAAAAATTGCGATTTCGCATGGCCGATCAGTGCGAGGCGCAAGCAACAGATAAGAAAGAAAGAGTGTCTCTTCGAAGCACGAATTTAGTATTCGGAAGTGAAATCAGATGCCTAACGGTGATTTCAACATCATTCGTTTTTTTACAGCACTCTTCTTGCCTTCTGGTTTTGCAATTAGTTCACTTTTTTTCGATGAACGGCGTTAAAACTGGTGCCGATGAGGGTTTGGTGAAGGCCGCATATTTTTGGTGGCTAAATTCGTTTAATGTCAAGGCCTACGTCGTGGTATTCGAGGTGATATTTAAGAGGTCCAATCGTTCGCTTTGACAAAAACGGAGCATGGTCACGCTCACTTCATCGCACGTCGTACCGTCTCTTCCGAATCTTCTACGTCATATTGTCCACTATTAGACTCGAAATTTCTGGCTGTTGGATTTACAACTGACTTGGAATACAAAGTAAATTACGGATAATGGGATTAATCGTTCAAAGTACACGGACGTCATCCTAAAAAATGTACCCCATTTCCCTATCAAATTAATTATATTTCACCCAAGTTCTCTATTCCTTTATGATGGTGAGAGATGAGAACTAAGTTACAAAAATTTTTAAACAAAAGAAGAAGCATGATTCAGGCATTCTTAGAATTGTTTCTGTTCTCATTATTAGCCATAGTTCACATGAAAGGAATTTGGTGATATGAGGCTTCGATCATGGGACCAATGGCCACTTTATTCCAGCTCCAATATTGGCAGGCATAAGTACTTGGGGCTTACTACAGTTTGTGGAAATATCATAATGATAATAAGAGTTAGTTGTAATTTTACACACAAAATATTGCATAACACGCGTTTCAATTTGCACGCAAATTATTCCCAGCTCTAAGCCCTGACCTCCTATGTCACGCCAAATTTTGGTAAACATCCCAACTGAGAATTATTAAAGCCTTTCTTATCCTTCCTCTACTGCCCTTCCATACTCCAACCTTCCCTTTCCGAATTCTTCCACTCATCTCTCTCACCCCCCAGTTTACCCTACATGCAAACGTAGTCGTATAGAGAAACTAATATTTTGTACTTTAATATTATGCATGTACATTGAAACGCATGTAATTAAGTATGCAATGTAAGTATGCATTTAATATAGTGGAAATTATAGCTAACTTTCATTATCATCGGTAGGCACATTTGTGATTTACTACCATAAATATCACGAGATTAGGCCATATGACGTCGTGGAGGGAAAAATTCTCTTATAAACGAAGCATCTTTATTGGTAGGTAGTCCTTAACGCCTTCAACCCGTCACATGGACATCAACCTTGTGCATGGAAGCATTGACATGATCATTCTGATGGTCCCATGCTGGCAATTACAACGATAATTGGTCCTGGTAAGGCCAGCCATGCCAGTTAAATCAAAGCTTATGGGTCAGACGCAAGGTGGTTAACCCGAAGAATCTGCCAGCGAAGCAGCTTCAACGGCGTCTCACCCCCAGCAGTGAGGGGAGAGATCTGGGGCTGCCACGTGAGAAATACTATTGAGGAAGGCAACGGGAAACCACAACAATTTTTTCCACGAAATTAGTATGGACGATAAAAAACGGATAATGAATATGGCAGCTACGGGACTCAAGCCCACTGAGGCGGGTGTCACTCCCGGCAGCGGGGGAGGCAAGGCCTCCGCGGTCATCGTCACTTGAAATCCTTGCACAGCCGAATCGACTGAAGGCAAAAAAGAACACTCAGAGGAGGAATTCAACTTTTATATTAGGGATGTTAGGAATGCTAGAGCGATGTTGAAGGCACGGAAATATCAAGAGAGAATTGGTGAAAGTAAGTATAGGTAAGTTAGGTTTTTGTGGGGTGCGACGAAGAGAGAGCGGTGATTACTGGAGCGGTAGTTCGAGAGTAAAATAAAGCAGAGGGGAGGAAACCCAGAGTGAGGGGGACGCAGAAGGTACTGAGCAAAAACTATGTAAGAAAGGTAACAAATTTAGCGCACGTTAGTGACAGAATGAAATTAGAAACAGGACTAGATTAATTGTAATTCAGGAGTACAAGTTCAAAGTCACCAGGAGAAAGAAGTGTGGAGAGCACAAGGTAATGGGAAAACTCATGGAATAAAACACTTGACGGCAACGAGGGATTGGGGTGGTGGTTATATAGCATAGAAGTGGTGGTGGATATGGGAGAGAGGAGGTCGCAGGAGAATAAACTCAGAGTCCAAGGATGAAGACAGGTATACGAGTACCATAGTTCAAAAAAAGAGTGTTAAATGATGAGTAAAATCTGATTCAAACATTACGACAGACGTTGATACAAAATTTGAAATTATTAGTTGAAATCATTCTAACTGACATCTAATGAATGGATAAAGTCCATTAATATCTTATAATTAAATTAAATGAAAGCTGCTAGGGAAATAAAAGGAACGAAGTTAGTAACAATATTAAGAAACTATGAATTACAGAAGAGAGGTTTTGGCAAATAGATGACGAAAGGAAATAGACGAGCCTAAACATAAAATTCTACAGATGAGAGTATGTTTATATATGAAGTAAATGCTAAATAATAAACTAATAACGCAAACATATCAATTGGGAATGAGAACGAATGTAGTGTTTATAATATACGAGGGCGAGAAACACATAGGGCGAAACAAATGAAGTGGAAAGATCAGTGTGAACAAATGAAGAAATCACTGGGACAGGTAGATAGTACGATATATGTCGTGAAACAGGCAGGTGAAATAAATGTCGGGAATCAAAGATAGGAAGGTTAGTGTACCACACTAGAAATACGATGGAAAAAATACTAATCAATCATGGAGAGATTCAAGTTATTTGGAGAGAGCACTCGTACACAAGAGAATATTACGTTTGTGAGTTTGAACATAGAAAGTGAATGAGATCCTGATGATGATAGCTTAGATTCAAGAATATTATATTGTGTATTAAAGAAAATTAAAGTTAAAAAATCAGAATGGATGTACAACGCTACAAAGCTTACTAAGCTTAAGAAGTAGGAGGGAGAGTTGCCATACCCCCCCCCCATTCAATAGTAGAGTTTACGAGAAAGAAATACTTCGTTTGAAGTAGTAGTAGTAGTTTTGAGGGGAGGCGACCGACAGCTAAGGTCATTTGCGCCATAGGAGATGGACAGGAAAGGATGAAGGGTGGAGAGAAACCCGGCGTCGGCATTAGCCTACTCTTTACGAAAGGCGCCAAGGGGTCCGCAGTTTAACGTCCCATCCGACGGACGGCGTACTCACTCAAAGTGCCCTCCACAAAGCACCTCAAGTAGGGATCGAAAAAAAAAAAACTTCGTTTGATCAGCATTATTCCCATCCCCAGGAAAATCAACCATTTGTGAGGACCGAAGACCAATTAGGCTAACTTTGCACGAATCAAAGGTAGCACTTAATAGCATCAGCAGTAAGCGGGAGAAGAAATCAAATAACTACACATAGGAATATAACTGAAGTGGAGGACAAATTATTAATTCAGTGAACACTTATCTTATTTAGGAAATGTTTTACCCAAAATGGGTCAAGCAGTAATGCCAAGAAGACTCTTATTGGTTAAAGAAGCATTTAAGAAGAGGATGGAAATAGTATAAACTCAAGCAAATATGTAAAGGAAAGATTGGCGAAAACTTAATTCTGAGCAATGGTTTATTAATCTCGGAAAATTGGTCGTTTAAGCAAAAGGATAAGCGTGGATTAGAGACTTCTTAGATTTGTGTCGGTGTGTGTGGGTATCTGGAGATCAACAATAGCATCAAAAAAATAAAATGAACGGAAATAAACACAAATGAAGAAGAGAAATGCGTTGTAGGTGAGGATAGATTGTTAGATATTAGAAGAAAGCAGGAGAAGTAATTCAATTGGACGTAATATAATATTGATGACTGTCGTAGGAGGGGAAATTTTAAGCAAACGACATAAAGGGAGGAAAATATGCATTTGAATGGTACGAATTTAGGTATAAATATGTGGACCTAATATATGAAGTATTGCTATCGGGATATTTTTATATTAAATGTCGTGTCATGCGGGGCTTAAAAGGGTAGCAGTGCTGAGACTCCAAGTCTATCAAAAACTTGACATGACGATAGACTACTGTTAACTATTAAAATACACTGTTTATAATTACAGGGACAAATAATCCCAGATAGACTTCGGGAAGCAATCACAGGACAAAATCCATGAAATGTTTTGATTTATAAGCATTTTGAAAGAGGAGGATACTTCCTTTAATCTTACAATTGAAAGGTAATGGATTCTTGTACCGTGATTACTCTTTATAGACGTTAACATATTAGTCATTAATTTATAAATGTATACCTCGTCGTGTTCTTTTTCAGCATGAATGCCATTATCTGCATGCTAATAATAATTCTCTGCCCACTCTCATCGCCTAACTACTATAAATTACTTCATTGAATGTAAATATTTTTATTTCATATTTTACAGAATTGGATGCGATAGAACAAGAATGATGGATAATTTTACAACAGCCATTGTTATCAGTGTAATTAGAAATTAAACAGTGCATGAATATTTAATAAAACATAATCTATTGAGTTTTGAGAGAGAGACACACAACATGATAGCCGCAGAGTAAGGTGACGAAAAAAAGTAAAATAAAAAAGAATAATTTAACAGTTATAACAGTCATCACAAATGAAACCAAAAATATTCCCTCCGCTAGTATTTCCAAATAATATATTTTCAGCGTCACTGATCTTCAAATTGAACGTTGAACTAATCCCAACTTTGATCTTATGTTTCAATATTATTCTTCTAATGTGCTCCATTCCCACTTTTGGTCGTTTCCACAACCCTTCGTATTTTCGCGCAAAAACGACGCCTCTCGATCGTGTTCCTACGCTAAATATTTTCCATGTTAACTTTGAGAGAAGAAAACGACGGGATAAATTTTTTTTTCGGTGAGTTTTAATGGGAAAGTTACATCAACCTAACTGAAAAATGGTGCATTGAAACTTATTTGAAATAGAATATCCAATCAAAGAATCGTACAAATCTATGCCCATTGGTTTTGAATGAAGCAAATCGCGGGAGAGATCACTTCGCAAAGACTCGTCAAATGAAATTGAACACTTACGTGACCTTAGGTCTCTCGCATGTGGCACCGCATGTCGTCCTTCTTTTGGGAAAGTAGGGCGTAGCGGCCACGCGAGGGGGCGTCGTCGTCTCGATGTTTTGGCATTGAAGAGGGCGACTTACTGAGGGGGATGGAATATGGGTCAGAGGAGGATTCTGGTTCCTTGGCGACCGAGCCTTCGGCCCGTGGGACTTGAAGGGTGGGGGGAGGAGGGTTGCATGCGCACACACACCTCCTTGGCTACAGCGCCCCACTCCTCCTTGCCTTGCGCAGGGGATGTGTGAAGTGTATGGTTGAGCAGTCCGTGAGTTTGCATGTCATAAGGTAAAAAAACACTTGCAACGTGAATTATACGAGCACTGCGACAGAAAATGCCTGCTCAATCATATTATGGCTAGAAGATAACTAAAAAATATTAACGCCGTGAACTGATATTCTCTCGGAACACTCACCAATTTTATGCTGTATTCCTACTAGTACTTTATTGTAATTTTCAGCGTAATAGGTGGCTAAAAATTGGCTGAGTATTTTAAAAAGACTTCCTTATTTATGCGTCAAATCTAGCCGCGGGGATCTAGAACGGAATAACATCTTTTCCTGGGGGATAGTATCTTCGGTTCCCAAGCTAAAATATTCAGCAGGCTGGCTGGTGACCCTGAATACCCACAATAGCAATCCAGTCGTGTTTCCGATATCGGGTTGATAGCACACTGAGTTTTCATAAAATAAGTGCACCATCAACTCTTAGATTCAGCATTCACTTTTCGCTTATAATCACAAAGTGACGGATAATCACCCGAGCATTAGGGTATCGCTGAACTTCTTATGACCACTTTGCAAAACAAACTCATGGCTTCACATGATTGCACTATGAAGAAGTATCGGAGTCCTTAAAATATCTGCCTGACGTTTAGGTGGCAACTGGAGAATAGTACACATACAGCGTCTTTGAGACGTAAAATCAAGTCATCGGCGGGGCCTTCCAGTTTGAGGGCCCTAATTCCGACACAGGAGATTAACTTCATTCATACTCCTCCCTTATTCGTTTGAGCATACACATACCACGCCATAATTTAATACTGCGAGGAGATCAGAGGTCAAGGGCCTCCACTTACCTATTATTACGGATAATTATAATTTCCTCTGCGCTTTTCACATGAAATTAGCCCCTCTGAGCTTCCTTAACCGTCAATTTCATCTCTATGAAAAATTTCTAATTCAGTCTATGAATGTATACGTAATAGATTTGTTGCATATATCTACATACCAAATTTCGATTTTCCACCATAAAAATCCAAATCAACGAGTGAATATGGCGTTTATGTCTCCTGTCTTAAGGGACCCGATAATTTCCGAACTTTTATACGGTCTTGCCAGCCAATCCTTAAACAATTAATGAGAGTCACCATGTTTGGAAACAAGGCGGTCATTTATTTTAATACATATTGTAATTACTCCTTAAGAAATATTATAAACACATTATTGTAATCAACATTCGAATCTGAGGAAAATAAAAAATATGGCAATCAATTCAAAACAGAATAAAACCTAACGTTAATGTATGATATCAATAAAGTTAATATTTATAAGGTTTTGTTGCTGATGCCTCCGCGGCTCGCCGACATGAATAATGTATGTAATGGTTATTGCCCGATAGACGCGGAAAGAAAAGGAAGTTTGCAAAAAGAAAAAGTCACATCACTGTTTAGCTCTCACATTCTTATGCTCACATTTTGAGAGAGAAATTATAAAACCAAGTCAATGAAAGTCGACTTTAACATGGAACACGAACTATATAACGTGTACTAACTTGCGGTAACCGCAAATTTTACTTTCTTGGCAATAGTGGCTGAGGAAGTCACCATGTTTGGAAACAAGGCGGTAATTTATTTTAATACATATCACCAATGAGGAATTTTTAGGAAGCTAGCGGTCATTGAAATGGGCCCTTTTTTAAGGGAAACCTTCCGAGGGAGTAGCATAATTTTCAATAGTATATAAGTTACCCAAGGTGGGATCTGAATCCCAAAATTTGTATCTGGCGAACGTGCTCCCCATCGGAGTGGCTTGTCCGGCAGAGGATTCGATGGGTGCATTAAATATTGAAGCGGATCTAAGGATGAGTTCATATTTCGTGATGCTCAGTAAAAAGACTACCAACAACTTCCTGGTCATCAAAAAAACCACGGTTTTGAATGCGGGCGACCTCGGAAGATAAGATATCGAAGGGTGAGAAAACACCCAATATGTCGAAGTTACGGAGGATTTCATTAGTTCAGAGACATTAAAATGTCTCTTGCTATGCCGAAGGGATGATTGCGAACATTTAGACTACCAAGAAAGAACGTTCTCAAGTATGAGTCATTGATCTAATTTCATCCTTGAATCATTCTTCTCCTTCGGCCAAGACTCCTTTGGCATCCATCAACGCTCCTCGTAACCTCACCCTACCAGTGTAACTGGTTGTTCATTGGATATGCGCTCATTCAGGAAATACGGCATGCAGATCCGAGGTTAATATTTCGAGTTATCCGCACCCAAAATACGCAAGACCTTGAGAATGTAATTCACTCGATCAAATTCTCGTAGGCACTCCAAAAACACTGCGCATCATGTCATGCGAAAAATCGCGCCCTTGGATACAATAAAATTTCGCGACTACTATTTTAATAACCAATTTTTTTAGAAAGAGCCGGTCTTTGGAGAAACGTACTGGGTCGATCCCAAAATTGTCTATGGTAATTGCAAATTTCTATTTTTGTACCATTACTTATCATGAAAGTCGTTGTTTATATCGAAAATTATTCATGCCGATGCGACACGTCGGCACATACTATAAAATTACATTGAAATTTCGTTATTCATAGAACCCTAAAAGTGTTGGCACGTCATAAGAAAGGTTAATCTTATTTGAGGGCTGATTGCCATATTTTCCCTAAACCTTATAAATATTAACCTTTTTCCTCAATCTAGCTCTACCCATCCCCACTCTCCGACCAAAATCCGCACCCTTGCAGTCTAAGAAATGTATTGGTTTTAGAAAAGTCGCCTAACCGTCCAGTCTACTCCTAAACCCAGCAATAATCATTACTTCCATCCAATACACTCTGTAAAATACCTTCTTCAAATCCGACAAACGAACAACATCCAGGTTGTATTAAATATTCCTTTTCTAACAGAGAACCTATTACTGCAATGGCACTACGCATCCCTCTCCTCTTTCTGATGCCAACTTTCTAACAGAGAACCTATTACTGCAATGGCACTACGCATCCCTCTCCTCTTTCTGATGCCAAAATATTAGTCCTCTAAGTAATCATTTGCCCGCTTCCCATCCTCTTATTAGAGATCCTAAGTACTACCTTTCCTAAGATTGAACTAAAACTTATTTTCCTATACTCACATATAGCGGCTTTTCCATTTCTTGGAATGGGAATTAATACTGTTCGAACCAATTCTTCGGGCCAATTTCTTCTCTCATAATTGCTATTAATGAGTCCATTAAAACTCCTTCCACATTTTCCTCCTGAAAGATCTTACATGGTCGCTGGGATACTTCCTCAACGTTTAACGCTTGCATTTTATTCCGTGTCTTTTCTATCTTGCCGTCAAGTGTGCCCGGACATGTCCTCATATGCGTCATATTATTTGTCTAGACTTGCCATTCTCTCCGATTATTCATTGCAGCCACTCCGTGCATTATTTTCCTCTCTCCTAAATATTTTCTGTATCGATTAATAATGAATGACCCAATCATATCTCGTACAGTGGGTACGTATTTTCTTTTCTTACTTATTGACAAAGCTTTCATCTCCAAGTAAAACTAGCTCCTTCGAAACTTTTTGGTGATCCATTCCATTTAGTAATGGCAAACCTTTACAAAATACCATTAAAAAGTCTCAGTACCCGGATTTTAATTCATTCGCCTGATGCATCCACCCGATGACGATGCCAATGCATTGAATCCGGAATCGCGTGTAAACGTTTCCAATCATTAAAGCTTTCAAGTTCCTGTTCACTGAATCCATAACACTCAGTTTCAGTAAACTCTCAATAACCCCGCACATCTTCTTCCACCACACTTCTTTTCCTCTATTAGGCTCTCCCTTTAGGTTAGTATTTATCTCTGGGTACTTTCTTTTACTAATTCTGTTTTTACATTCTTCTAGTTCCTTCTCTCGTCTATCTACGTAATCACCTCGTCCAAGGTTTCCTTATCCTTTTCCTAATAAATGTTCCTATAGTTTCTTTTGCATCTTTAGATATTCCTTGTTTGATATCTTCCCACCTTTGCATTTCATTACCCATCTCCCCTGTTTTACCCCCTTGAATCTGACGTTGAATTTCATCAGTACTAAATTATGACCTGAACTCGCATCTGCTCCCGGGAAACCGTACCAATTGTTGACACTGTTACTAAATCTGTGCCTAATCATAACATAGTGTAACTGACATCTCTTCTGTTTATCGGGTATTCTCAACCTATCATTCATTTCGTTATCATTTCATTTCTCTTCCAGAAGTGTATGTTCTCTCCCAGCGGTCATTTCTTGTTTCTAAATTGTCATTATGATTAAACCATTTTTCCTGCAAAACTCTATTACTTTCACCCCGCGGTGACTCCTGTCTCCTAAACCGTAGCACGCCGCCTCACCCCAATTCTCCCTTCGCCCACCACGTGTGGCAGGAAAAGGGTACTTGTGAAGTGACAGCAGTTAAGTGGTGGCTGATTAAAGGAATCCTTGCTAATACGATACATACATCTGATCATCTGTTTAATGACTTCGGGGAGTTTTGCCACGGTCCACTGCGCACGTTGATGCCGCCGCCTACGGAGAGAGAGATCCTCCGAGGATACGCCTGGGAAAAAGCTCCCGCGTCGAAAAGGAGCGAACTTCGTTTGTGTGCACTACGCTAAGTTCACATCACGTACAAGTGAAAACGCCTAATTCGAAATGCGAACTGATTAGCATACCCTCCGCCTCATCGTTCGATGCACTTTATTTTACATTCTTTCATTCATTACTTCTGGATTGCTAGGGTAAAAAATTCTCCGAAGTACCCTGACCAAATGCAAGTGCTTATCGAGAATATGGAACACCTTTTACATATAATTCCCGACTTTATCAAACGTTTATTACAGGTTTCGTTACGACCAAGAAAACCTGGGAATACTATTCAGTATTGGTATTACGAGACGGCGAAAAACGGCAATTTCAACTTGGTCGAATTAAATTATATGTAAGAAATATTACATGTAAATGAAACATGTATTCCGAATTAACGCTGGCCAAATCATCTCCCTCTGGGGAAAGAAGGAACTCTCCCCAGCAAAGGAAGGAAAGAGTTCCTCCTTTCCCCAGAGGAAGGTGGTTTGGCCACCGAAAATTCGGAATACGCGTGAGTTTAATTTACATATATATATATATATATATATATATATATATATATATATATATATATATATATATATATATATATATATATATATATATATATATATATATCGTTGGGCTGCTGACCAGAGGGTCCTGGGTTCGATTCCCGGGACAGGCACTCTGGGCACCTACAGCTCCACCCAAGCTATGTGATTTTTTGGGTACCAGGTCTTCCTGTAAAACCATAACCGGCACAGGGAAAGGAACTGGCCCCCCTACCCTGATGTGTGAATTTTCACACGCCGTATAGGGCTTAGTACTGGGTGATCTCTACCATCACCTACTAAACCGACCTTCGGGTTGATTACTGTGTTTATGGATTTATATATAATTGATTTTTTATATATATATATATATATATATATATATATATATATATATATATATAAATAAATATATATACACATTCAAACACGAAATCCCGCCAAACGGCGAATAAATACTCATATATACAGAAACAGATATAAGGAAAAGGGATAGGAACACATATAAAGGACGAACACAATAGAGGTGGGGAAGGCGGAATCGAACGGATCACAAGAGTAAAAATATTTCCTCAACCGGGACTCGAACACCGGATCTTTCCACTTGCCGGGCGGATGCTCTTAACCACTTGAGCTATCGAGGATAGTCAATTTACCCTGAGATCCGTGGGTCTAATATGTCGCCAAGCGCCCCGATTCTTTCAGCCAAGAGATGGCGTCAGGGGGCTGTTTCACCCACCAAAGGAGAAATAGACAATACACAAGGAAAGGAAAGGACAGTGGGTTAGAATTCATACAACATCATACAGGAAAGGAACAGTGCGTTTCGTGGCACGCATAGCCAGAAGAAAGAGATGAGCCACATTGGCCAAATACATATATATATATATATATATATATGTACAATTAATATATATAATTTAAGTCGACTACGTTGCAATTTACAGTACCATTCACGCTGTTTTCTTTCGGCGAATGTTAAATCAAAATAGTCTCAATCTCAAAAATATTATTCCATGAAACTTTCAGTTGCCACTATACAGGGTCGCACCCAAAAGTGGTAGGACTGATTTTCTCTGGCGCGAACGGAGCGGTGGAGGGGGGTCTGCCTGGCAGGGTAAGGTGGAGGGGGCTCTTAGCAACAGACCGACACCAACCTCAGTCGCCTGCGGGCTGTCGTTGAGTGAGGACACCGATTTTAGTGAAGCAAGTTTTTTGTCCGCGTCGAAAAACAAAATGAATCTGAATTTAGAGCAACATTATTCCGTGAAGTTTTGTGCAAAACTCGGGAACACGGCAACTGAGACCCTCGATATGATCAAGCAGGCGTATGGCGACACTGCCTTAAGCCGTTCCACAGTATTTGAGTGGCACAAGTTGTTTAAAGAGGGTAGGGAGCTCGGTGAAGACGACCATCGCTTCGGACAGCCGTCGACGGCAAGAACCGACACGAATGTGGACAGAGTGAGGACACTGCTGAACACAGACCGACGCTTAACCAGTGAAGAAATTGCAGACCAGTTGGGTCTGTCTGCATCCAACGTCCAACGCATTATTTCACAGGATTTGGCAATGCGCAAGGTGTGCGCCAAGATGGTGCCGAAAATTCTGAGTGTCGACCAACAGCTCCTGGCCAAATACGGCGTTGCCACGCTGCCGCACCCGCCCTATTCTCCCGATCTGGTACCACCGGACTTCTTCTTCTTCCCCCTGATGAAAAGACAGCTCAAGGGACGACGTTTTGACTCGATAAAGGCCGTTCAAGAGGCTTCGACGAGGGTCATCAACGGCATCCCCAAAGAAAATTTCCAGCGGGCGTACGGGGAATGGGAGCAACGTTATACTTAAGCAGCTCAAGGAGCATACTTTGAAGAATATTAAGTCGATGTAAGTATATCGTCAATAAAATTCTTGTAAAAAAATCAGTCCTACCACTTTTGGGTGCGACCCTGTATTCTTGAATGCTTCTTTTACCTCCGTCACATTCATTAAGTGTTTCCGGCACCCTCTTCTGCTCCTGAGATTTCTCGTCTTGCTTCGAGTACCACCAATGACTTCCTGTGATCCACCCCTTCCTCTCTTAGGCCATTTCATCTTCCTCCATTCATCTGTTTGGTGATTCAAACTCATTCATTTTTCAAATATGACCAAACTAGCGAAGGGTAATTCTTTCGTGTTTGTCTAATACCCACCGATGAAGCCAATCTATATTATTTCTTCCTCTCCCAAACCTTCTCCTATTATCACAAATACTCCTCGGGTACCCACCACAATCAGTTGGCATTAATGCATATCCCGGGATACCCCAAGTCGCTTTTCCTCTTAAATGCACACTTATTTATTGCTTCAGACCATCATTCATTTTTTCCAACTCCGCGTACTACGCACGCTAGCTAGCGGGATGTTAAAGGCCTCAATAGAAGGGAGAGCGTTTTAGTAAGGAGAAAAGAGGATAAAAGATCCGTGTAATAGACTTGTTGGACAGCATGAAAAAATATCGGTAGTTATAGGAGCTACGGAAAAAGGGAATGCAGGACAAGGAAAAGAAGAAATCCACACACTATTCAATATATAATAGCCGTTAACAGACCCTTACCTTTAATATTACCTTTAAATTGGACTGAGGATGTAAAATAGATACAGAGAAAAAACTTGACTTTTGTTTCATGATTTATTCCCATTATTTCGGAGAGAGAAATATGTTTCGAATTGGCATTGAATCGACTCGGTCAGCTCTTAAAGACCTCGATCAAATGGCAAGGGCGACGAGAATGATGCCGTAAAATAATGACCGCAATGGACTAGAGTAGCATATTGGCGTGCACTCGGCCTCTGCTGAGTTGTCATTCAGTTGAATGAACTAGTTATGGATAACGAAATGCCCTTCTGCGTCCTTACAGATTAAGGTCGCATGGGCGGGAAGTAAATTTCATTCAAATCACAAGTTCGTGCTTTCCTAAAACACTGAGTGGGTGATGGTGGTATTGCCCCAAGTAGCGTTCCGCGGGGTCTCTATAGGACTCCACAAGGCGCGAATTACACCTAAAATATATCAGTATTCATCCATATTTTACCTAAGGTCATCAATGCAAAAATATTTTATTTGCATAAAATACTTCCGATATCTTTATGTTTTTTCCCCTATTAACCAACTGGAGAAAATGATAGCTTAGAAATATACCGATAGTTATTAGATTAGTATTTTTTCACTGCTGGCCATTCCTATGTCGATGTGAAAATTTCGTAGGGGATTCAGCTCAGTATGAGATAGGCTATACCTTCAATTATCAAAACAACCTTCAGGTTCATTAATATAGTTTTCGGTATGAGATTTTCTTGTGGATACCAAACTGGGCTATGGTGCCAGGGTTCAACACCACATTAAATTTCAATTCTAGAGCTAAGGGTGCCTCTGGACACTTCAGCTTCATCCAAACTGAGTGATTTTAAATCTTTTTTGTCTTCATGTACGAGAACTGTTAAATAAAGAGTTTCAACATTTTTAATTGCATAACTTATTGAGCAAAACTTGACTTTTATACTAAATTTTCAGCTTAATTTTGTAAGGTAAATGTGGTACAAATGCTGCTAGTTTATTTCAGTATTGCTTCAGCAGCAGCTGTTACAAGTTGTAACATTTCCAGGTCACCTATGACTGCTTCTGATGATAAACTAAGTTTTCCACGGTGATTCCTCACTTTGGGGAACGGGGGGGGGGGGGGGGGGGGGGGGAAGTCTCATGTAACTCAGTCTGAACCTAGTGTAATTTGACAATTGTCTCCCGCAGTGATAAGAGGGGTTAATTTTACTTCTGTTATTGAGTCAACTGGGACTCCACCACCACCTCCAAAGAGAAGAGTCCACCTTCCTTTAGGTCATCCCTCTTTTCATGTACAGCTCAATCTTCTAGTAGTGATAGAGGGAAGAAATTCTACATAGGCAAATTTTCACTGCAGCTTGTTGCTCATAACATGTTAACTTGTTACCTCTATTGTTGCCTTAGGTGAACTGAACATGCCTCGACTTGCAATGACTGCCGCTGACACAATGCTGGAGTCAAATCAATGAAACTTGTACCACATACATACATTTGGCCAAAAATTTAACATCAAATGAGATATCTGAACAATATATTTTGGGAAAAAAATGTTGATCACTTTGTTGAACTTTCCTTGTATATGCTCCATAAAGTGTATGCAATATAAATGTTAGCCAAATATGAGTGGAGACAGTAAGAGTAGTTACCCCAATCCCAAGGAATTTGCTCAACCATTTTATAATTTACTGTTACAAACACCAACTCTTACAACTTTCTTACAACACTAGTTCTTACAACTCTCCCCAGATCTGAAGTTAATTCAGATATTTTACAATGACCAATTCCAATTAACAAATCAAAAAAATGTTTCTACCTAAATGTACAGCTTAGCAATTACAATAAATCAGAGAGTCAAAGACCCATAACAAATGTTATCTAAAATGAAATCAAATTTTTGCATTTTACTCACATTCATTGGATATGATGCACTCACCAGAGAACAGGCGTTGAATTTCCATCTTACTCCTCACATTATATCTTAGGTACAAGACTCCCAAAATGATATCTTAGCTTGAGCCTTTTTCTGAAATGAAGAAAAGAGGTTCATTTATTATGATAAATGAAACATGCTGTGGTTATTCATGCAGGAGAGTTGTTAGAAAAATTACTGCTCTAAATTACTTAAAAGATTTCATATGTATAGGTAGAAGATTTATACATCTGAGGGTATGTTTCAGGTTAATGTCTGATTCCAGTGAGGCAACTTTTTCAGTATGGCAACTTTGGGTCAGTGTCATGTCAAAAGCATTATTGAAGAATTAAATGGGAAACCACCTCAGTTATTTTTATTTCATAACCTCATGATGGAACTAAATAAGAAATTGAATCCTGACAACTACAAGAGTTGGCTTACTAGGCTGTGAGTCATGCCCGGTTGTAGTAGCTGCAAAGCTTCTGCAGTCATCATCACATGAGGTCCTGGCAAAGTGAAATTGAGATCGGTAGCAGATAAGACAAAGAAGAAGACTAAATCAATTAGAATTCAAGACTTGGAATATTAGAACAATGTTGAGGGCAAGGAAATTAGACAGTGAAAAGTGAGATATATAGAGAGGATATATAGATAAACATGAATTAGGGTTTTGCAAGGTGAGATGGCAGGGATTACTGGAGCAACAGTAATAAAATAATACATGTACAACAAAGGAGGAGAGAGCCAGCAAAGGGTGGCATTAGAGCCACATAAATAGGTAGGAAAAAGTGTGGTATACCTTTAAAAGTAAGAATGTAGGATGAATGCATGCTTGAGAATAGGCTGAAATGTAATCAGGCAGAATGGGATAAATACACAAATGGAATAAATAATTGCAAAGGATGCTTAGGAAAGTTTGAAAGGAGTGATTGCTGAATGTACCGGAAGCATCTGTGTAGAAAGGGTGGATAGAAGAATGAAAGGCAAAAAAAGGAAGTGAAAGATTCAATGAGTGTAAAGAAGGAAGCGTAAAAGGTATAATTGTTGCAAAAGAAAGTGAGATAAGAATTCAAATGGAAAAACAAAGTAGAAAAATAAAAATGATTCTGTCAAGGGTGAAATTAATGCTTTCTTTGTCTCATTTCCTCCTTCTTCCATGGTAGCAGTTTCATAGGAGCAGCAGGAGGCAGTTCAAGCTTGAATAAAAATATATTTTGTAGTAGGATTTTCGGTGCCCAGTAGTGTACAGAGTGAGCTTTAGTGAGGATTACCTGTTGCAAATACACAGCAAAGTTATTATTGCCAAAGGCAAAAATCCAGGAGCACAAAGAGAAAACATTAAATTATGGCAACAATTGAAAATTGTTTAAATAACAAAATAAAATGTGTACTGTAATTTCAAATTATGCATGTAAACTGCTAAACTGTAAACAGCAAGTTCAGTGGAGTTACAATATACAACAAGAATATCTAAACATCAACTGCTTATTAAAAGAAATAAAAATTACTATAAAAGTTTGCATTTCATCTTTGGAAAATTGATTTTTTCTGGGATTTGAATTTTTAACCAAATATCGAAAATCCATTGATATATAAAAATAATAACACTGAATGGTCAGATACATTTGCTTTTAATGCATACTGGAAATGCAATTATTTCTAGCCATCAGTGAATATGGCTAAAGACAAAAATGACAAATTCCTATGACTAATGAATATTTTATATGTCAGGGACACAAGAATGTGTAACAACAAGACAAATTATGACTATGGCAGAGGCAGAAATATGCTCATAGAAAATGTAGCACGAGTGAAATTGAGTATGAATGTAATAACTTTATCTCAGTTTTTTGCCTATTCTGGAAGGGAAGAGCATGAAGGGTATATAGGTGCATAGTTTTTTGTAACACTCATTCCCACATTTGCCACCATCAATCAACAAATTACCAATATTCAATTGCCCAATAATACCTGCTGACAAGAACCACTATCACAAGTGTGACTCTCATTATCATCAGCAACAACAGTAACAAACATATCTCCCTTTCCCTTTTTGGATTCCACTCACTTCTTTGTCATATTTTGGTTCTGAACACCCCTAGCCTTTTGTTAACTTAAGAGTCAAATGTGTATTGCTGTCTTCATCTGTCCAGTGCTGTCTTCGTCTGGTTCAATTCTCACCCCACTCCCTCTATTGTTAGGTGTTCTACAATTTCATCTATCTTTATGTTTTGCTATGCTGTTGTTCTCTGCTGTTTGTATTGTGAACATGACCGAGTGATGACAGAGTTCCTAAATCTGCCTATTCAGCTAATTACCCCTTTCATTTTTTTCATTACCCTGTACCAGCTCATGTACTACAGGGCTTGCATTAATTCCGGTATGCAACAAGTAAGATGATAGGAGTATCTAGATGTACAATCCCAGTAATTAGCATTGAGTCATCACATCTTTGGAGAGTCTCACCTTAATAATAATTGAAGTTGGTGAAGGATGTTTCATGTGCCTTTGCAACTATTTTCATTTGTGCTATATGGAAAAATAGACTGTTTTTTTCTTCCATCATCATTTCCCAAATATACAGTACACGACAAATCCTAGTTTCTTCAAGGCAGTACAGCATCTACTATGTTTTCTTCTTGTTAAATCTTAAGTGATGGTGACATGCACATTATATTCATGTTACCAACTCTCGTTTGATCACACCAAGGGTGTGATTTGAAGGGGTTCAAACACATGTCTAATCTTCCAACCTTTTGTAATGATAATTGTATTGGAATACATTTCTTATAATTCACTTTTAGTCCACATACAATTTACTGGTATTCACTGGATAATCATTACCAACTGATGTGAGACCTTGCAATTTATAGCTGAAATAGGAATAAGAAAATTAAGAATTAAAAAGGTAAAAACCAACTTCTCATTGATTTTATTTCAGTGACAATATTAAAAGAGAACCTCTGGACTTTGCAGTTGAAAAATGTTGAAAAAGCTCCTGAAAAGTCAGTCTTGTGCACAATTTCATTTCCAGTGAACAAGACAGGCAGTGGGCAAGGCAGGTACTCTCTCACCAGCCATAGAAGATGGCAAATACATTTTAATGAGCTTTAATGAATAAAAGCTGAGCTCTCAACTTACTACAGTTAGCTGCTGGCAGTGTGAGGACAACATGTAATTCCACCTATGATAGGAAAGGCATTGATTATACTTTTCTTCTAAAGGCCTAAGGACTTCTTGTAGAACACCTTTGTCACATGGCAACATCTGGTCGCTGGAAATACATGGCTATGCCAAACTCACACTGTACTCAATATCCTCTAGTGGTGAATTTTAAATTTATTTTTGCTCTTCCTAAAATTCCCACCCCCACCATCCTTCTACGATGTGGGCAAGTTCTCTGCATGATAATGGCTCCATCTGACATTATCTGATTGTAATCCAAACTTATTTTCAGTTAAAAATTAGGGAGGGAAGGAAATTATTATTTGAGATTGGTTAATATAATGCATCAAAGTATTCAATGTCTTAAAATGAACAGTTAACACAGAAAGCTGGCATTTTGATTGTTCCATGTCTCATTTTATCCATTAATGAAGCAGATTTTCCAGTTATGATATTGTTCTTTTCACAATTGTAAACAATAGAACCAAGAAAAAATCATGCATTATAATTCAGACAAGGCTTCAACATCAAAGTGAACTTGATAAATGACCAGGAATTAGCCCTTTGGTCAGTAAATGTTGCCCCAAAAACTCACAGGACACATCGGTTTTCTTGATTTTGATATTAATCTTGATTTTATAGTCAAAGTAAAAATAGTGGTTTGCCAAAACCATACTAGAGGCATACAATATAATAAACTAAGATTGCTCCCATTAGGGCCTCTGATGCCAAAAATCAAAACATAGGTGCAGACATAAGGTGGTCCACACAATGTATATTGTCTGCAAAGCTATCTGATCCCCAGTGTGCCAGCCACTGTAGTGATTTCCTGATAAAGCACAGTTGAAGAAGGCAATAATAATTGGCCAGCAGTATTTCCCAAATTTGAAAAAATTAATCTAAGCAAACAGAGCCTTAGTGGCTGAAAAATGGCAGGCCCATTTGAATTTTTTGTGCATTCAATTCCTATTAGACTCTCTTCAGTAATCAACTCAAAGGTTAGTTTGGTGGGTCATGGCAGAGTTCCCCCTCTGCACTAAGCCAGACTATGTGCAAAATTCACACATCGGAGCAGGGGGGCAGATCCTTTCCCTGTGCCTCCTATGGTTTTCCAGGAAGTTCTGGTACCCAAAAAATCTCACAGCTCAGGTGAAGCAAAATTTGCCCAGGGATGCTTCCTGAGGTATCAAACACTTTTATCAGCAGTCCAATACTCTAGCCTGGACTACCACATCCTCATACTATTAAAAGTTTCCTGTAAACTACAACTATCATTTTACAATAAGTGCACTTAATAACATGCAAGAAAATGCTACCATAGGCTATGTCCTTTAGTACAGTACATGCTTCACCATTAAACACAAGTTCAGTCATTTGGAAAAAAAAATATTAAACCCTGGGTTATGAATGTGAATTCACCCCATTACATTCATATGAAATAAAATCACCCCATTTGTATTTATACTCACACAATCTTTCACATCTTCATTCCAATAGCTATCACGTTTCTTTTTCCCAACAACTCCTTTGCGGTATTCTTTCAGTACATTTAACAATCATTCCTACCAAATATTTTTCCAAACAATCTTCTCGATTGGGGATTGGATTGATGCAGTTGCTATGTTCTGGTTTCCAACACTGAAAGTCCAACAGTGGCATGAGTTTTCATCAGTTCCTGATCCCTACTTGTGGCAGAGAGCATTTCAAGTGGAGAGCATCATTTGTCAGTTGGGATGTTTAACTGTGTGACCCTTTGGAGCCTTTCATTGCAAGTCGGTTCAATGCTGATTACGGATTTATCTCCACTCTTCCCCCATTCCCTGAAAATCCAATTTTTATCAAATTAGTCACCTCTTCCTAATGGGGAAAATGAGATCAGCTTTTGATTGTCTCCCCAAATTACTGCAACTACTCATTCACACTCCTGTTTTTCATGTGCGTATTCATTTCATTCTACCATGAACTCATACAGCTTCTTAAATTTATATCTTGGAACTTTTCTACTTTTTACTCCAATTTTCCATGCCACTCATTTTCTCTCCAGATCTACTCTTGAAACTACCACAAAGTTTGGCCTATTCCACACTCATATCTTTGATTGCCATCATATTCTCCATGAAACTTTTCATCATTAATTAAATCAATAATGCTCCCAAAGGCCTTAGCATATGCATAAAGCAGTAGCCTTTGAGACAGCTGATCCTTTTCCAAGCACACAATCAAATAGTTTCCTCTATTATTGCTCGCTCTGGAGTAATCAAATTACCCTTTATGTTTCAGCAGAATAATTCTTCTTTCTAAAATTAACTCAACTATTCCAGTCTCCTAATACTGTTATTATTTCACCAGGTTCAATAAAGGCTTTTTATTAATATTATTCAATTTTTTTCTCAATTTTCCACGGAAGCCACCCTCCACACTTTCACTCTTGTCATCCACTCATGAACAACTAACTACATATGTTCACAACTCTGCTAAAACTTACTTTCCTGCAGACCCAGAGCAATCATAGGGACAGTAAATCATATTTCCTCACATGCAGTTTACCTTTTCATTCAGAATCAAGCCTAAATCCTGATTGACATACATACTATCATTAAGTCCTCACCATGATGATAAGACACTGACATGAATTTTAGCATCATCACACCCTTTGCACTTAGTTTCATGTACACAAAGCATACAGTCATCTTGCAATCAGTTCACTAGTCCATGTAACTTTACCATATCCATTTCATAATGGCTGACCTTATATGACCTTGCTGCTTTACATGATTTTGGTTTTTCAAGGCCTATATTTGATTTTCATAATTAATGAAAGATGCGTGCACAAAATTCATTGGCACATGTTAGTCAACTACCTCAAGCAGTAGCACTGCTGACGTTTACCACAGTCTACACTAGGGGAGTTGGTCTCAAGTAAAGAAAAAAAAGCTGAAACTTTGATGTAAAATATATGCAGTGTAGAATAATTCCTAAACTTGGTTGTTGAGGAAAATATAAGCATCAATTGGGAAATTTTATCATGTACATTTGGATATGAAAGGAGCCAATAAAAATGTGCAGAAAGGAAGGCAAGGGGAAAAGTCTTAGACAAAGTAAGGGAAAAGAAAGGCTGGTGGGAGGAATTCAAAGAATACAGTAACAATGGATTGAAGTAATCCTCAAATTTTTAATTTGATTAAATTCAATATAATTGCATTGCTGTATTCAAAGCAATTAAATATTTTTCTTCTATTTTCATTCTTAGTTTGCTTGTGGTGCATTTGCATACACTGTTTTTCAGTTTACATATGTCCAGGGCTGGATTTGTATATGCCATTATGGAATAAACATATTCATAAAATCACTTTTCATCTTAATGAAATGCTTTTATTGTCTTGGATTTGCAAATCCAATCATTTAGAGGCTTGACAAAATATGTTGGAAGAGAAAATGCTGACCAGTGAAATGGAGGATGGAAAAATAATCCCTGGAAATTTCAGAAAACACTGAAGGTGGTTACAAAGTAGGTTGACCTGACAATTAATTTAGTGAAATGAAAATAGTTTTTAAAGGTTAACATTGCTATCATGCTATCAGCTCTCACCTTTGAAGGCCATAGAATTTTTAATTGGTTTCAGGGTCTAACTTAAAACTACCTTTTATGAATGAAATGTTTACTTAATTTCCATAAGTTAACTCTCAGACACATAAGAGGAAAGCTGTGACTTTGAAAACATGAAGGCAAGAAGATCAGTGGAAAATTTATTCACTTCTATACTACATCACATCTTTGAAACTAGAAGCATGGCTCACACGCAAAATTGAAAGTTTATGGAACATACATATAACATGCCCTACATTACATCAAAGTATAATAGAATAGAGATAGGTGAAGATAGGATACTATATTTAAAGTTACACTGAATATTACTGTTATAGGGCATGTTGGATATGGCAATACATTGGATTATACAGCTGTACAAGAAAGAAGACATAAATAAATCAATTACGGATAACAAAGGATGGTTAGGGTTGAAGAAAGCGCTCATTGATGAATCAGGCAGAAGAAAGATTCAAGGATTCTTCAGAAGGAAATATATGCTGACATTAGCCAACACGAAATGAGACCTGAGAAAGATTTGGTAAAATCAAAGCTTTACCAGGTGGACCCAAGGAAACATGCATAAAATTATACAATAAATTACCTAAATCATTCAAAGATATTGAAAAAACCGGTAGCTTTAAATAATAATAATAATACATTTTAATTGTCCAGCGATCAAGTAGTTACAACTGTCACACTTGATATAAGATACGTCAGGGGAAAGTGACGAAATACATTCGTGGAAAAAGACATATCAGGTATATTCAAGAAATTCAGCAATTGAATAAAACATTTTTAATTTAAAGAACATAAGTAGATTGACTTTAAATGCAGCCACACTTTAATGCACCTTAATCTCAGCTGGGAGTTTATTATAAAGTTGAAGGCCCATAAAATTTGGGCCAGCACCTACATTTTTTGTACATACATACAGAATGTGCAGCTGCTCATTCTGACTTGTAAAATATTTGTAGATATCACAGTTTTTCACATACTCAGATAGATTTCTTTTTGTACGTACTACTACATGAAAAATATAAATACATGGCACTGGCAATACATCCAATTTTTTAAACGGGTCTTTTAACTGAAACTTATGGAATACCTTCTTAAGGAGATGTTTTATTCTATGAATTAATACATCGGTAGTTTAACCTTTTTGTAAAATATTACTTTTTTAGCGGCAGGATATAATTTTTAACGATACTAATAAATAAATATTATTTAATTAATGACAAAATTAGATTTTGCACGCATAAAATCATTTGGTAAAAGAATGGCAGCCTGATTTTCGCAAAACAAAAAAAATCTAGGGTGACTACAGAAGAATTTTTTTGTTTCGGTTCAAGTCGGTTCTGCAATACCCATTTATTTCAGACAACACGGTTTGCCAAATGCTGGCCATAATTGCATGGCTTCATTTTTTGTGCCGACTAGAGTTCGACGTTCTAAGGTCTATTGAATATTACCTCCAGTAAAATTCTAATCGGAGCTTAATATTAGTTATTATCGCCAAAAATAAATTACGACACAAGGGATCTACAACTGCATGCTTACCTAACGTACAGTACAGCTGTGTAAACGGAATTTCTTCTCGGAAATATCGTATTTCGCAGGTTGGTGCATTTTATGGTCACAAAAGTTTTTGGCGTAATGTAAGTACGAGGGAGATCGTATATTCTTCTCTTAAGAGGTTCAGTAAATTTGCTGAAATATTCAACCACGAGTTAAAAATTTTACACACTACTTACGATAAAACTACTGCTACCTTAATGCTAACAAAAATACAAACCACCAAGAAAAAACAATTCCTGCTTACAATTTAGGCTGTAAAAGTGAAACTGAGATAAGAAATAGCAAATAACCCATCTTGTCAGTACAATAGGTGTCAGTTTTCAAAGCAAACGATTTTTTTGTATTACTCCACCCGAATTACCCTTTGTAGTGCTCGAAGTGTTCGCTCGAAAACAATGTAACGATGATTTGGCGGAGCATTGGAAAAAAATGCCATTGGTAAGCACTTTTATTAGTGCGAACGGTTCTTCAACCGTAGAAAATGGCCGTTAACTGTACTTCAAAGCAAGAATCATGGTCAACTATTAGTTCCCTCAAGAATAAACGTTCAACTTGTACATAATTTGGACGGCACAATAGAACACAAAAATGAAATACACAGTAAACACGTAAAAGAACACTCACATTTCAGAAAGTTAAGCTTTTGGCCTTCCACAAGTCAGACTCAGAGAAGGCCGAAAGCTTAAAATTTCTGAAACGTGAGTGTTCTTTTACGTGTTATGTATCCTATTTTTGTGTTCTATTGGGGTGATCTGCTCGTTTCCGCCTTCCCCACCTCTCCTCTGTTCATCTTTTGTGTGTATTCCTGACCCATCCCTTCTCATATCTACTTCATATATATATATATATATATATATATATATATATATATATATATATATATATATATATGTGTGTGTGTGTGTGTGTGTGTGTGTAGTGCTCGGTTTTAACCATAAACGCAGTAATCAACCCTAAGGACGGTTTGGTAGGTGATGGCAGAGTTCACCCAGTACGAAGCCCGACGGCGTGTGACATTCACACATCAGGGCCACTTCCTTTTCCTGTACCGGTTGCAGTTTCCCAGGAAGACCTGGTACCTGAAAAATCACATAGCTTGGGAGGAGCTGCAGGTGCCCAGAAACTTTTCCGGGAATCGAACCCTTGACCTTCGGGTCAGTAGTCCAACGCTCTACCCCCTGGACCCATTTTTATGTATTATATGTTTTTAAAATCTACATATCTGTTTTTATAAATTTGTATTATATATATAATACAAATTTATAAAAAAGGTTATGTAGATTTTTAAAACATAGAAAAACAGAGAAAGGACACTCACATGCATGTACTGTATGTAGTTTTGACGTGTCGACGGCCCGGCCGTCGGGATATACCTACCTGTATATACAACACAAATTAAAATAGATATCACGTAAAAGAACCCATTATGGATTGTTTGAACTTTCGGACTTCTTAAGGACAATTGAAGAAGCCAAAAGCTCAAACAATCCACAATGTGAGTTATCTTTTAGGAGTTATCTATTTTATTTTGCGTTCTACTATACCGACCAAATGTTATATTGCTCTTGTGAGTGCTTCTACGTCATCTATACGCACATAATTTTTCTTATGATTGGGACCTTAGTATAGAATTATTTTCCACTTAAGTCTCGAAAGAACAGTAAAGTCGTAATTCTTCAATTAACAAACCAAAAGTTGCATAATTCATAAGTATAATTGATCGCCCTCAAAATGTGCGCGCTTATCTTATCGTACATTGTATGGTCTTAACAGGTTAGTACTACCATGGACTAGCAGCGCCTCTGCAATTGAAAAAGTAAAACTAACTGATGTGTATATCAGCGCCTTGGCAATCGTTTTTGTCTTGCATGTTTGATTTCACTGGAAGACCTGTCTGGTGTGTAACACGTGTGTAAATGACCTGAGGGAGTGCAATTGGTATTAATGTCATTCTGATATTCATTATGGATATTGTAATTGATACCAAAGGTACTGATGTTACTGAAAATGATGATACCGAAGATGCAAGTAGCATTAGTAGCAGCGGTGAAGAAAGTGAATCCGAAAGCGAAGAAGATTACGGTATTTTAAATTTATGTATATATACATATTTTTATATATTAGTTCTGCATTTTAAATTTTGGTTTCCGATGCGGCGGATGTCAACCTATTATTTTCGTGGAGAACCGCTATTGTTCCTTAATTTCACCGTGTACACTTGCCGTTTTACTGTAATTTCCGTAATGTCTAAGTCATCCGTTTCAGTATTTCCCAGTCTTTTTAAATCCTAGAACTATAAACAGTATAGGAAGCATATTCTACAATTTCCAGTCCTCTCGCAATAAAGCACGCCCAAGGGCTGTCTGCAATTTTGCTCAGTTTTTAGATAGAAATTTTTTGTACATTCCAGTGCCAGAAACTTTTGCTGTCCCTTATAGAACATCCGTAAATGAAAGTGGTTCTAGGTAGGTATTATTACACGAACTTATTGACGAAAGCATTTGCTATTAGCGTCTGTTTTGGGATTATCGTTATGTAATTTTTATATTGTTCTATCAGTCGAAAATCAAAGGATGCAGATTTTGATTTCAATGGAGAATCACCCTTCAGTGCTCACGTGGGAATTGGAGCAGCACGCAGCCCAATTGATATGATTAAAAGGCATACCAGTGGCATAGATGAAATTATGAAAAAAAGTGTTATCACCCCAGGGTTTGAAAAGCTTGATGCCGTACCACCTTATGAAGAAACCAAGAGGAGATTGATCAAAAAAAGAAGGGTAACTAGAAATGGAAATTTTATGTGCGATGTACAAATGGAATTGCTTCCCTGTCATTCCTATGAGGAATATAAATCTACGTGTTTGCATTTATGCTCAGCTTGTGCCGCTCAGTAGTGCACTTGAACCCATGATGTTTTTCGTTAAGCCACTATCCCAACTGAGGTCCATTCATTGTTAACAGTTTTCAGCTGGGGAAAGCCTAACTGATTCACAACAGTTCCATCTCTTCACATCATCGCCACCTTTTCTGCTAACACATCAATGTCCTTTCTCAGGACATGCCTCATCCTCTGTCAGTAATGGCACCAATCAATCTTCTCTCTTTTCATATTCTCCTATGTTCTTAATTTACCCTGTTTGACCAGATGATCTTCAGCATCTTTCTTCAGATCCACGTCTGTAGTAGTGATATACATTCAATGCATGAGCCACCTAGGTTCTGTATGAAGAGTGCTTTTCTTCAGAGTGAAGTTATAGTGATCTATCTCTTTCGCATTTGCATTTTGAATTCGCAATCCTTAATTCAATCACAGCTTCTTCAACTCATTCAACTATTCAACTCATATATTACTTTCTTTGGAAATTGTTGCATTTCTGATCCTGTGATACATTTGAGAAATCCATCTCTGTTGATATCACACACAGACTGGTGAGAGAGCAGCCATTGTGCCAGTTATTTCTCTTGCACGATGTATGTTGGGAGTAGAAAAATTCCATCAATACTGCATAGCCATTCATACTTCAGTCATATGTGGTACTACTCCATCAGCCTATTAGTGTGAACTTTGATGGTAGAGAGAAGGCTGATGAGTTGTGAATTTCATGAATAGGTTAAATTTTTCTCTGACTTTGCATCACTTATCCATGCATCAATTTCTTATGAATCTCATTTTATTAGTATTGATAAGTGTCTCCAAAAATTATTTAATGGAGGATTACTAAAAGTATTAAAGGCTTGGCTCAATTTTGTCCTATAGAAGTTTTAAAGTAAATTTGTGGATGCTACCACAAAGTATACCTTCAATGTCATCACTTGAAGGTCTCATGGAAATGAGGACTTTCAGTACTGGTTGTATGTAAAAGATCATTTTTCTATATGTGCAATACCTGGTGTCCCGAGGGAACAAGGTAGGATATAGGATTGAGGATGCTCTATGTATGCTTTGGGGATATTTTTCATTGTTATTTAAAATTGCTACCCAGTATCAATTTATTTTAAAAATACATTGCATACTAAAAATAAGGTTAAGAATAATTATAGCTTAGATGTTTTTCAATATTTATTTTGTACCATACTAATTCATATTTTTACATTTCCTTTATAGTTATGTATTAGTATATAGTACCTTTACAAAATAGTATCTTGGGCCAGATAAGAATTCATTTTAATGATCAATAGTTTGTTTGTGAAAGTCAAGTTTAATTAAGAGAAAAACAAGAGGTGTTATAATTAAGAAAAAATTTTAATTTGTTGATTAGTGATAGATACCACTATGTCTATATGGATTATATTAAATATGTCTTTTCTTGCCACACAGGAGGAGCGGGATAAAACCAAAGGAACGGATTGGTTCAATCTTCCAGCTCCTGATATGACTGATGAACTTAAGCATGATCTAGAGGTCCTTCGAATGCGTTCTGTATTGGATCCAAAGCAATTTTATAAGAAAAATGACCTCAAAGTGCTACCAAAATATTTTCAAGTAAGTGGTTATGTTCTAGTTGAATGTTTGTCCTCAACTTTAAGACTAGGAGAAGTTATAAAGCAGAAAGCTGCCTTGTTTCTAATAATTTAATATATTGATGTATGTTTAAACAGTAAGATTAAAAAATAATAACAAAAATACAATAATGGGGTTTGGTAACTTGGAAGGAGTAACTTAATTATTATCACAATTAATGACATGTAGAGTAGATAATGCATGTGACTAGTAATTTCAAGCAACAAACATACAATGTAAAAGTGATATTTGCAAAACTCTGGTTGAAATAGTTTAATAATCTCTTTTACAAAGTGTATTATAATGTGAAGAAACTTGCTGTACTTGTTTAAGTAAAGAGCCACTTTTTAGAGTTTTAAATATTGCCAAAATCAATTTACCTATTAAATGTAAATTTGCAAATCATTTCTTAAATTTCCTCAGCAATGAAAATTCTGGGAGAGCTTTCAGCTGATATAACCATGACTCTGGCCATCCTCATCCTAATTTGGAAGAAATTTGTCTTTTTGTGGCAACATGCAATGTATCATTCTTGAGGCATTCCTTCCTTGTCAAAACATGGTTGTAGTACATCAAAATTATCTGACCATCTCTGAAGATTGCATGTTTATTGAGGATTTAATTTGCACTGAAATGGTAATCTAAGCGATTTTAATGTCTAAAATGTATTTAATTTTCCATAATGTCAGCATGGTGACCAAAAATGTATTTCACTTTCTTTTTTAGTCTTTGTTTTGGCCACATCAAGTGCAGTGTTCAAAACATTTGTGAAACATGTGCCAAAGGTTGAACAGTGTATGAAATACTTACTGAATTTGAGCTCATTACAAAGGCAATTGCCAGTTATTCTTCAAGCACCATATTGTTCTGTTCAAAGAATTGTAGACTGAATTTAATGTAATATTGAACATTCATGGACAAAATTCACCTTCTTTAGGTAGGTCGTGTTGTGGAGGCTCCAGTTGATTTTTACCACAGCAGAATTCCAAAAAAGCAGAGGAAGAGAACCATTGTAGAAGAACTCCTGGCTGATGCTGATTTTAAAAGGTAATTTATGTGTGCAAACACTGGACAACTGGTTAGTCATCAATAGTGTCTCTGTTTCCATTTCTCTGCGGTGTTGTGTTGAAACTAAGTCTGAACCATCACTTCCTTTTCAATTTCAATATTTTCATGGCTTCTTATTCTCTCCTCTACGTGAGGTTTTGAAATTATAATTTATCATAACTTATAATTTAATGAGGGAGTCATATTTTTGCTGTGACTAACAATGCCTTTGGCATCTCTTATTGCTAAATATTTATTTCCTAAAAAATGGACTGAAAAGTGGTGCTCAAAAACTAATAAAATTTTGAAAAAATATTAAATAATATGGTACATTTTTCAGTTGGCCCTGCCAAATTTCAGGCTTTAACAATAAATTTAAATTTCCTTTCGAAACTGAATGTTGAAACCTTACAGACATGGTAATGGTTTAAAGAAGTTTATGTTAGGAATGAGCACTTAAATAGGCATTAACAAGTAACATAAACAGCGTGTTATTGAACAATCAATTTTAAACTTGTCAAGTTATTTGGAGTAAAATTGTAAACATATGACCCCAGTCCCTCCCTTAATACACAATGAACGCTGTCGAGGGGATGGACTGACTGGTTATCAGAGGTACTCACCACTGTGCTGTTATCCAATGTAGAACTGATGGACATTGATAAATGAAAGGGCTACCAGGGAGAGAGAGAGATGCGAGCGCAGTTTTTTTGCAAAAGGGGGATGGGGATTGTGCTGTGGCTAATGTTCTGGCTTCCCACCCAGAGGCCCAGGTTCAAATCCTGGCGACGACAGATATTTTTCAGTGGTGTCACGATCCCTACTTGAGGTGCTTTGAGGAGGGCACTCAAAGTGAGTATGCCATCCGTTGGATGGGTTGCTAAGTTGTGGACCCCTTGGCACCTTTCGTTAATAGCAGGCAAATGCCGACACCAGGTTTCTCTCCACCCTTTCCTGTCCATCTCTAATGGCACAAATGACCTAGCTGTCTGTCACCTCTCATAAAAAACTAATAAACTAAAACGTTTTGCAAAACATTTGTGTGACTATTTAGCCAGTGGTCTTGTGCCCACAATGTAGATGTTGACCCAACGTCATAAGCTGTGGATTTGGCAAGTATTGAGCGCAGGTAGTGTTCTGACTATCCATGCAAATATCTTATAATTTTTAGAAATAATAGTATTCCCTAGTTCCCATTTCTCTTAGTTACAGAAAATGCCATTAACATCTTGAATCGCATTGTGTATGAAGGGTTTGAAGTGATGGCTCATTTCACCTTCCTTGATGAATTTTCACATACTCTCAAATGCATTGTACTGCCATTGAACACTATTTGTCGAGTTTGTCTTAAATCAGGCAGGAACAGCTCATTGATATTCCTTGTAGGTTCATATGTATTTAAATTATAGCATACATTTTTTGGCCTCACATATTGTATGAAATAATGTCAGGAGAAGATACCATTTAGTTCATATCACAAACCATGTTCTTTATTGCTAATGCCCAGAAGTGTATATAGTTTTGTAGAATATAGTGTCTACACAGTTTCCTGTATTTTCTACTGGTGTATTCATTTGATTGATACCACGAAAGATGTATGTGTAAAATATTTCAAGAAACCAACAATGCATCTGCCAAAGACAGTATCAATGTAACTAATTTTAAAGAAATTATTATTTCCCTAAGAAATTGAAACATGAACTTAATCATTAAAATGACAAACTTTCACAAACATCTAGTGTTAATGACTGAAAAGAATACATATTAAAATGGACCCTTTTGGTTTTCAGGTACAATAAAAGAAAATTCATGGAAATAATAGCTGACAAGAAGAATAAAGGCCATCTTAAAGCTCATAAACACTCAAAGAAGTTGAAAAAGAAGAAATAATGTACAAAGTGTAAAATAAATATATTTTAATGATGCATAATTCTTTTCTTCCTATGTATATTAAGTTAATGAATGAAGTTATCACTTCTTTTTATCAAAGTAAAAGATATTATACGAGGGCGGTTCAATAAGTACCCATGTTTGACAACAAAGGGCGTTCCTGAGGGAAGTTTATGTTATCATCCAGTGCTGCCATCTATCAAACGACGGTGTAACAAATTTCAGAATGATTTTTAAAGGTTTGTTTGGATTTGGCAGCCATTTGAGTGAGACTTGTTTCGTGATTTTTGCCAAGATGGAAAAAGAGCATTATCGTTCGGTAATTCCCTTTATGTTTTTGGATGGGAAGAAATGCGAGGAGATAAAAGCAAAGTTCGATGCTGTTTATGGGGACACTTCGCCATCTATGACCACAGTTAGATATTGGTTCAACGAATTTGAACGTGGGCGAACATCTGTTTTTGATGAGGAGCGACTAGGACGCCCGGCAGACGTGGTTACCGAGGAAATTATTCAAAAGTCCACGCCATGATTCTTGCTGATCAAGGAACGAAAGTGCGCAAAGTAGCAGAGGCCATGGGTGTGTTGACTGGAATGTCAATTAATATTTTACATGATAAGTTGGCGATGAAAAAATTGTCGGCCCGATGGGTGCCGCAATTGCTCACGGTGGACAACAAGCTGATCCAGCTGTCAACTTCGAAGCAGTGTTTGCAGCAATTTAAGTGAGATCCGAAGGCGTTTTTGTGTCGAGTTATCACTGTTGCTGAAACCTGGATTCATCATTACTCATCAGAAACTAAGCAACAATCAAAACAATGGATTTCTCCAGGTGAATCTGCTCCAAAGAAGGCGAAGATGGTCCGATTGGCCGGAAAGGTCATGGCGACGGTTTTTTGGGATGCAAATGGCATCATCCTCAAGGAAATTTTTTGGAAAAAGGAAGAAAGATCACTGGGAAATACTACAGTGATTTATTGGACCGCTTAGACAAAATATTGAAGGAGATACGGCCGCATTTGTCGAAAAAGAAGGTGCTGTTTCACCATGATAACGCACCAGCACATTCATCAGGAGATGTCGCCGCCAGACTGCATGAACTACGTTATGAATTGCTGCCGCACCCCCCGTATTCACCCGATCTGGCTCCCTGCAACTTTTTCTTATTCCCTAACATGAAGAAATGGCTCGCGGGAAAAAAATTCAGCTCAAATGAGGAAGTTATTGCTGAGACAGGCATATTTTGCAGTTTGACAAATCCTATTTTTTGGAGGGGTTAAAAAAATGGCCAGAATGTTGAGAGAAGTGTATCTTTCTAAAAGGGGACTATGTTGAAAAATAAGAAAAATGTTTTTGAAAAAATGGTTTCTTCATTTCTAACACGGGTACTTATTGAACCGCCCTCATTATATGTATGAGCCGAGGGCAGGGGTAGACCAGAGGTATGGTGTCTGCCTATGGAGCCAAAGGTCGCTGGTTTGATTCCCATGATCAACAAAAATTTAGATGAAGTTTGTTGAAGGTTTTTCGAAAAAAGGCAACTGGAAAAAAATACAGTTAGGGTATTTCGGAATGAGACAACAAGGAAAATAGACCTATGAAAAAGCTACCCTGAACCCATGGTGAAATTCTGCAGTTTCAGCATTAGGCACTGGTGGTACGGACTGAGTCGCAGCATAAGCTGTGGGCGAGAGTGAATGTCACAGTATCGGCCGCAGTACTGCAATGTGGAAGATAACAGGAACCCACCACATTCTTTCTAGAATATGCAGCCTTGCATTCAAAAGAGAAGAATGTAGTAGCTGCAGTAAACCAATCCTAGGATTGAAATACTAATGATGATGAGTGATCAAGCATGAATACTACATATTGCTACCCTTCCTTTATATTTGGCTAATATTATATGGCAACAGAAGTATTGGGAATGATATGAGAAATCTATATTCTTCCAGTTTATGAGGATTTATTATCATGGCTTAAATTTTAACACAGTTACCTCAATGCCATTTGGAGCAATAAAAAATTAAGTGGAACTAAATGCGTTTCTTTGTTTCTTCTTCAAAAATGGAGGTACTCTGCAAAATGAATCCAGAAAGTGTATTCCACTGTTTTAAAACTTCCAAAGTTTTATGATAATTTGCACTTGTCACAGAAAGTATACCCCTATATTTTTGTTATTTTGAAGTAGTAAAAGGAAGTTCAATTTTACTGTTATGTTCTATATTCCTAATATAAAAAGTCATGTGGAGATAAAATACAGCCTGAAACATCTTCGATTGCCAGAATATGAATGAGTATAGAAGTCAACAGGGATAGAGGACATACAAAAAAACTTGAATTTGGCAAAGGGCTCTTCATAATACTATGGAGATTAATGTAAAATCCATTTAGGATTACTTTATTTTGCTCAAAAGTGACAATTTTCGAAAGCTCTCAAGGCAATCCTTAAAAAGGAATGTCAGGATCCACATACTAATAATTGTTTGGCTGTTTATTGGTGAGAGCTTGATTTACTAAGTGCATGAATTTGGTAGCCATGTTTTAATTTGGCTGAAGTCCTGGATACCCATAGCTAAACCAAGCCTGTGCTATATCATCAGCACAATCATTTTAGGAACTGTTGGCAGCACAGGGAAACCAGGAGCACACGCCCCAACCTTAGATGCAAATTTACACTATGCCAGGCAGACTCTAACCTCATCTACCAAACCAACCTTTGGATTGAAGACTTGCTCACCCTCACTCCTACTTGGTCTTCTCAGATAAACTGTCTTAAACAAGTGTCAATTTTTCATTCTTATATCATCAAATGTCTTGAGTGAAAACTGATTCATGGTATAGATTTTTAGTGCTGTGAATTTTAATTTTTTTTCTTTTTCCTGGAGCCTTACAAGATGTCGTAAAGTGGAATGGACGAAGTTAAGACAATCCACTCCATATCAGTCATCATCCATTGGTAAAGATAACTGGTAACAAAATTACATTTGCACCCTTGATATAGTTGTGTAGTAAACTAAAAGAAGAATGGGTATGAAGGGAAGTTGGGGAGCATTGCATCAGTGGCCCAATAGTGAAAAAGAAGTCCTTGGAGATGGGTCATGATAATTTTCAGTCAACAGTTGGTTGGCTGTCTTGATGTATGAGTAAGTGAATGAGTTGAAATTCTAGAATGAAAACACAATGAAATAAATTATTACCAATGTATTTAAGAACTATGGAATGGCACTCTAAGAAAAACCCATCTCCAGAATTATTTTCAATGAGCATTCAGGGATTCTAACCCAAAGACTAGAGCAATGCCATCAATATCTATGAAGCAGTTCCTTAGCATCATCAAGCAGGAACGACAAAACAAACAGCACAGTGGCAACAACATTTGCAGTTATCACTGCGTTAAGTTTAAAAAACGCCTCTCCGTTAACATATCCAACATCACACCCCCTCTAATCAGGCGTGGTATTCTACTATGCTACATGTGTTGACTCTCCATGATCCCAAGAAGGATTCGTTCACATATGTAGATGGAGACTTTCCTTAAACTTTCTTCACTACAAGGGGACTCAGCATGCTCCTCTACACTGTTCTGCAACAGCTCTCAATGTATCAATTCCCACTATTGTCTGGTTACTCTGCATGCATCTCTCCTTTAGTGTGTCCCCAGTTGACCCACATGTCACTTTTATTGATTTGTTCCAGTAGGCTACCCTTTTCAAGCATTCAGTCATCATGGGAAGAAAAACAAATACATCCTGATTGTACTCTTACAGGTATGTTCCTCTTAATTAGTGATTTCATAACTGTTATGGCATCATTTATGCCTCTCACCTTCCTGAACCCAAACTAAACATTCCCTAAGTTATCATTTGCCTTCCCTCCATCCTTTTATTGATGATCCTAAGGGCAACTTTTGCTGTCTGACGTTAACCTTAACATTAATACAGATTTTGCATAATGCTGAGTTTGTTTCACACACAAATTTCTCATCTTGGAGGCATATTACATTATTTAATTGAATATGAGGCCTTGAAAAATGATTTGCAAAACAACAAAATGTTAAACAACTGACAGCAAGGATTACTGGAATGATAATTACAGAGTAATTTATAGTGGAGGGGAAGGATGAGAGCCAACTTAGAGTGGCCATAGTGCTGAATAGGAAACTGAGATAAGGGTAATAAATATAGAGTAGGTGAGTGATAGAATTCTAATCACACAGTTAAAAGCAGACCTGGCCAATCTAGTGGTAATCCAGGTGTATATGCCAACAAATATTCAACTGGAGTAAAATTATTGCCTGCCTTGGTAGCTTGAAGTTCACTTTAAGAGAAATAATTGGGAACGTGCCAAAATGGAAGTACCTAAAAGTAACAGGAGATAGGAATGTAATAGTAGGTGATGGGAGAGAAGTAGGAGTGTACAGTTTCGAAATCATCATGGAGAAAAAGTCGATTTCTTCAGAAGGGGTTCGACAATAACTAAAACCTAGTTCAAGCAAAGATAGACCTGTAAGATGTCAGGAGAAACAGGTAGATGCCAGTTAGATTAGTTAGGTTCAACATGGACTTCGAAACAGCATCATCAACTCCAAGAGCTTCCTAGGTGTGGATGCAATTTCGGATAATAATTTAGCTGTCATGAGATAAAATTTAAAATTCAAAAGGATTAGGAGGGGGAGGGAAGTGCCAAAGTGGAATCTTGGAGGTTTAACTGGAGTAAAAATTCAAGAGTACCAAAAAACAATAAATATCTAGATACAAGCATGGGAATGAATATGGTCAGTGAAAGGTGGGTGGAACTTAAAAACAGGATAGAGAGAGCTTCTGAGGAAACATTAGGAATGGTGCATACATGAATTTAATTAAGAAGCCATGGATCATAGGAGAGCTGCTGAAGAGGATGGATACAATAAGAAAAGAGGATAGTAAACATAGAAAATGAGGGAAAGAATATACATAAAGCTAAACAAGAAACTCAAGCAAAATGTTAATAGGGATAAGTAAATGTGGCAGAAGGATCACTGCAAATACATGAAGAAATTTCATATATAAGTAAAAAAATAACAATAGACGAAGGCATGAGAATTGTTCAAATAGAGCAAGGACAAAATTACACCTAGCACAAGAGATAAGACAGGGAAATTGATAATAGAACCAGAAAAGATTCAGGGTGGTTGGAAAGAATGCAGAAGAGCTTAATGGTAAAGGTAATAGGCCAGCCAGTTAACAAATAAAGGGAATGTGACATAGGCATGGATAGCCACGGTCCAGAAATATTAGACAGTGAGATATAAAAAGCAAAAAGGGAGTAAAGTCAAACAAGGCAGTAAGAATAGATAATATCCCCACAGAATTACTGGAGAGTATTTTGGCCAAACGGAATGAAAGGATTTTTTAAATGTATATCCAGTATTTATGAGGAAGGAATATGGCCAGAAGATTTCCGTAGGTTCACTTTGATCCAGATCTTGAAAAAGTAGGCAGTAGCTGCATAGGAGGACTATAGGGTGCTAAGTTTTAATTTCACAGGCAGCAAAGGTAATTTCAAGAATCATCAATAGAAAGTTACAAAATAGTGGAAACAACTACCTAGTATAAATATTACATTAAATTAAGAATGGGAAGAGAAATGTGTGTTCCATTTCAGTAATGAGAACATTTGTGGAAAAGAATACTGAATATAATCCAGCTGTCTTTTGAGTGTCTTTATGGATTATGAGAAGGTAAACATACATGGGTCATTCAATTTCATGCAGAGCAGGCTAAGTTAATGGAGATATATACTGCAGAATATGGGAGTGAACTGGAGGGATAGGCAACTTATCAAAAACTTGTTCATGCATCAGACTGCATAGGTAATGGTAGCAGAGGGAGAATCTGGATAGACAGTGGGTTACAAGAGAAGGTTGCCCATTATCATCAGTACTTTACAAAATACATTCAAGGGTGGTACAGGAAAGGCTGGAAGAAAAGTAGGTAGCAAGCATTCCTACCCTCTTTCAAAACAGCATTATAGTTTCAGATGGGTTAAGGAGCTGAAACTTATGTGAAAGAAATAAAACTGCATATTTTTATCTAAGGTTAACAGGGATACAACTACTAATGAATAGGACTGGCATACTGTCAAACATGATGGGAAAAATGTAATGGAGATAGAAGAGTATGGAACAGGAGGAAATGGCAAAATTGATCAAATTAAGCTACATTTTTTCATTCAAATTCCTTAAACAAAATAAAATAAATGATTAAAAAGGAGGAAATCAATAGAGACACATATTTACAGATGGAGAAGAGAAGTTTAAGATGAAAAAGAGAAGGCAATACAGGGTAGTTTCACAAGCAAATTGAGTAACAGACTAAGATGAGAAAGCAATTAGGCTTTTGAAATTAGGTGGAAAGGGAAATGCATAGATGGAGAGAAATTTCAAAAACTGGGAAATTTTAATATCCTTATCTTCTAAAATACGTGAGATAGTTATGAAAACAGTTTTCAACCCAAAGACCAGTTTGGTAAGTGTGGGTAGAGCTCACCAAGTGCTAAGCACAATGGCATGTGAAAATCACACATCAGGGTGAAAGGGGGCCAGTTCCTTTCCCTGTGCCGCCTATGGTTTCCCAGGATGATCTGGTACCCAAAAAATCACACAGCTTGGGTGAAGTTGATGGTGCCTAGAAGAGCCACCCAGAATCGAAACTGGGCCCTCCAATTAGTAGCCCAGCACTTTACCCTCTGGATTATCACATCCCCCTAGTTATGAATGGGTTACAAGGACAAAATGATGCCAACCATTAGAGGTAACACACAGAAACACATTTCTGACATTGCATGGAAAATTTTCCATGGTTGAATAAAAATTTGTCTCATTATTCCTTTTAAGATTTCACTCTTTATTTAGAATGTAGGCTTAGATTTTTTTTTACATCCACTCTATATTACTGGGGATTGTTCTATTTATGCAATTGATAGTAATTTGTGTACATAATTTTTTTGAAGTTTTTCTTTCAACTTCCAGCAAGTGATGTAGAACACTAATATACATTCTTATGCACGTCCTTGATGATCCATCTACCCAACCCCATCTACGCCAATGCAGTGAGATTAATGCTCACTCTATATTTTTATGGGAAGCCATATGTTTAACAGAAAAGGAACTTGACCACCTAACTGGACTGTATAATTTCATGTGTAATAGGGTTTAGTATGACTTCATCTCCACGTTCATCTTTCCAACCAACCATCAGGTTGATGGTGTAAAACGTAAGTAATATACAGTATAATCATCACAAATGATTAGAGTTATACATGGATCAATATGGTTAATTTTATACCATGTATCTGTAAAACTAATCAACAACTTCTGAAGAATTTTCAGTTATAGAAACATATACATAGCAATTAAATACCTAATTAAGGCCTTAGTAAGTATCATACTATATAGCAACAAACACAAATCCTCCTTCATAGGTACCAATAAAAACTAGATTGCTTTATAGACTCCCTCATGAAAGAAAACAAAAAATTAATATAAAAGTATATTTTGTCATTTAAATGTCTTTTTTATGAACATTGACGAAAAAAGTTGACAGCATATTCCTTCATAAATGCTTTCAGCCTAAACATCATCTCAGTCATACTCCAACGAGGACTATAAGGGTAATCCTCTACCTTACATGTGTACGGTTTCCCATAGGGCATGCGCCGCACTGACTGCCAAACATAAATTGGTTTGTCCTTGGGGAATTTTGGTGGAAGAGCAATGTAAACTAAACAAAGAAGTACACCATCATCATACAAAATACATGCTTTTGAGAATGTCAGAGCATCATACTCCAGAACAGCAGTACTAAAGACTATTAATAGAGCAGCTAGGAAGTCCTTCCTCAAGTTGAAACTATTGGAAACAGACTTGACCTCAGAATCCAATAGTTCAATCACTGCTGGTACATAGTCAACTAGGCAGCGACCGGGTGGAAAACATGGAACACGAAAAGAAGGATAGTAGAGACTGCGTTCCAACTGACAAGACAACTGTAATCTTGGGGAGAATCTACTCAGTATTGGTCCTCCTCTTTTAGGAAGAGCTCCAATCTCATTTGATGCTGGGAAAGTAACATAGAGTAGAGCTTCTTTTGGCCCTAAAACTGGTGATGAATCAGTCTCTGGAGGTAGACATGAGTAGTCCACAGGGAGGCGTATCGAAAAGTGAACAGGAGGAGGACCATCTTGGTCCATTTGCTTTCTGTCTTTGCATTGCACAAGTACCTCAACATCTTCTTCAGAGATACCATCTTGGCTGATTACGGAAGTATACTCAAATTGTAAGCGGGAATATTTTTTCAACTGGTCCACCTGCAAAGGAAAGTGTAGTTCAAATTGATTATCAAACACCAAAGATTTTACATGTTCCCAGTCAGATAAAGCAATTACATAATTTAGCACATGAACTCTAATGCAAAACAGGCTAACCATTGAATGACAGCAAATGAGATGACATGGTTTCCTGCCCAACTCGCCCAATAATTAAAAACATCAACCCTCATATGCACAGGGAGTCATTGCTATATATATCAATTACCAGTTTTCGTTTTGAGAGATAAAACATATATGTGATAAACATCACCAAAAAAAAGATAAGCAATGGCTGTAAGGATAAAATATTTTAAATTGGTAAATTGTTCTTGATACTTAACTCTTTCAATGTTAATATACCCCATCAACTTTCTAAGATCCACAGCTAAGCTATGCAGTGTACCTTATTTAACTCATCAGGAATTGAAATTTTTATCCTTGCCATAATTATTTGACAATGAGACAAGTGATTTTAATAAATTTATGAGTAATGAGAATTTTTCTCATCTTCAGGAATGACATTAGCCCTGGTCTCAGGGCTGACACTATGCAACAGTTTAATCACGAGGAGTAGATTCACCGCTCATTTTTCCCAGAACATTCAAAAAACACTCTACATCACAAGAAACGCTCTTCAGCTTAAAATGGTGTTACTGAAGTACAAGTGGGACAAATGAAACGTAAATAGTGTGCCAAATTCAAGAGGACTACCTTAGGACTCATGATGGAGAACTTTAAATATGATTTAAGTGATTGGTTGATGTGAGTACAACTGGTCCCTGGTATAGGAGATATCCTTGCAAACCCTGAGTGTGTGTGTGGATGCAATTCACGAGAGTGACTGTTATTCCTTAACACATCCTAGTGATCGAGTGGCTGTAAAGTTGTTTTATTTTTTATTAATTTTACTTTTCATGTGATTTGAGGTATACGTGGGTCAGTGTTTCTCAAACACACCCCAGTGACCTAAGGCGCATTCCCTATCTTTCCCCTTACTTGTCACTTGGTTTTTACCTCCCCCCTTTACAAACATAGTGCCAATCAAGTTTATGGTCTTGGCTATCTCGTTTTCATGTATTTCCAGTAATTTCCAAGGTGGAATTTTTTCACAAAAACAATGCTTTCCCCATTATTACTTATGGAAAATATAAAAAACTTATTATCCACTAATAACAAAGTAAACCAATGAACTGGAAGAAGAATGTTAGGCTCCCAGAAGCGATATCCAAATAATACACGAATCTGAAAATTAATTTGTAGTAGTAGTTTTAAGGGGAGGCGACCGACAGCTAAGGTCATTTGCGCCATAGGGGATGGACAGGAAAGGATGAAGGGTGGAGAGAAACCCGGCGTCGGCATTAGCCTGCTCTTTACGAAAGGCGCCAAGGGGTCCGCAGTTTAACGTCCCATCCGACGGACGGCGTACTCACTCAAAGTGCCCTCCACAAAGCACCTCAAGTAGGGATCGAGATACCTCTGAAAAATATTCAACACCGCCGGGATTTGAACCCGCGCCCTCAGGGTGGGAAGCCAGTACGTTAGCCCCCGCACCATCTCGATCCCCAAATTAATTTGTTTCCTAGTTTGGGGACCAATCATGCGAAGTAGTGCGTAGAATCGGCTTCTAATTTTTTTTTGGAAGTAAATTTTTTTTGCGACAAAAAAAATATTTTAGGTAAAAATTTATTCAGTAAAATAGAAATACCCTACGTCCAATTTGAAATTATTTTTCTGGACATTTTTGAGTCCGAAAAACTAATTCAATTCTTTTTCGCACACAGTAGCAGGATATGTTTAACTCGGAATTAAGATTTCCATTCATTCACTTCAATGACGATCAACTGCTGCATCCTTTATCTAGCTACAAGGATTGCTATTTATAATTTCAGCCTAATAATGAAAAGACAGTAATTCATTATTGAAAATGGCTTTAATGTTTTTCGATATATATTCTTCATGATAGTAAATACCCTTTTGCATGCACTTGAACCAATTTTCATAACACTTTCCACTCCGATAGAGGTACCTCCTTAACATGGTTTTTGAATGCATCAACCGCTTCTTCAGGCACTGAAAAACTTTGGCCACGCAATTTTTTCTTGATAAACGGGAATAAAAAGAAGTCATGTGGTGCTAAATCATGGCTGTACGGAGGATGACCCATCAATTTTACGTTTTGGCCAGTCAAATAGGTAGTTGTTTCAGCCGATCTGTGACAGCTTGCATTGCTGTGATTAAGAATGATCCTTCGTTGCCGCTTCTTCTTCCATATTTCACCAAGCACTTCTGGCAAACAAATGCTCGGGTAACATTCAGAATCCATGGTTCTACGTTACTCTAATGGTATGTTGGCCACATGTCCAGTTCTTCCGAAGAAACAGGAGATCATTTGCTTCGTACGCGAATCACTTTTGTCAGATTTGGCTCAACTTGGAAGACAGTGGATTGCTATTTTATTTCAGGCTCATATGGATAGATCCACGATTTATCACCTGTGCAGATGTTATACACAGCTTTTGATGCAACATGATTATATTTCTTGAGCATTTCTTTGCACCAATTGACACGAGCATCTTTTTGAGCTTTTGTCAAATTATGCGGGATCCAACGCGAACAATTTTTTTTCAAAGCTAAATGTTCATGCAATATCTTATTCATGGTTTTCATACTAATCCCCTCGGATGCCTCAATCTCATGATAAGTCACATGACAATCTTCCTTTACTAGTCATTACACAGCATCAATGTTCTCTGGCAAAACAACTGATTTTGACATGGTACCCAGCAAAACCTATCTATCTGCCTACCTCATACCCACCAATAGGGTCTGTGGCATGAGATGATTACACACTAGGCATGAAACACCAAAAATTAACTCTTCTTTTACTTTTGGTTACAATTTAGTTTTGTAAAATAATTCAAATAATGTAATCATTTTAATTATGGGTCCATTCCCCACAGCGCCCAAGTAAAAAACTTAGGAGCTCTTGGGTACATGAGAATGTGCAAGCCCTTCCATCATGTGAGGTTTTGCAGTCCACTGGGAGAGGTTTGTTACTTAACTTGGTATTTTATTTTTCTGTCTCCTATTCTTCAAAATAGATGTTTTCTATTAATGACCTTAAGATATCTTCCAGCAAAGAGCCTTTTAAAATGAACTTTACACCAAATAAAAAGGAAGTACATAAAAAATTAAACATTAAGATTGTCTGAATGGATCCAAGAATTTCCAAAACTTTAAAATACAATTAAATTACCACTGGCATCAAATGCTTCTCGTTCACAGTATTTTACATTTTTAAGGTTAAAAAACTATCAAGAATCTGCCCTTGTGGTCGAGTTCATTTATTAATTCTAATGACTCATTTACATCATCAATCTATTGAGTTCAAAATTTTAATGTTGGTGGCTACCATTCAATGTCCTGGAGTGAAAATTGCTGGATAAAATTTTCATTTTTTTTAAACTCCTATGCAACAATTACTTCAGAAATTATTTTTAAATTCTGGGGGAGAGTAATCCTGTGTATAGACCTCCAAGCTATTGACTTGAGGGCCTGGTTTCAGGTCCAGGTGATGCCACAAGGCACCTTCAGCTTCTATCTATCTACATGATAATTGCCCACCACCACTAAGGTGTGTGGCAGAGGTGATTACACACTAAACATACCTGTAAAAATTAAGTCTTTCTTAATTTTTAGTGACAAAATATTTCTGTAACATTTCTGGTTTTGTTTTGTACTGCATGGAAACATGGTAATTGAAACAAGATGATAGGCATAGATTAGCAGCATTTGAAATAAGGGAAACAAGCTGTAAGTAGTAAGCCATAGAACTTTGATACTTCCTTGGCAGTACTTCCTAAAAAATTCCCCGACACATAATAATGTATACAACGTAAAAGCAGCATGTTTATTTTCATAACACATGTAGTTCTATTGTGAAATCTATACGCATTGGGCTAATGGGGATGTCACCCCTCTGCTCAGTCATTGTATCTCTTATGGTAAGTCGGAGTGAACAGGAACTCAACCGAAAGGAGCATGATAGTGTTGTTTTATCCACGATGCATTACTTTCTTATTTGGAGGTAGGTAGTTCATTTCCTTCCACTTTTATTGGGACCTCAAAGAATAAGTTCTGAGGAGAATTTCTTACATTATATGATCGGTCATCGTAAGCATACTTCACATTTCCCATGACTAAACATTTCACTAGGTTGGAAACTGATGAAATGGTTGTATTGCCTTTCTCTAAAAAAAAAGATGGGATCTAAATTTAAAACAAATAAGTGCAAGGACCAGCTCAGAGCCTTTGGAAGATGAAAAAATGGTGCCTACACAGCATATCATCATCATTGATTGTTCTATCAAATGTCAGACATAACCATGGTGGACCTCCATATCTTCCATTTCTGTGTGTCTTCCCCCAAATCAGTGTACAAGATCTGTTCAAAAATGATGAGACTGTTTGAATAAATACTCGATTTTATTAGTAACCCTTTAATCATGCTTATCACCTTCAAAATACAGCTCTTGGCTACCAATACAAATCTCCCAATGTTTTTTCCAGCTTATGAAGTCTGGAACACTTCTTTTGGGATAGCCTTCTGCAGTACAGTCTGTACAGTAAGTCTGCAGTACAATTTTGTTGGATGTCTTCAAAAGTTTCAAATCAGCATCCTTTCAAGGTGAATTTCAACTAAGGAAGTAGGAAAAAGTCTGCTGGAGCAAGATCCAGAGAGTAGGGTGCTTGGGAGACCACTGTTGTACTGTTTTTGGCCAAAAACTCAGCCACAATCAATAATGTGTGCGCTGGTGTATTTTCTTAATAAAAGCACCAAGATTTGTTTTCTCAAATTTGCTGTCTCTTCTGCGACATAGGGTATCTTAACCTTCTCATAAGCTATATATAGTGCTGCCCATTCACTACTTGTCCTTTGGGGACATATATTCATAGTGAATAATAACTTCCCGAACGAAAAAAATGGTCAGCATCACCTTCACGTTCGTTCGCGATATCTGAGCTTTTTTGGTACATTGGGAAGATGGCCCCTTCCCCCAACATTGCTGCAGACTCAAAGATTCACTGCCGAATACCTCTTGAATCATTGCATTAGATTCAATTGTACTTTTCCCAAAGTTAAAATAAAATTCAATGCACATGCAATAGCTTCATTTTTACAGACAAAAGAATTTGCACAGCAAGCTGTTGTGAGGAGAGAAGTTGAGATAGGGCATGGGCAAAGTGGTGTTTTACTCATCACAGACACCGCTATAAGGTGACACCTCACTGGTTGTAATCCATCAAGCAGTTCACCCATAGAAACACCAGGCTCATATTTTTTTCTAAAAGACCTTGTATTAGTGGGTCAAATTAGTAAATATGCATCATTCACTTACAAGTATCAAAGTGATTCAGAATGGACTAATGCTTGAAGTATTGGATGCACAATTTGGAATGTGTCCTGCCTTTCTGTATTATTCTCTGTTACCCAAGGCCATGGCAGGTATGGCATGGACATGGTGTTGTACATGCCTGCTGAATGTACAAATATGTGTAGATGGCTGTTATGACATTGTTTATTTTCCTGGCCACCAAATAAGCACCAGATTCAACATGAGGAGTTTGCTGAAGCACTCCAGAAGGAACAAAACATATATATGTATAACATGCTGGTAGAAGAAATGACACCAATAATTGATCAAGATTTGGTGAATGTGAAATGAAGGGAATGACGTCACTAATTTTTTCAGGCATAATCAAGAGGAATAATACCACATTAACTAACTCATGAGTTTTTTTATAAAACCTTTTAATGATGGCAGAAAGCAACTGACACGATGATCTGGGGCTCAGCTACTTAAATGTACATACTGATACATTTGAAAATAAAAAATTCCAGAATTAGCAGTGAATCTAATGATCAAACTGAATATATTTACTTTTGTCTTTTCAGTCTAGTGTGAAGTTTGTAGATACCAAAGATGGGATTTACATATGAGTTAAACTGTGAAACTTCTATGGTGTTATTTTTCCCAAACAATAAATATACTAAGTAATGAGTCATAAAGATCAAGAACTTAGGTAATCCTTATGAAAACCTATAAGGAAAACCTCTTATAATAGATGTAACTGATTAAGTGCAGATTCATTATAATGTGGCCAATTATGGTCAAGCTACTGGATACTCTAAAAACTGAAACTATAGGACAGAAATTTACATTATTTTCCAAGAGGAACAGTTGAAAAAGTGTAGTCAATGTATTATGGCAATAAATTACACAAATGCTTTCTTTTTACATTGAAAAATACAGTTTTTCTCAATCATTTTGACTTCTTATTTTCATGCATTAATGATTTCAACCACATAAGGGAAGTAGCAGACAGGGTTTGCACTTGTCCAATCAGTTTAAATTAAGAGAGCTTTCTATATATAAATATGGCACTATATCAAAATGTACAAATGTATTTTCATTTCTCATCTTTACACTGTGCAGAAAATTTTACTTGCGTCAGAATGCCATATTATTCGAAGTTATATGCCCCAACCATTGTGTTAGAAATTACAGAAGTGTACTAACTTGCTTTTCCAAAAAACCTTTAAGAGGTGCCTTGATCAGTATCTGCAAATAAGGGATTTGTAACGTGTCGTGAGCTAAGAATACACATACAACGAGACAATGTTAATACACCCCTACTACTACTACCACTGATGAGCGAAATCGACTTGATAATTGACGATTTGAAAATTTCAACTTATTCTGGACCTCATTTAAAAGATATATTTAACGACTTTAAAAAATATTTAATCTAATCCTGTCACTACAATTGTTATGGATGTAATTGTTTTATGCATTTGTCTTATGCTCTAAATGATATGTATCGTCATTTTTTCTCACTCTGGGAAAGGATGGTCACACCCATTTATTAAATAAACACTTATATTATTATTACTGACGTTTGAATCGAGCAAATTTAACATTAAAATGCACTAAAAAGTGAAATTACCTGGTGCTTTCTGTAAAGACATAGCAGTTCTTCGATAACTTGGAGGAGAGCATTAGGGTTTTCGAGATTCCAATTTGATAGACTAGGAACATTTTCTTCCAGAAACTCTGGACTGGGACATGGTAGAAACGATGGATCATCAAAGCAGAAGTCCGGGGGAAAATGAGGGTTAAGAGCATCAAGAACTACATTCCACGCAATTTGTTGCCCAGCAAATGGGATGACAAGTTTAAACCGGTCACCACATGGCCCGTTGCTTTCTTCTGTCAGTCCTGTTTGCACGTCACTTACTATTACTTTGGATTCACATCCTGCAACGAACATAGTTCAAAATAAACGTAAGGCAAAATAACATGCTTAACTAAGTAAAACTAAACTTACCAAAAAAACTACTAGACACAACTGCATCAACCAGTGGTTGAAAGTCTGTAAAGATAAACTCAAGCACTGCCATATCAAACACAACGAAATGACTCCGTGTCAATGAACAAAAACTAAATACGCAAACCGACCAAACATCACTAGCACCCGGTTCATGTGATAAAAATGTAGTACATGTGTCAACGTAAATTCTTTCCTTTTCGAAGCAGTCCTCTGAGACGCTAATATAATAGCCTACACAATAAAATGAACTTAATAAACGTCTACTGAAAGATAAACTATTATCCAAATATATTGTCACCACTTATTATTCCTACTCGGCAACTGACTTATCCAAAATCACATTTAAAAAATTATCAAACATATAACGACATTCGCTGCAGCTCGGTGTGGCACCAATCCGATTAAGCCATAAAGCCAAGCGTATTTCGCATTCCAATTGTCATTCCTAGCATTCCATTTGAAGTGATCTTGCACACAGTGGGAGCAGTGAAACACGTTCGAAGAGGCTGGAGAAATCTAGTGATTCAAAAAAACATTTTGCTCATGATTGTCATTTGAGAATATTGGATGTAAAGCTTTTGATGAAAAGCCATTCGTGTCACTTGCATCTCTACGCTAAATTGTAGTTTTTAACTTTTCCATTGAAGCTCCGAGCGTGAAAAAATGCTGTTGTTTTGCCCCTTGTGTGCAAATTTGTTGCGAATTGAAGAAGGATCAAATTCCCTCAGATACTTTTGTTTCTCATGCCCATACATATATAATATCACCGAAAAGTTTTCTCGTCGATTGTATACAAAACCCAAGGTAAGTGAGAAAACCTCTCATTACATTATTTGTGATTATTCTTTCCTGGGGGTGCTAATGTTTCTTCTCTATAGGAATGTGACGATGTTCTGGGCGGTGCCGAAGCCTGGGCGAATGTAGATTCAACCGAGGAGACCTGTCCGAAATGCAGTCATCCGAGGGCATATTTTATGCAAATCCAAACAAGATCCGCGGACGAACCGATGACAACGTTTTACAAATGCTGTAATCTCCAATGTAATCACCGATGGCGTGATTGAATTTTTCTGCACTTGTATAATTCTTATATTTGTATAATTCTTTTAAAAATTAAACAGTATTTATTTTTTTAATCATGTATGTAATTATTATTTTACCAGGTATATTTGTATTAGGTACCTGATTATTTTTAAAAATAGCTTCCCGTTAATATGTTGTGTATAGGTGTTATCCTTAAAGATTTTTTTAGTTTTTTATCTGAAATATTGACTTTCATTCGGGGATGGTAGACTCTTTTAGGATTTGGGCATCATTTGTATTGATTACATAATCTTTGCAATTAAGTAAAAATGCAGTCGCCGTCACAATAACAAGCAATGTTTTTTGGGATGGAATTCAATTTGAAACATTATTATTCTACGTCTTTCGCTTAGTATTCGCAGTATGTAATTAAGGATGGCGGTTATTGTAAAATATGAAAAATCTGCTTTTTTGTTGCAAAATCCGAGGGTAAGTTATTCCTTGACAGATACACTGTTAACCGCGCTCTATGTAATCTAATTATGTACACAGCTAAATCTCCGTATGCGCTGCAGGTTAATGTACAGTATAATTTTGCGATCGTGAACGTGTGGTTCAGGTTGTGCTTTTGAGAAGGGGGAAAACATGCACCTGGAAGATGATGGCACAGTCAGGATAGGTTTAACAAGCGTGGAATGGGTGGCATGATAACAAGTGATTCTATAATAACTATGAGCAATTGTATATTAATATAACAATTTAACTGCATATTACATAGTTATCGATCTAAGGATTGGTTTGTTGCCACTCTCCATCAAATGTTCGATAATTTTGTTACCTGCCGATCTTTTCATTCCCACATAATACCTTTTTCTGACTTTTTCCATCTTCTGCTTATTGTAAATTGGGATGTTCTTATCACCCTCTGGTGTTCTCCATCAGTTTCTCCAACAAGTGCTTCTTCACTTTTGCTGTCTCTCTCCATTTTACTGTCATCTTTCCACAGAAGCGCCACAACTGTATTGCTTTCAATATTATTGTCTCAATGCCATAGAAGACTACTTGCCAAACAAGTTTTTAATGGACTGCCCCTTTATATCTAGGGCAGTTGATACTATAATAATATTGGTTCCCGTAAGACGTTTTTAACATGCATGGAACACGTCATATTGTATGCTCATATTCTTTGCACACATCACAGCATGGATAATACATAGTCAACATATTCTCAAAATAAAACTGTGAATTTATTGAGTAAAAACCAAAACAAATCTGGAGCTGAGACTGGAGAAAAGCTAAAGCTGGAGACAGGATTATCTTCGTTATTTATGATTAACATCATTTGCCTAGAGAACAGGATATGAATTCATGAACTGTATATCATTGATGCTCACAAAGGAATTGATATGGCTAAGGCCCTAAATAACAAAAAAAATCCCTTAATTTCTAGGTAGTGTTTTCAAGAATTTCAAACCAGAATATCCAGAGTTCTTAGCAAACATGGATGAGTTGTGATCAGTTATCCTAAGGTCATTACAGCATCTTGTGCTATACCTATATACATCAGCATTGGTTTTCATAGTGAACATGGATTTGTTTTGCTACACAAAGATTATGGTATGAAAATATATACAAACAGAGAAGAGTTAGAATGTTAAATCTTTTAAAGTAAGGTCTACAACTGCTCACCCTTGGAACTTTTCATAAGATTCTTACTGCCCATTTTTGTAGCTTTGTCTTGAAAATAGGTACCTTTATTTCATATTTGATTTCATGGGACAGTTTTTTGAATAACCTTAAGCCCATATCTTTGGGCCCATGAGCAGTATTGTGTGTTTTGACACATGGTTGGTGAAAGTCATTGCAGGTCCTTTAGTTGTGACTATGGTAATCGTGGTTGGACTTGTACTGAGAAATATTACCCTTTGCATACAAGATGACATTAAATATATGAATGCAAGGTACTGGTAATAAACCAAGTCTTTTGAAGAGAGGTTTACATGGTGTATCGCTCGGAGCATTGCTTATAATATGTATGATCCTCTTTTGGATTTTGAAGATTATGCCCACATGGGGAGAGGAACCCAAGAAGAGGATACTAAAAGTAACACGAGAATAAAATTCACCGTAGTAAATGGATAGAAGGACCTCTAAATTTACAGAATATCTAATATTTTTCTAAAATGAGGAAGCATAGAGAACTTAACTTTCTACCTAATTTGAAAATGTGTTCCTCCCAAGACATGTTTCCATGCAGGATAACTCCCAAGAATTAGGTGATGGAATTTTGGGGAATGCTTACTCCTACATCTACTGGGATTGCAGTGGAAAATTTGTTTTTATTAGTGATATAAATCAGACTGGGCTTGTTTAAATTGGGTTTTAGGATGTTAAGAAGATACCATTCATTGAAAATCTTAGCTACTTCAGCTGCTCATTCTGTCAAACTGTCCACTGAGGAGGCTGACACAATAATATTTGTACCATCCACATACAATAATAGGTCTATTCCCTTCATGAACTTGAGCTTATCTGGTAGATCATTGATATAAATTAAAAATAAATTAGGGTTAAGTGCAGAACCCTGAGGAACATCCAGTGTTACTTCTCTACCAGGAGAAACAAATTTGGAGCCATTTCTTGAGAGCTCCACATGATGATGCCATTCACTTAGATATGATTCAATCCATTTGTAGGATGTGCCTCTTATACCGCAGCATTTCAGTTTATATGACGAAGTCAAAAGATTTAGTGAAATCAAAAAATAATCCTAAAGTTTCAGTTCTATTATCCAATCCTAAAAGTATTTGATTCACCATGTGATATGTGGCTGTTGTAGTGGACCTTGTTTTTCTAAATCCATGTTGAGATGTTGATAATAGGATATATGTTTCAAGTTATGATACTAGACGATGATAGAAAACTATTTAAAATATTTTCCACAACTGGTTCAACAGGGTAAGAATTCATTACCATTTTTCAACCTTTGCCTTTGTATATTGGGACTATTTTTTTGCTGATTTAAGAGGGCTTGGGAAAATTCCATTTTTAGGGATTCATTAATTAAGAATAAAAGCTGATCTTTAATAGTATTAAATGACCTTTTTATGACTATCCCTGGGATGTCATCTAATCCAGAACTAAATTTGTTTGAGAATTTATTGATAATGTGGGTCAGTTCCATGGCTGAACAGGGGTATAGATATAATGAATTGCACATGTTAGGAATATGAGAATAATAAGCTGAATTGACTGAAACTGTGGGATTTTGATGGGATAGGTAGAAATCATTCAGAATGGAGGCCATCTTAGAGTAATCTGGAATTGAATTTCCAGAGGAGTCATGCAGTTGAAGATCTTGTTGTAAATTATGGGTACCCATGGATTTGTTAATAATTTTCTAGATCTCTAAATTTATTGTCTGCATCAGTAAGCCTATGGCTGTTGAAAAATTTTTTAGCACACTGTAAGGTTTGGTGACAGCTTTTGTTTGATGAACTGATCAGACATCCTCCTTTTGGCAGGTCAGTCCTGCTTTAATGCAGAATGATGCAAGTCATGTTCGAACCCATAACAATTGTAATTTTATGTGCATGTCATGCGGACATTTCATGTGAATATTTTTAGGTGGTACAGGGGTCTGAAGCTAAAAGGTAATTAAAACTGGATGCAAACATTTAAATAGGTTGTTTGGTGGGTCAGTCCATCTTAAAAGGTGATAGTGGAGTCAGACAGGGAAGAATTAAAGGAGATAGACAAGGAGAGTTCAGAGAAGAAAAAAAGGAGGAGAGCAAATCATGTCCGTAGGGCCAAAGGAGGAAAATGCAGCAGGCCCAGAGGAGTGGTTGGAGGACTATGTTTTTGGGCAGTTTAATTATAGGTGGCCATACACAGATTGGCATAAACTGGGGCAATGCAAGTCCCCATTATGGCACTTTTAGTCTGTAGATAAAAACTATTGTTAATGTGGAGGCATTTTTAGTAGGACAAGTTATGTCAGATGAGGACGGAATTTATGGTGTATGGATTTGAGAGAGGAAGGATTCCTACCTCATTTGTGTGGTATGTATTGATAAAGAGATATAATTTCTGTAGTGGCCATGAGAATTTTTGTTTGTGGAGGAATTTTGATTGAATTTGGTAAGTTAAGGAAGTGGTAGGACTTTCTAATACAGAATGGGAGGTAATATGCATGGAGGTTGAGGACGATGGTTTCAAAATTTGGAAATCCTCCCCTCCTTTATAAAAGAAGAAGGCGGTGAAGGGTATTCCCAAGTGAGCCTGGTTCAGGCCAAACCCAGAACATGCTCTTAGAAGCCAAATGCATGCCACCTTAAGGATTTTGAGATGCTGTTGTGCATATGAGGGAGGTAAACATTAAAAATTTAAAGCAGTCATTGAAAGAAATATTGGGGCTGAGGCATTTTTGGAAACTGGTAGATGGGCTAATGAGGAAAAAGGGTTGCTGGAGGTAATCAATGTGGATATTGAAGGTGGTACTTGGCCAATGTAGAAGAAAGAATGGACTTTGCAGCTGAAGACGCATGAGGGAGTAGAGAGGGTTGGGAGAGAATTGGTGAGCTCCAAATCCATCTTCACCACTCCTTCCCTCCCTTTGCAACTCACCACTTATCCTTATGTGTAAGTATAAACTGAAATGAGAAATAATAAAATTATCTTGTTTCAGTGAAGCCGTGGGGTAAGTAACAAGATACCTCTTCTAGAATATAACTACAATATCTGACTTGCAAGCAAAGCGTTCAATATCAATCTGCTTTAAATTTCATTCTTTTGAAACTGTGGGAGATATTTTGAGAGAAAATGTCAAAAGGGATCAGAATAGTAAGAGGACAAGGAGTCATGTTTAATGGTTTGAACACTTAAAAGTCATCAAATTAATTATTTACAATAGACTGAATTTGCATATCAAAAAACATATTTAAATATTTTGCAAGCCTCCAGTAATTGCAGCTTTCGTCGAATGGAATTGACAGTCTATCTCTAAAATGTCCTCAGCTAATCACTGCATGTACCACACTTATTTTCATACACACATTCTAATATTAAGAAGGAGTTTGAGTAAAAAACTAATTGTAATATACATTGATAACAAACAGAATTTCAAACCTAAATTATAGGGAAAAATGTATCAATAAAAACTGCATATAAGTGAGTAGTGCACCACGGTAGTCCAGGGGTAGAGCATTGGGCTATTGACTGGAGGTTGTGGGTTTGATAGTCGGGCAAACTTCTCTGGGTACCCTCAGCTCCACACAAGCTGTGTGATTTTTCAGGTACCAGATCTTCCTAGATAATCATAGGCAGCACAGGGAAAGGCACTGGCCCCCCTACCTTAAAGTGTGAATTTCACATGCCATTGGGCTTAGTACTGGTTGAACTCTACCCTCACCTACCAAACCAACCTTCGGGTTGATTACTGTGCCATGGTTTTTAAGTAAGTAGTTACGTAAGTAATTCAAAATGGTGAAAAAGAGTTCAGTAGAAAAGTGAAATATTTGCAATATGATTTTGCTAATATTTCAACAATAAGAATCTAATTCCAGATTGTTTTATTCATAGTTTTTTTGCATTTTTCCCAAAGAATAATAATTTAGATTGATTCTAAGCATTCAATATTCCTCCCACTTTTGGAAAATGGTTCAGACAAAATCTGGCATTCTACCATTTGAGTTTATGAAATTATAATGTAGTACACAAAAATATATTTTTCAGCATAAATTAGCCAGGAATTATTATAGTATTAATCATCATCATCAGTAGTTCACTTTTAAGATTGGTTTAATTCAGCCCACCATTCTTTTCTTATTAGTCTTAATTCCCTCACCCCATGATAGCTTTCCTGTTTTATGTCCTTCTAAACAGTGACAATATGGTTATCATAGTCAGTCATCCAATGGTTTATTTATTTGGGAAGTATCTTTATGTATGAGTTTATGGAGAAATGGACACTGGCTCTGGGCTGAACTTAAGGATATCTGGACTTCTATTGGATATGGAAATATGTTCTACCATTATGACATCCTTTACTGGCAAAAAAAGGCTATCCAACTGATGTGCTCCCAGATCTCCATTTGCTTGGAGAGAATGTGCAAGCGCCTTATCTGTTCTCACTGAAGTAGCAGCTGGAGTTTGACATCAGAGAGGACAAATGGAGTGGTGCCTATCTAATCCTCTTGTTATAAGAAAAGTGTAAACGAGATGTGATGGGCAGAACATGAGCATGTCCTATTGTACAGGAGACAGTTATGCAAAGCCACTAACTGGATGTCCAAAGCTAGTGTGCAACCTGCTACCCTTCCGGACTTAATTTCCCAAGGGCTTGTTCCAATGAATTTACTTGGCTTATGGAATGAAAAGTTTCCCAGGGGCACTGTTGGGCCTGTCCTGGGGGAGGAGGGAATTGTGCTGTAATTGTTAAGTTCAACCAAACATTAAAATCTGAGGAAGGAATAAGCTGATAACCTAAGGTGGGACGAGAAGGTTGGATGTTAATTGTTTGTGTAATATAATTATATTAATATTTTATTCTCCAAATAACATTATACATTGATATAGGATTTGATAAATAGAACAAGTACAAACAGATTAAACAGTGCAAAATGCAGGAAGACTATTGTCAAATGGAAGGGTCATGATGATATTTGTCAAGTGAATAATAGTTTTGAGAGGAAAAACAGCTTCACTCCTGACTTGAATGAACTTAAACTCTTGATACCTCTTAGGAGAAGTAAAAGTATCATAAATACACTGACTGAGAGTTACTTATCAGAGTTTTTAACAACACCTTGGGGTTAAGCTCAATATGTAGCAATTCTGTGAGAATGTAACAAAAGAGGAGAAGAGTTTTAAGAATATTGGCCTGCAAGTGAACTGAATGAGGAGAGGGTCAACTCATCTTTTTCCGTAATCTGAAGATTTTGATCATCATCGAAGATGATCCACATAAGAAAATGTTTGATATAAAATTTGTAGGAAATTGACTATAATATAAGGTGAGAAGGACCTTGCCATTGGCAGTTAATCTGAGAAAAAATACCAGGAAATAAGTGGAACTCATATTTTGGTCATATTTAGATTGTGCTCACCCCAAGATAAATTGGAGGATAAGTTGAATCCCAAGGAATTTCGTACTGTAGGTCTGCCTTGTAGGATATCCATTTATATCATGCATCAGGCCATTTTGGTTTTAATGAGAACAGGAGAAATACATGATTAGTGATTTCTCTAAATTTAGATACAGATTATTATTATGGCACACCATATGATTACTAAAGCTCTGTAGTAGAACCAGGCATTCACAGGCATAGTCAGAAAAGATTAGTACATTGGCATCATCTGCTGACAGAATGACCTTTGAGTGCTCAGTTATATTATGGCATGATAACTAGGATGGCCACTCATATAAAATTAGACCATAAATGGAATCTAAAACAGTCTATTAGAGCTCCACAGAATAGGGATCTGGCAGTAGTCTAATATTTAACACCTTCAACATGGATTAAATGGTTTGAGACTAATGATATAGAAATAATTGAATAGAGTAATTGGGAATACCCCTCACATACCTATTCTATCAGCTTATGCTAGAAGGAAGTCACTATTGAACTTGTCAGCGAAACAAAAAATCTTCAAACAAACATAATGGGTTCATCTTTGTCAATAAAATGAAATAGAGTGCTTTATGGACTGCTGATAAGAATGATATATTTTTTCTAAAACGATGTTGGCAGGCTTTATGACGAAGAAGTAACTAGCCAGGTATAATAGAGCTTCTCCAAGATTTTTATCTATCATTGAATAGCATTTGGTTGATAGTTCCAGGCCTCTTTTAAGTCACCTTACCCATTGTAAACAGAAATAACTTTGGATTCTTTAAGGCATTTAGGAAATATGCCAGGGCATAGTGATTTGTAAAAATAATCATAATAAGGGATCCAGAACCTGAGAAGAAGATTACACAGCTGATATATGAATAATTTCCCAGTAATAATGTGTGGAAGCATTTCATGGCTTAGCGAAACCCTTAGTATTTCCTCTTATTGACAACTTAAGTTTCAGTGCCTAGTCTGTTCATCTTCAGGTATGCAAACAGAAAATCTTAAAAACCCATTTGTGGATGGTGGAGGATGCAAGGATGATGTTGAGGGATAGGGGGATTAGTGGGAAGGGCTGTGGAGTAGGAGGTGGTGCGGCCAACATCGGAGACGTGGCTGAAGGGGAAGGATTCACCAGATTGTGAGCATAGACCCTATTCACTGACTGTTGGAGGAGGCATAAGAAGGGATAAGTGGGAGAGAACATTGTGTCAAGAAGAATTTAGCAATTAGAATTCAAGCCATTTTAGATTTATCTTATACGCCATGTCCGGACAAACTCCTCTCTTCTCAAAATGTAAAATCTTAAGAATGAAGCACATTTTGTTTGGTTTCCTAATGGTACTCTGCAAACTGGGACCTAGTGTTCCAAATGGAAGTAGACTCCTTTATTCATTCACGGAACATCCTTCCTGTTGGGCCCCCACACTTTCATATTGCAAAGCATTCATATGTTAGAATGCATACTCCACTTTCAAGCCAGCGAAGAATTACAACAATTTTTGTCAATTCTCCAGTCACTGTGTCACCAAAATCTTACCCATTATTGAAATAGAAAGAAAGACTCGTACTTTTCCACAGATTTTATTATACGGCACGACGCGTTTCACCGACTTGCGGCATCATCACGTACCTGATGATGCCGCAAGTCGGTGAAACGCGTCGTGCCGTATAATAAAATCTGTGGAAAAGTACGAGTCTTTCTTTCTATTTCAATAATGGATATCAATTACTTCCACGAAGTGAAGCCTGAAACAATAGAATAAAATCTTACCCCACTGCACAAAAAAATTATTTTTAAAATCTCCTTTCATATTACTAGAATAAGATCCCAAATTCAGAAAAAGAGCTCCATAATAAACTGTTCTAAAAGTAACACAACTGTCTTGAGATGATAGAAATGGTAGTAATTTTAAAAGTATTTTTCTACTCTGGGATATGGCCTGAACCCCCAAAATTCTATCTAGCACCTACTTATGTAATCATGAAAATGCTTTTTTCAATTAATGATTATAAGAAATGACTGATTTTTAGCCTCCCATTCATCAAATGCCCATCACAATAAAACATCTCTTTGTACAATGCTATTGAAATGTTTATGAAAACATTTTTATAACTATTTTATTCATTTTAAAGAATGCCTTGTGTTATGAGTTTGTCAGCCTTCACTCTGAAGGAGAATGAAGCAGAACAAACGATTTTTCAAATTACTTCAATAAATACATTTTTTCCTCAAGTATTAAGGAGTTTTATTGGTGTTGGGTATATTTTAATACTGAATATATCTGAGCTTATTCAATAAAGGCTTCACAGTAAAACTGCCAACCCTGAAACATCCTTAACTGATCATGCCTACATGACAAGCACAGTGTGCATTTGCTATTTCTTCTCAACAGTGGCTCCATTAATTATGGTGTAGATGTGTAGGCATACTCTCTTCAGAAGAGGAAAGGAAAACAATAACATGATCCAATTGCAGAGGGAAGAGATTTTACCCTAAAGCCAACAGAAATGGAAACTGCTAGCCCTTCCTAGAAAAATATTTGGGTGCCTCTGAATTGAAGAGCAAGGTATATTTTTCTTATGGTCAAACTGAATTCAAAGAAATAGTGACTATCAATATGTAGTATATGGTTGAAAATGGCTTGGTCAGTAAAGGGTCAAAAGTTTCACACGAGACTAGACTTGAAATAAACTGAACTACAAAGCTGGAAACTTAAACTAAACAATTATTATTAACTTTACTGATCAGCATTTTTGTCAATAAATCATCATCAGTCAAGTTAATTGAAGTCATTTATTTTCTTAGCCTTCTCAGAAAATATTTATGAAACGTTTTACTAGTTTTCCCTTTTAGTATCTAAGTTTGCAGGATGAACCAATGAACAAGGTAATTTATCACCATTCATAACTTGCTATAAAATTTTCTCTTAATTTATAAGCAAGGTTAAACATTTGACGATGACTTCATAAACCTATATCGATTCAAATGGTCAGTGTATTTTATATATAACTTTGTTATTTCAAGTTGACAAGGATGAAGAAAAATATGATTGGATTGCAGATCTATTCAAGGGACTATAACTACTACTTATAATTAGCCCAGAGATCACAATACAAAAATAATAGGTAGGTGGTGTATGTACATGACATACAAGGCACATCAAAAAGGAGCAGAGACAATGGCTCAATTAAGATACATAAAAAATGAAATGGTGGTCACAGTTACATAATATTTGGCACAAACCCATGAACATCGGCACATGAAATATCAATTCAGAAAAATCATTGATCACCATCATGAATTGGACCATGACCATTGCTATTAACTAAAAGTATTAACTTACTGGTCGGGAATATTGTTCAGATATTCGTCAACCAAGTACAACACATTACGGTTAAGATATCTTTTTAATTTATACCTGAATGCAGCAGTTCCTTTTGTATCCTTAATACTTTGGTATTTTGTTATATAATCTGATGTCCATTTCATTGGGTCCTAATTTCAATGCTTCAGTTCTTACATTCCCATAATGCATGCCGTGCCTTCCTCTGGTGCAATGATGATGATAAGCAGAGTTAAGAGAATAGTTGCCAATGTTATTTTTTATATACAGAATTTAAAAAATAATGTAGATGCACGGTAGTGGTAGCTAATTTAATTCATGGAAAATAGGCCTTGATGGAGCATTGTGAGGTTTCCTGGGGATGATTCTAATAGCTTTCTTTTGCATTTTCATGATGGTTTGAGAAATAGCTGCTGATCCCCATAATATCATACTCCAGGTTATATTTGAATAAATTGAATAGAACAGTTTTACTATTAGTTTCATAAAGGTGTCTTAATAAATAGCAAGTTGAACTGAGCCTATGTTAAAGGGCTTTTACATGCATATCCCAAGAAATATTTGCATATAGAGAAATACCTAGAAATTTACATTCCATCACATGCTCAATTAATTGGTCATAATTTTTACCAGCAGATCAACTGTCACGTTCTTATTGCGTCTTAAGTATACTATTTTACTTTTATTTATATTTAAGCCTAGAAGGTTGTCTGTAAGCCGCTTGTTTATTGCAAATATGACAGACTGATTTTTCCACAAGGTTGGGATATGTTTGTATTGATATTATTACATTAGTGTCATCAGCATACAACACTGTAAGAAGTTAGATGGTTCATTGATGATCAGAAGAAGGAGTGGCCCATGGGTTGAGCCTTGTGGAACGCCTTTGTTAACTTGACATGCTTCAGATGAATATTTTGGCCCATCAACTGATAATATTACTTTCAAATTAAAATGAAAGCAACCAATTATCACTAGGGAGCAAGCTAGAACTCTTTTATGTTCACTTACTGGAACTTCTTTTGAATGAAAAACAATATTACACCTGGGCCTAAGAAACAGTATTGGTGCTAATGCCTTCATTCCAGCTGCAGTAGCAGACTGATCCACAACAAATAAGAGATGGGGAAACTGGAGGCTTTCAATGTTCGGAGCTGCCATGACCAAAACTTAGGCCACTGACATGTTTCATCAACTAGAAGGCTGCTGTCTGCACGCTGAAAATCATGTAGCACTATTTCAGAACAAATGAGTTTCAGAGCCACCTACCTTCTCATTTTTCTTCTACAAATCAAACGCCCGAAACTCTAAAGGTGGTACTCCAAGGTAACATGCACATCAAGAGTAAGAAAAATGCATTATCACCTTTGGCACATGTCCACATTTATTTAATTCTTCAAATGTAATTTTCAATTCTTAGAAGTTAACACATTCACGAGAAATGACTGATATTTTGCCTCAAATATGGACGAGAACAAAGTAATATTCAATGAGAAATTTGTGATATGATTTTACAAGAATAACCTGAATTTTAGTGAGCTATTAAATTTGTCATGAGTCTATACCACACACAATTATGATATGCAGAGTTATATCTTGCCAGGAAATAAGACAAACTTGACCAAAAACTACTCCTGAGGCAAAAAGGCAACTGCAATTCAATCTTTTTAATCTTATGAAGTGATGCCAAAACTGGCAAGTGAAACATCACGGCACTATGACAATTTTGAGACCACTGACAATAAGGATATCATGTTACCACAAGAGCCTGTGTGCTTAATATAGTGATATAATATTTTATTATTTACAGAAAGTATAAACAAAGTCAAACATTCCACTAAACCAGTAAATAGAGGGATACTGCTCAAATGATATAAAATTAAACTGAGAACACAACAAAGCACTGTTATTTCGCTGAATAGTAAAAAAAACCACAAATACCCAAAGATATAAAAACATAAGCATTTCACATTTTGATAATAGAATAATGTTTAATAAAATTGCCTAACCACATAATAGGTTACATAAACCAGGACAAAAATGCATTTTTACATGTTATTAGTAATATTTACATATTACAATGTATTGCCATATAACTGGGAACCCCTTTCTTTGTAATCACGGCTGCATCACAAAGAATAATGGGTCACGTGCAGCAGGTACCACAGATATTTTGATTTTCTGTACCATAAACAGCAGCAGTTGAATACCATGCCATGTTTATCACTTTGAAAATCAGGACTGCACTTTCACAAATTCAGGTGTCTTTTAAAGAATCTAGACCTTAGCACAAGTCTGGTTCATAAATTTCCGTGGGAGATTATTGTTTATAAGTGGTCATCAAAAGTCACACACTGATTCTAGGAGCTTCAACTCACATAAAAATATACAAATCAAAGCATTCATGCCAAAATCTCTGTATTGTTTATGATCCACCTTAGAGGGCATGAATAAGGGAGCATGTCTAGGAATTAAGCACCTCAAAACTCCCACAAGTGAAGGCAACTTCCTGAGTGACCAGGAGTACCATGGCAACAGGATCATTTTAAGTGTCACTCTTCCACAGCTTAATTGTCTTATCCTTCTCCAGAGCAGCCGATGCTATTATATTCTCCGTTGGATGGCAAGTTGTACATAACACCACATCTGGTAAAAAATTAAAAAGTGCTAATATTTTATAAAAGATTAACTGGAGCAAAAAATATACACACGTAAAAAACTCATATAGCATAAATGATTTAGTCTATACAGTATCAATTGAGTGAAAAAGGAAGGTAACAAATTGGAAGAGCTATTTAAAAATTGGGCCTTTTGTATGCAAGAATAAAGCCAAAGCAAGAAGATAATAATATAAACACGTATTTAAATGCAAGTGGCAGTTTAAGACATGTTTACATTTACACAAATGTCAATTTCTGCAGTTACTAATTGATCCATTTATGCACTGCAAAATAAATTATTTTGGGTGGTATTTGTGAAATTTTCATATTATTTCACTATTTCTCTTAAACATCTTTTATTACTTGTAATTCTTTGGACTAAAACCTTATACATTGACTCATTTTGCAGACTGATAGTAATGGGATACCATTCCCTACCTGCAACAATATAGGCTATCCCAGATGGTGCTACAAAATAAGGCTCTAATTTTCTAAGAACCTCACATTCACTATTCATCATAAACCTCTCCACATATTTAAAGTTCCAAAATATTTAAAGAGGGAAATATAATCAAATTGGTTAACCAATTCACAATTATACTATGGTAAAACTTGAGGAAAATGGTCTTATGGTCCAACATTCTCACTATGAAGAAATTTGTTGGTTTTCTTGTGGGGTTGGTTGAATAAATACCGTTTGGTCTCTACCAGAATATGGATTTATAGTATTTTATGAAAATAACATTGTGGCTCCTGAAGCCACAGTCATAAATTTTTTAATAAGAAAGTAATAGCTTTGATCAGTTGATCTCTGCATACTTCCAGATCCTTGCAACAAATATAACTTGATTAGATCTTTCACCAAAACCTACTGGCAGGGTTGCTGGTGAAACTATTGTCTACTCTAGCCATGATCATGTCGGGAACCTGGAGACAAGAGACATGAAATGCCCTTTTCAGAGGGAGTTACTCTGTAGGATAATAGGCCCATTCTTTGAAGGAGGAAGTTAAGAGGAGACTACAGGATTGAGATAGAAATAATTCATTCCATTTAGAAAGATCTACCAGTCCGGAGATGAGTAAAACATGTGGTAATACAAACAACTGGGCATGAGACCAGACAAGCAACAGACTAATTCCAAAAAAGATATTTAAGCGGAACTGTGGAAGTCAAAGAGGATAATATCAACCCAGGAACTACAAGGAATGGTTGAGTCAACATGCAGACCAACCACTACTCAGGAGAAATGAACTGATTTAATAAATATAAGTGAATAGAGATCTTGATTACGAACAATATTTTTGACAATTTTTTTTTTAATGTCAAGGTCAACCATGCAGTTCAACCAGCAAACCTTCAACATTTTTCCATGTTAATTCTTAAATTGGTTTTTCCTTTACCGTTTTTAAAATTTTTAATGATAATTGGTATTTGGTTTTGCAGACAAATCACATTAGATGCAATAATTGATGATTCAATGATTGATGATTAGCCCTCAAGAGGTTGCACAAAATGAAAAAGACCAGGTTGCTCAAACAATTACAAATTAAAAACATTTTATCATCATAATACCTTTGGCATTCTCACTACATCATACACTTGTACTTGCATTGTGTCGGGCAAAGAATGAGTTCCTGATGAAGGGTAAGCTGATTTTTTTCTTTCACAACACATTAAGAGTCTTCTTTTGATTTGAGAATGTAAGAGGGCACACATAAGTAACCAATCATATATTCATCATTACGATTTTGATTTACCGAAGCATAATAAAAATGAATAATGTGATGTGATTTTATTTTGAAATCTGAACCCACACTATAAATATATTTTCAGAATTGCCCATTCTAATTTCACTCACTTTTACAAGGAATAAATGCAGCAGAATTATATCAGGTGTACAAGCTTAAATCAACGGTTTTTGGCCAGGAAAAAACATGTTTTTTTCTTGGAAAGTGAAAAAATTATTTATTCAAAATATTGTCCCTAGCTAGCTAAACATTTTTCCCATCTTTCGGGCAATTTGTGGATACCACTCCAAACAATTCTTTCTCTTTCAATGCAACAATTTGTCAAGGCATTTTCTGATGTCTGCGAAAGTTTTGAAGCGCTGTTCAGCGAGCATGTAGCCCTTCGACAAAAACAGGAGGTTAAATTAAAGAATTATGTATGAGAAATGGTACAGCAGGATTCTGTCTGTAGATTTTTAAGTGACAAGTTCAGGAAGGAGAAAGAGGACTAGCATTGAACAGATTAGTGAATCGGTCACAATTTCATTGAAAACTGTGAAATGTGGGAGTTGTAAAATGAATTAAGAAATAAGACATTATAAATAATGTACTTGATGGCCCAGAAGATGATTCACAGTGTGAAGACTAAGTTTCCAAAGAGAGACTTAAAGTGATTCTTCATTTAGCTCCAAAGATTAATTCCTGCGTTTTCGAATTGGCCATGAAAAGGTATATAGTCGCAATGCATCCTAGTACCATTTTATAGACATACATAACAATTAAATTAGTATGATAACACATGGAAACACATGAAAAAATTAAATTCTTTTTCCTTAAAACCATGCATGAAAAAAGTGAGTGTGCCTTATATGGTGGCAATTACAGTAAATGGGTACATACTTGTAGATAAGCATTATTGAATATGCAATTTATGACAAAACCATCCCAAGATCTTACCACACCCGATGACTTTTCTGACAAAAATACTGAATACTATGCATTTGTCTCCTGTATGCCCCTTTACTAATACACAAACATCAAATTTAACAAAAATATTCCAGCACTCCTAATATGCAATATCACAAACGCTTGTTATGCTCAACTATATAGGGCTGAGAGTTGCCCGGATGAGAAGATATCAAGATTGTCCAAGGTTTTGACAGAAATAACCACATTGAACATTTTCCACCTCTAATCTTTAGCATTGATGATTTCCAATGACTCCATATGATGCATTAAGAGACCCAAAGTGTACTAAGTTCCCATTAAAACATGAAATAAACTTACTTTAATATAATATATCTTACATTTTCTCCAAAAGGAAAGTTAATAGACACTCACCAGTATCTTTGTACTAAAACATGGTAACACATGCTTAATTCTACTATCTCGTTCATTTAATCTTTTTCATTATTTTATACATTATGAAGATAAGTATTTGATCAAACTTAACATAGAAGTCTTTTACTTCTGAAAATTGGGCTATTTTTCTTTTGAAATTACTCAACACTGCTGTTCTCCAGCATAATTAAAAGCTACCATACCAAGAATATTATGGTTGATGTTGCGATAAAACTCAATTAATGTCACCTGGGAAGTGAATTTTATTTACATTTTAGTAAAGCTTCAATGGAAGAATGTAATTAACGGAGTGAATGAGATGTTGACCTATTAATATAACCACGGGAGCATTTGCTTGAATTTTCCATGATGGAAATGTCCACTGAAAATGGAACTTAAAGTTTGATTGAAATGAATGATTCAGGATTTTCAGTTGTCTCCAGCACTTATAAAAAATTACTTATATCTCTTCCTTAGGAATCTCAGAACATAAATTTGGTGTTTTGTTACATAGGACACTAAATGAATGCATCCAGTCCATTGTGATAACCACAATAAAGACTGTGTCAAATTCCTTTAAGGTAGAGACAGATTACTCGTCATTTTCTTTAAGAGTTTAAGGTTGTTCACATTATTCCATAGGAATACTCTTCAACATGACCTTGACAACATGGCTATGATCAGCATTAGCGCACAAGTATAAACACCCTTTCTCGACAGGTTTTCCTCGAAGAACTTTGGATTTATTTTGTAATTCTTACATTTTCATGGGAATACTACCTTGATCAAAAAGTTCCCGGAATAACCACCGTGTGGCCCTCCCATCGTTCCGATTTGAGTTCTGTTTTTTTTGTTAAATTGGTACATCTGTTGTTGATATTCCCTTTAAATCTTAGTGTCATAACTTGACATTTGCAAAAGTTACGTAGCCAAGAGTACATCTATCTCTGTGTGTGTTGGCGATTTTTTATAATTTCAGAAATGGATTTAAATTTGCAACAACGAACTTGTATTAAATTTTGCGTAAAAAACGGATTTAGTGGCGCACGGACGTTGGAAATGTTGGAAAAGTGTTTCGGCAACGATTCTCTAAAAAAAACGGTCGTTTACCAGTGGCACGAGCGGTTCAGAAGTGGTCGTGAGTCAATCGAAGATGATGAACGCAGTGGCAGACCATCGACATCGAAAGTCGGTGAAAAAATTGATAAAGTAAAAGAAATGTTGGTCAATAACCGCAAATTAACCATCAGAGAAATAGCGGAGGACTTGAACATTGCCTATGGATCCGCCCAAGACATTGTGGTTAATGATTTGGGTTTCCGTAGTGTAGCAGCAAAGTTGGTGCCGAAAGACCTCAATTTCATGCAAAAAAGAGACCGTGTTGACGTCGCAAAAGACATGATTTGCGAGGCTGAATCCGATCCCACATTCATCAAAAGGATCATTACTGGAGACGAGACGTGGGTTTATGAGTACGACACGCAATCCAGACATCAGGCAAGTGAATGGCGTTCACCAAATGAGCCGAGACCAAAAAAACCACGTCGTTTTCAGTCAAAAAAGAAGGCAATGCTGACGGTTTTCATGGATTACAACGGTGTAGTGCATCATGAATTTTTGCCAGAAGGCCAGACAGTAAACAAAGAGTATTATTTGGGCGTTATGAGACGTTTGCGTGAAGCAATTCGCCGAAAGAGACCAGAAATGTGGGCAGAAAACTCGTGGATTTTGCACCATGATAACGCACCGTCGCACAGTGCTATATTTATTCGTAATTTTTTGACGAAAAATGCAACAAATACCATCCAACAGCCACCGAATTCACCTGATTTGGCTCCCTGTGACTTCTTTCTGTTCAATCGAGTTAAAAAACCATTACGGGGAACGCGTTTTAGCAGCCGAGAGGAAGTAATGGAAAAATCGCAGGAAGCACTGATGGACATACCGAAAACCGACCGTAACTTTTGCAAATGTCAAGTTATGACACTAAGATTTAAAGGGAATATCAACAACAGATGTACCAATTTAACAAAAAAAACAGAACTCAAATCGGAACGATGGGAGCGCCACACGGTGGTTATTCCGGGAACTTTTTGATCAAGGTAGTATATTCAGTACAAATCCTTTTAATCTGCAATATATATCTGAGATAGCTACAATTAAATTCAGTCAGTCAAAGCTTGCACTTTTTCTGAAAACGGTTCAATGGTTCAAGCACACACTTTTATCATGCGCACAATGGAATCTTTCTTAACGAGTACCTTTCACAGCAAGTAATGAGGAGAGGGGGATTCCCGGAGTGATTGTAGGCCTGCTGATTCTGGTTGCATTTAGCACTCATTCTCCTAGCATCTTAATATTGCTAGTGATCACACATTTTTCCAAACTTGTGTTCAGACATATCATTTGAGATTTTTTTGTGCAAAACTAATAATATTTGGTGAATAGTTTGAAAAATGACCCTGAAGAAAAAGTCGCAAGAGGAAAGCTGTAAGAGCAAGCTTAACTTATTTTTCAGTCAATTACAGCAATGATACCTAATGCAATTCCTAAATGAGTAACATGAACTAGAAGGTCCAGATAAAAAGGAATTGCGGTACATAAATTGTAGCAAAAAGTTAAAAGAAAAGAAAATCATCAATTACACTTTGTTCACACTTTTACTGACAATTTATAATATGCTTATTTATGTGGTGCATAGTAGTATATGCATGAGTACTGTGTGTACTCATGTATAGGTCGATCTTGTGCATAAATCAACCCTAGTTTTGTGGTAATTATTAAATACTGCTATGTCAACTCCAGTAAATTGATTATAACTATAAATTTTTAACTTTCATTGATTGCATATTCTCAGGTAACAACAGCTAAAAGATATGATTAAAAATTTTAAAGGTAACTATGAAGTTGTGGATAACCATTACTTATTTAATATATTTACCATTATAATTGATAGTAAAATGTTAAGACAATTCTGAAATTTACTGCAAATGCTTCCAATACAGCTACAATTCTTTGGTTTCCCTGCTATACCACAACAAGCAAGCAGCAATATGTTAAGTACTTTTTGACGTAAGAAAAGTTATCACTGTGATGTTATTTGAGGGCATACAATGGCCATGAATTTCAGAATGCGACCTTGTAGAAAGTAACTCACAACTCAAAAAAAATTTTTTAAAAACATACAATACACACCTCTCTCTTGTATAAGCTGACCCTTGATGTCGTCACTGAAATTTTATACTTAAAGGTCTAGTCTAACTACACATTCATATAAAAATTAGTTGATTTTATCAATTTAATTCCACCAATTATCTACCTCCCTTCCTTGAAAACTATTCAGTTATCAGGAATAAAAGGTCAGTTTAGAATAAATATACTGAAAAATTACATATTCATGATAAAGAATATCAGAGACAACATAAATCAAACATAAATACATAACATAATGAATGACAGCAAAATCTTTTCACCAATAATAATCAAAAAGATATCTTACCTGTGTGTCCTTGTAATTTTTGAACAATTTCTTTGGTCTGAAGATTCCAAATGTAGACCATATTATCCTCAGAACCAGACACAATCCACTGAGAGTGGGATGAAATTTGTAAATAAAAGAAATTATTTACTATCATAAAAAATATAGGCTTGTTAAAAAAGTTAAAATCAGCTAACAATTACACCATCAAACAGAAAGACAGAAACAGAAGACAGAAATGCTAATCTTCTCAACAATTGTTCTAGCAAGTTCCAAATTGGCAAAAAATATTTTTCAGTGTTACTAATACTCTAAATGTTTCAAAATGATAACATCAAATTACGTAATGCAGAAAAACAATTGTCCAAAATGCATTCCTAAGAAATATAAGCATGCATTTACAATGCAATTTTCATTTATATCAGAGCTGCACTAATCACATCAGAAATGAAAAAAAATACTTTTTCATAAAATAGATACAGACAGGGTGAGTCAGAATTGACTCCCATATTTGACAGGTAAATTACAAAAAAACTAACCAAGAAAATTAAAAAAGTTATTATTTCTGAAAACTACATTTAACGCCATTTTTCAAATTAGGTCTTGAAAAGTATTTTACCCAGGTGACGACCTTGGTGAGCAATGCGCATGTTGAGTCATTCATAAAATTTTCAAAAACTCTTCTCAGCATATCTTGCGTTATTCCAGCGATGACATCTGTTATTGCTTCCGCAAGAGCATTGAAGGCCTTTGGTTGAACTTTGTAAACCTCAACTTTGAGATATCCCCAAAGAAAAAATCACATGGGCTTGAGTCCAGGGAGCGAGGGGTCAAAGGAACATCTCGTAAAGAGATCACGGGGCCAGGAAATTGTTCTTGTGGGATTTGGAATGAACGATGAGTGGTATGCGCCGTGGCATTATCCTGTTGAATCCAAAAGGCTTCTGTGTCATATTCCTCACCATAGTCATCCATTTTGGGGAGTAAAAAGTTCTCCAGCCACAATAGCGCATGGAACTCACAGTAACAGTTGAACCTCTAGATTCAAAAAAGTAGGGCCCAATAATGCCAATGGAGGACACAGTGCACAAAATTGTCAATTTGGGACTATGAAGAGGTCTTAGGTGAAGTTCATGAGGAATGCCAGTCGCCCAGTAACGAAAATTTTGCTTATTTACTGAGCCAGAGAGGTGAAAATGTGCTTCATCACGAGACCACAGTGCTCTCTGCATCGCCACCACACTATCATTGTTCTGAAAGAACGTTTCTATGACAAAGCCTTGATGTTCACCAGACCACTGCATGGTAACTACTAAAAATTTTTCCCCCCAGCTAATGCCACTACTCCAACTCCGCTAATCCACCTCCATGCTCTTCAGGGATTTTTTAAAACTAGGGAGGCTATTCTGACTCACCCTGTATATACATTAATAGAAGCTATACTTATATATTATGCTTTTAATCAATGAACCTTATGAATTTCAATTTTTATGGAAGGTAATAGCTAGTACAAATATACATTAGAGATAAACTACTGTTAAATGCTGGATAATTACCTTTCCTCCAGTAACAGAAAAATTAGCAAAGATGCAATATTTCTCGTTCCGATGACCAGCATAAGTCTTGAGACACTTGCCCTTGCTGTAGTCCCACAACTTCAGCGTATTATCAAGTGTTGCTGCTAATATGTATTTGCCATTAGGGGAAAACTTGACAAATGACACGGGAGGATTATCATCATCAATTAAAGTTTTCAAGCATTGGCCAGATGATGTATCCCAAATTCGACTGTAAAAGATGTAACATGTAGCATGTTTTTAATTACCCCAAAAACTATATCATTAGCAGTTGAATTTCTAATAGTCCACACAATATAATTGAAAAAAAAAACACCGAACTTCACTATTTAATTACCAGGGGATATAGAAGTCCAGTGAGTAAAGCACTGGGCTACTGACCAGAGGGCCTGGGTTTGATTCGAGGTGATGCCTCTGGACACTCTCAGATTCAACCTAGCTATGCGATTTTTCAGATACCAGATCTTCAAAGGTAACTATGGGTGAGAGAAAGTAACTGGCCCCCTTACCCTGTTGTGTGAATTTAACATGCCCATGCGCTTAGCACTAAGTGACTTCTACCCTCATCTATCATACCAACCTGCATGTTGATAAATGTGAATTATGGTGATTAATTTTGGTGCAAATGTCCTCACAGTCAGGGCATCTAAAAATTAAATTACTGCGACTACTAATTGCGGCCATGATCACTTTCTATTGTAACCTTAAGTCTGTACCATTACAACGCTAAGACAAGAGCCTAAAAAAAATTGTTTAAGCTCCTTCACAGAGCAAAACTGGGTTCTAATGCTTTCACACATAAGAGAACTGTTTCTCAGGTCCAAATAATTCCCTACAGACCAACTTTCATACCAATACTTTCATTTCATTTCTACAATCTTCATTAAAAAAAATTACTCTTTGCTCTGTCTACTACTGTTCGTTCGAGAAATTTGTCTAGTAGCTTCTGTAAAGAATTCAGAATGCACACCCACATGACTTTGCTTGATAATTTATTAGAATTTAAGAAAAGATTACTCATGTGATTAACACGCATGAAAATTTCAGTTTGTGAAAAACTTATCATGTTATGAATTATATAAGAAGTGCTGGTAACATGTTCTATCACAGCTGTGTCCTTCAGGTTCCTACTTACACTATACTACTGATAGTATGTTTGTGGAACACCTGCTCATGAACCATGAGTTGAATTATATTAATAACGAGAAAGTTCGTTGAAATTAAAGAAACCACAATTTAGATTTCCCATTATCTAGAAAGGAAAGCCACATTACTAATATTTCCAACTCAAGTACTATAAAAAATGATCACAAAAAATTTGTTTTCACTTACCAGAGGCCATCATAACTACTGGACACGATTAGGGATCCATCACGATTAAAATGAACTGCACTAACTGGATCTGAATGGGCAGGTAATGTTTTTAAACATTTTCCAGATCTGACGTCCCATATACGTACACTTTCATCAAACTGTAACGAAAGTTTTTCCATTTAATAAAGGCATTTATCCAGATACTTCAACCTGAAGTTTAATTTTGCAAGTGAGTGGAAAGGGCTCACCAGTGTGCCTTTGTGCGTTTTTGTAATTTCCCAAATTGTCTCTGGCAATAAAATTAATTTCATTATAAAACTATTTGGGAAATACCCCCGTGTAAATGCAAACATCCCAATCTCAATATTCCCCGCCTTTTTTACTTTTACAGTGGTGTAAACAATCTTATATGGCTTAAGGAATATTATTTAACATAGTCAGTCTTGATATGAGAGCATAGAGTTCACAGGGCACCATGGTTTAAAGGGAATTGTTTGTTGGTTTATGGTCATGTGTTTATATGAGTATTGGATGAAGGGATTTTTGCATGAGTGTGTACGCCGCTGTGGGTGTTATGCATGTATGTGTTGATTTTGCATGTTCCTTTTCACGGGTGGTGACCTAATACCCCCCACCACAAGCCCTTGCGACAGCTTGCGGGGTATTATGTAGATGAAAGCATATTATCTTCAAACAATCCCAGTGACTGTGCACATTGAAGTTATTTGGAAAGATTAAGTACCCAGAAAATCACACTACTTGGGTAAAGGTGCTCAATCCACTATTCTACCACACAAATTATGAAACCATATATGTAGAGAAGTCCTGACTATCTGCGGCCACTATATTCGTGTGTGTCTACTAGGTTTTGGGAGGCGGGTTGGCTTCAATTCATAGAGAGTAGCTCCAAAATAAGCAGGTGCAGTTGATTAATAATCAGTCAAAGACAAGAACCAGCATTACTTTTTGTTAATTATGTTGACTATGATTATCTTAATGTAAGATAGACCCATGAAATAAATGATAAATTTGTGAAGATGCCATTATTTAGAGACAGAAAGGCAAACAAAAATGGCCCCAATTATTTGACGAAGGGGTCAACTGCTACTCCTCATATGAGTCAAGGTAGAGACTATGCATGGGTCTAGCCCATTACCAAACTTGAAAAAGAACAAGCTTAGCAGGCCAATCAATTCAAAATGGCCCTTTGCATAGAGAGACAAAAAAACCGGTTCTATACTTTTATTTTTTTTCAATATTCTTTGGCATGCATGACTGATTTGAACATTCAGCCTGGTTTCTAAGGTAATTTTTTCCCTTCTCCTAATGTCTCCAAATTGTGACAATTTTACAGATCGTATTAGACTCTTGTATGTGTAATCAATTTTGAGTAATATTTCAGCATCATCATTTGTAGAAAAGGCTGATTAGGTGGTTGTGCCACCAAAATTGAGTCCCTTAATTTTGTGCACATAAATTTGCTTTAATATTTTCGTTTTAAGATTATTTTAAATAATTTATGATTAGGACCTTATTCCAATTTAAAGAGTTATCAATACTACTTACCGATCCAGAGACAATCAAATTTGACTGTGGGTTGAAATTACAACAAAACACATAGTTGCTATGTCCTTTCAGTGTTTTCAGGCATTTTCCCTAAGGAGAAAAAAAACATTTAAATAGCATATTATAATAGTGAATTAAGTGAAATATACAACAACAAAAATGCAGTAAAGACTTCAATCTGAACCTGAATAACCCAGACAAGAATAATACTGGTTTGAAAGCAGCCTGCCTGTGTAGTGCAGCCAGTTTATCAAAGGGCTAAAAGAAGCAGCACTACCATACTTTTCCAAAAAATGTTTTTCCTTGCAATTTTAAATCACTCAGGTAGACAATAATTATAATATTTTCACATTACATTAACATTCCAGGTTTAGGCTATATTATTATTCAGAGCAGTCTACCCACCAAGGCAATTATATGATGGATCCACTACCTACACACTTCCACATTTCTGAAGCCCGCCTCATATTATCGAAATACCCTTACATGTGAATAGCAGTAAACCATTTATTGCCTTCACATTTTTCCTACCTCCCTTCATCACATTCAACATTCCTATTCTTACTTGCAACAAGAAAATTAGGGATAGATATGTTTATTAAATGATTAATTTAAATGACATCTGTCAATTAAGTAAAAATGCAAAGGCTTGCGTCCACAAGGCGATCTACAACAATGACAGAGTGATAAGTATGAAGATAGTCTGCATTAAAAAACATTATAGTCATTCAGGTGCACATGCCAACACGCAACCATAATGATCAGGAAGAAGAGGAATTACATGAGAGAAAATGAGGAGAGATGAAGGGGACAAGGATGCTGTAATATTGTAATGGATGACTGGAGCATGAGTATAAATAAAGGAGTAGTGAAAGGAACGGTTGGGCAGTATGGACTTGAGAGAGTAAAGAGAGAGCCAAGAGACTAGATAGAATTCTGTAGAGAAAATAAGCTAATAGTTACAAATACATGTTTTCAATTCCAAAGAGAAGATTGCACACTTAGAAAGCACCAGGTGATATGTATGGAGAGTAGATAGATTTTAAATTGTAGAAAATAGGCACAGAAACAGAGTGAAGCGGGCTTAGGGTCTTCCTGGTGCAGATATTTATAGTGACCATGTACTTCTTAGCTTGAGAAAAGACTGAAAAGGATAAAAAGAGCTCTGACGGTTAAAAAGTGAGATTTGGATAAACTAAAGAAACAGTATAAGGAGGACATTTATGCGAAGAGGTAGTGGGAGATAAAGAGAATGAATACAAGAACTGAGTAAAGTGTAGAGGAACAATAGGAGAGAATTAAGATAGGTATTGAAGAGATAACCTAAGAATTGGAGGGCTAGGGGAACGGGAAAAGAACAAAGATGTCATGGATAACAACAGCGATGACTGATAAAATTGAGGAGAGAAGAAAGAACATAAGTCAAAAGACTATGGAGGAAAAAAGTTGCATAGAAAATTGAATAGTGAACTAAGAAGGGAGCCATATAAAGCTTGGGAAGAACGGCTAAACAAAGAATGTGCAGAAATAGAAGAGCTGGAACATATGGGAAGGCATGCCTTGGTATACTACAAAGTGAAGAATATTAAGTGGGATGGCACTAGAACAAAAACCGGGAAGGAATATGATAAAAGACGGGAAAGAAGTACTGGAAAGATGGCAGGAATATATGAGACCTGTATAAGGAGAAGAATCTGAACAACCAAATGCAGAGAATGAGTGCAAGGTGGATAAAGTCTGCATTAGACAGGATATCTTGCTCAGTAAAGTTATAGTGGTAGCAAATTTGATGAAAAACAGGAAGGCACAGGGTGTGGATGTAGAGCTACTGAAATGCCTGCAGGAAAAGGGATTGATGGAATTTATATCCATCAGAAATACGAGGGCGGTTCAATGTGTTAAAAATGAAGAAACCATTTTTTCAAAAACATTTTTTTATTTTTCAACATAGTCCCCTTTTAGAAAGATACACTTCTCCCAACATTCTGGCTATTTTTTTAACCGCTCCAAAAAATAGGATGTCAAACTCTCCAAAATACTCTGTCTCAGCGATAACTTCGTTGTTTGAGCTAAATTTTTTTCCCGCAAGCCATTTCTTCATGTTAGGGAATATAAAAGAAATGCAGGGAGCCAGATCGGGTGAATAGCAATGAACGTAGTTCATGCAGTTTGGCGGCGACAACGAAGTTGACAGCCTGATCAGCTTGTTGTCCACCGTGAGCAATCGCGGCACCCATCGGGTTGACAATTTTTTCATTGCCAACTTATCATGTAAAATATTAATTGCCGTTCCGGTCGACACACCCACGCCCTCCGCTACTTTGTGCATTTTCGTTCGTCGATCAGTGAGAATCATGGCGTGGACTTTTTGCATGATTTCTTCGGTTACCACGTCTGCCAGGTGTCCTGGTCGCTCCTCATCTAAAACAGATGTTTGCCCATGTTTAAATTCGTTGAACCAATATCTAACTGTGGTCATAGATGGCCAAGTGTCCCCATAAACAGCATCCAACTTTGCTTTTATCTCCTCGCATTTCTTCCCATCCAAAAAAAAAAAAATGAATCACCGAACGATACTGCTCTTTTTCCATCTTAGCGAAAATCACGAAACACGTCTTACTTGATTGGCTGCCACATCCAAACTAACCTTTAAGTCATTTTGAAATTTGTTATACCGTCGTTTGACAGATGGCAGCACTGGATGATAACATAAACTTCCCTCAGGAACGCCCTTAGGCGTCAAACACGGGTACTTAATGAACCGCCCTCGTAGGGTAATATTATAGAATTTACTGTAGTCGACAGTTGCCACTGGATTTTGTGAGAACAGAGATGATATTATTACCAAAGAAGAAAGGAACAAGGAACTAAAAGGAACATTGTACAATAAGCATCATAACCTAGACAGCAAAGGTACTGTTTAGAGTACTGAATAGAAGACTGGAAAAAATCATGGAGAACACAGTAGGAACAGCATGGCTTCAGGAGAGGAATGGGCACAAGATGTAATAAGAATAGTGCATACCATTTGTGAGCGATATCAGGAGAAGGGAAAAGGTTTGAAAGTGTGTTTGGTTTATTTCATGAAGGCTTTTGACTGTGTACAAGGGGAAAACTTATGAAAATCCTTAAAGAAAGAGGTTTGAACTGGAGATACTGAAGACTGATTAGAAATTTATACTTAAACCAGGAAGTATGTATTAGCATTGATGAAGAGAGGACGGGTTGGCTTGATGTTGGGAGGGGAGTGAGGAAGGGGAGCTGTCTCTCCCCCACCCTGTGTAACCTTTATGCGGAAGACATGGTCAGGATGTGCTGGAGAGAGGATACAGGATGGTCAGTTGGTGGAAGAAGGATTGTATGCATCAAATTTGCTATTGCCATGATCCTTTTTGCTAAGGAAGAAGAAAATTAGAAAATTAAATGCGATGTTGAAATACCTTAATAGCATGAAGGAGGAGTATGGCTTGATGATAAATAGGAGCAAGACACAAAAGACACAAGTAATGAATGTTGATAGAGATGAGAAAATAAATTTTGTAATGGGAAGGAGAATGCCTGGAACAGCAAGAGAGGTACAAGTATCTGGGTACAGAGGTAACAAAAAGATGGAAGAGTGAAAACGAAATTAAATTATGGATAGCACTGGCCAAGGAAGCTTTCAGCAAGAAAAGAAAAGTGTTAAGTAACAGAATGGATATTGGATTGAGAAAGAGACTAGTTAAGTGCTATGCATGGAGTATTATGTTATATGGCTGTGAAACATGAACTGAGTTGAAGGAATGGCTGGAGGCATTTGAGTCATGGGTATGGAGAATAATGCTCAACATAAAGTGGACAGACCAAGTGAGGAACAAGGTGGTATTAGGAGAGTGAGAGAAGATTGCTGAAAACAATCGAAAAAAGGAATTGGCTGGGACATGTGCTATAAAGGGACTACCTCTTGAAAGAGGTGCTAGAAGGAATGGTTGAAGGGCCAAGGCAAGAGAGGGCAGAGGAGTGTCAAAATGATGGGCAATGTGGTATACATGTTGAAGTGAAGGCAACATTGTTAATGAGGAAAGTGAAAATAACAGCAGAAATGATTTAGCACCAGTGATGATGAATTTCTGGGGTTCTATGATGAATAAACATTGATATACCTGCTAATTCGTTAATGTAACAACACACGTTTCTTCGCAATAAGTATAATCACTAAAATACTTCGATCTTTTTTGTAAGATCCAAGTATTATTCCTAAATTTCAACATGAAAATCACAGTATGCCTAGGTGCTGGCGTGTTTCATAGGACAGGAAAAATGGCAATTGCTAAATACTGAATATGAATATTTTTGGAAGAAGAGATTTTACAATATTCAGTCACTTAAAATAGCGACTGACTAGTCTGTCAAAATAAACATAAATATACACACAAAAAGAGCTCTAAACGGATGAAATTAAAAAAACACTAACCTATAACCAGTGGGATTTGAGGTGGCTAATGTCTTAATTACATGCTTTTGAAAAACTATATGTAGCTATAGTGAAATATTAACACAAACCGAGCTTAGTTCCCAAATCTTCAATGTCTTGTCATCAGATGCAGACACAAGTAACCGACTATCACTGGACCAAGCCACATCAGATATTCCCATCTTGTGTCCTGAAATGGTCTTCTCAAATTTCCCATCGTAAGCCCCCCAAATTTTGATGAGTTTGTCAGCAGCTGCAATAAACATGAAAAAACATATGCTTTTCATAATTATCAATGACAGTAACAGGAAATATTGTATTGCCTCTAAAATTTTCATTCATTCTCCAATAGAGTATATAAGAAGAGAAATTAGAGTATCAAAGACATGTAAGCACTAATACCAAGTGAATATGATACACTGAGACTAGGCTAAGGCATTTTACACATCTGCGCCAATGATAATTAAAATAAACCCTTTAGCACATGCTCTATTTCCACATAGTTTCTGCTCATAGGACTTTATTAATTAATATTCATCACATGCGGCAAAAAATTAATGTACTTATTGTAATTCTATTAACAGTGTACAGAAGCATTCTGTACAGAAGCATTTCATCATTCTAGGCCTTTAAGAGAAATGGTTATCTTAATACCAGAACTATTTCAATCAGCAGCATTAAATTTGATTGTTTTCAAACTTAAATTTGATTATCAGTATTTGTAAATACAAATTTCACTTTTATTAAGTAATTATGAACACACAAAAAATTAGGATTTTGTCTAGTAAATACTTTTTAAAATAAGCTTGAATTTGACCAAGTCTATGAATTTATAATTCATGCTTTCAAAGCCAAAGAATTTTTATTTTTCATTTAATTAATTTGATAACTTTTTAATTTCAAGATTTTCCCATCACTTGTTTGATGTACTCTAATTTCTTCAATGCATATCTGTAGATATTTTAAAGACGCTGTGAGGGATTTAACATGAAGAATTATTATGCTCAAGGATAATATTAACAAACAAGGAAACATTAAAAAATCATGCAATTGCTGGCCTGATTGCATGGAACTCTTTTCTTAATGGCGGGAACGTAACAAAAACACTATTTCCACATTAACATATTTTACAAGAGTATGGCTTTATCATTGAGTGATATCATCAGGTCTCTGACAAAATTAGTCTATAAAGAAACCATGTTAATTTAAATACATTTGTAAACATAAACATTGTTTTTGTCCCTATTCCACCAATAAGAAAGAATTAGTTTAGAGTTTGTCACTCTATGGTTCAGAAATTTGAACCATTCATTGGCTTTGCTTGCCATGAACATGGCTAACAAAGGTGGAGGCGACATAAGATAAGGTGACTCCCAAAATTAAAACCCTTCCCCATGACCCAAAAGCTTGGATATCGAGAATGAAGGTGAAGGTGATTTTGATTGTGAAGAGATTTTACACTCTGAACATATATCCCCAAACGACAAGCAGAGAATGGGCAGCACTTTATAGAGGTTATGTGGAGGATAAGACAATTCAGGTCGCGGAAGAGATCACCATTGCTGAAAAACAAGTTTTGGTGCTTTCATCAAGACAATGCACCGATGCACACATTATTGACATGTTACTGAGTTTCTGGCCAAAAACAGCACACCAGTGACCCCGGCCACCCTACTCTCCAGATCTTGCTATATGAGACTTTCCCTATTTCGTAAGTTGAAATCCACCATGAAAGGATGCCCAATGGAAACTATTGAAGACATCCAAGAAAATGGTACTGCAGACTTAAAGGCTATCTTCAAAGAAGTGTTCTGAACGGCATTCAAAAGCTCAAAAAATCATTGTGAGCATTGTATCAGCAGCCACGGGCCGTATTTTTAAGGTAATAAGTAGATTAAATGGTAATTAATAAAATCAAGAATTTACTCAAGCAGTCTCATCTCTTTTTGAACAAGCCTTACAAATTCACCAGCAGTATCAAATGGGTTTTGAAGACCAAAAGAAATGCAGGCGGAAGCATAGAGGTACAGAGCATGCATGGGGGGGCATGTTTTCTACCAAATTCTGAGGGTCTATCTATTTAAATATTTAACGACTTTGATTGGGGCGAGATTGAGACTTTATAGTCCCTTCTTCCACCAAACACTTGCTCATTACATTGAAGACAATTATGGACCTATGCGGGTTAGACACCATGACCTCTGGGTTGGCAGGAAAGGACGTTACCCTACCACCACCGGAGCCTAATTGTTAAAAGAGAGACGACCAGAACCGTGATGACTCTCTCAGCAGAGAAGTGAGATAACTATCATTATTATTACTGGTAATCAACCAGGTTTTGGATGCAATGATACATCCCTTTCCTCTCCCATATAATGCAAAACTACTTAAAGCTCCTCCTCAAATCCACATACTTCCTTTTTCCCTTCATTCTGTCCAACAAGCCTGCCCTATTCCTCCACTTTCTTGCTTGCATGCTCCCCTCTATCAGTCTTCAACATCCCATTGCCAATAAAAATGCACTGCATCTACCTTTCCTGTCTCCTTTAGCCTTCTCTCAACAGACTCTGCACCTCTCCCGCCATGATAAGTACTTTCTCATTTGTTTTCCTCTTGACCCATTCACCTTTTCCATCCTTCTATAGACCCACATATCAAAAGCCTTCAATCTACGCTTATAATCTTGTTTCAATGACCATGTTTCTGCACCGTACAAAACCACACACTCCATAGAAAACTTTTGATAAGCCTTTTCTTAACATCCTTATCCAACATTGCTGTTATCAATTCCCTCCTCCTTGTGAAAGCCTCTTTCCCAAGTGGTATTCTTCCCCTAATGTCCGAACTGCTATGACCATTTGGTCCAAAACGCTTATGGGGTAGTAAAATTGTTCCTCCTCCTCTACTTAATGAACTTTTATTTATACATAAGTTAGCCTTTCTCTTTCTTGAAAAGAGCGTAATCTTCCTTTTGTTTATATTCATTCTCATATGATACCTATTGCAGTTTTTCCGATGCAATCAGCAGAGCTTGCAACCCTTGACGACTAGCAAAATAATACTTGGTCATCCGCAAACCTGATTAAATTAATTTTCCACCACATTCATTATTTCTACCGTATTCACTCAGTGAAATACCCTTTCAAAATGTAAATAACAAACAAATACATCTTGATCGTATTCTATGCTCATCTCTATTAGTGACCTCATTACTGTTATGGCATCACCCATGCCTGCCCCCTTCCTGATCCAAAACTGGTCATCCCTAACTTATCATTTTTTCTGCTCTCCATCTTCTGGTTGATGATCCTGAAAATCACTTTAGATGCTTGCAAAGTGCATCTTATTGTTCAGTAGTCTTCACATATGGCTGCCTTTCTTTTATTTGGATTAGGCAATAATAGTAATTTGATTAAATCTTCTGGCTTAATTATTCCCTCACAAATGCAACCAATAATTCATAAAACTTTTCCTCCCTTGCTTTCCTAAACCATTAATAGTTTTGCAAGAATGTTGGCTACTCCCACAGCCTTACACTCTTTGTAGACATTCTTTTATTTCCTTCTCTTGTCTATCTTTCTAATCATATCCTCTGTACACCATGGTTTCCCTGTCCTTTTCCTATTTACTGTTCCCATAGTTTATTTTGCACTTTTAATATCCCTTTTTTGATGTGTTTTGATTGCTCTCCTCGTTGATTTGATTTGATGGTTTTGGTCCTCGACCAAAATTTCTCCACATCCTGCTGATACTCAATTCTCGTCATTCTAGTTAATACTCCTACATTCCATTTCCTTAACTGTCTTTCCCAATTCATCTTTTTGAATTGAATATTAAACTTCATTATTACTAAATTGTGAACTGAATTTGCATCAACTCCTGGGGAAAATGCAAATTGATCCCACTGTTCCTGAATCTGTGCCTCGCAATAATATCATCTAACTGATGAATTACAGAATCTCAGTGAATTTCCAAACCTACAGAACTCTATTGCTTTCTTTCCACAGTTATTTCTTGTTCCTAAGCCATAGTCCTCTACCTTACTACTCTCTCTTCCTTCGCCTATGGTCGTATTTCAATTCCCATCGGTACCATACACTTCCCTCCAGGTACATTCGCAATGTCCGCTAACTGATCGTCTACCCTATCAACTTATTCCTTCCCATTATTGCCTGTGGCCAGTTGACCTGTACAATTACCAGGTTCACTGGTGCATCTTTTACTTCTACACATAAAGTTCTATCAGTTGCTTGCTCTATATTTACTATGCTTCTTCCTACCTTTTGGTAAAATATTATTGCCACCCCTAGATCTCTTTCCCTCCTCTCCATATTACTTTGTCACTATTACTCCAGTATTTTACGCAAACCTTCCATTTGATCTTGCACAGCCCTAAATATCTTCATTTCTCCTCTCCATCTCTTCCTTTATATTTTCTAATTCTCCTGCACATGCCATCGTCGTAACATCACAGATCCCTATTAGACCTAGTTTGGTCTTCTTCTATGCTCCTGCTGTTGGTTTTGCTTGGCAAGGATTTTGTTGGATAATGACTGCTGAAGTCTTGCCCCTCTGCACCCGGGCATGACATATGGCAGATTGGGCTAAGTCTCATTGCTGCTAGGACTCATTTTATCATAACAGTCTTAGACATAAAAATAAGAGAAGATCGAATACCAAAGTGCAACACAAGTATCTTTGAAATCTAGAAAACTTGAGCTCTGCAGTCCCGTTAAATAACATCTTTCTAGAAAATTTCCTATGGCTCTTATAAAGTTTATCAAGGCCATAAGATTTTCTATAAATTTGGTAGAAGAATATTTGTCCTATATTAGGCAGGCATAAATGTTGACCTCATAACAAACAAGATACAGCTTGATTTATTGTCAGTAACTGGTTCAATATTAATTCTATTAATTTGAAAAATTCTACTTAATGGTTGCAAAAAAAAGCTTTGTCCTTAAAATTAACTCTACCATACCAGCAGCAAATGAGGCGATGTAAAGTTTCTGAAACCTACATATTGGCCTAACTATACATTAAAACCCAAAACTGGACAGGTATATCAGCAAGACATTACAAAAAAATCAAACCAGCAATTAGCACCTTGGCTAGAGCAAGTGACAAGATCCCACTAGAGACTAGGAAAGGTTGATCATTAATTAATGCAATGTTTCTGACATAAATGGATAACATTTATTGTTAAGCAACCAAACAGACAGCAAGGACTCGAAATATAGTAAAATAGAATAACATATCTATTGACTCCCTTAAGGAACATTAACTATCACAGGTTCACACCATAGCTAACCTTTGTTCTTGAAGACCTGAATGTGAACACTGATAGTGCTCACCCACTACGATCAGTTCTAATAGAACCGAACACTAGTAGGACATTTCCCAGATTAAAATGAATAGAATAACAATGTTATTAATGTTCAACCTTAAGCAAACAATATGAAGAACCTCCAATCATTTATAAACTACAGTGCTACTTCAATGTCAATTATAAGAGGTCCATAGCATCCAGAATCTTCAGTGATTCCCTACAGTCTAACTTCAGCAACTTCTCATTCACTAAATAAATGGTACCCTTCCGTTCCCCCGATTAGTCATACTAACATGCACAAAATAAATACGGCGTTCCGTTGAAAAATTGACGGGGTGATGTTTTTATCTCTATACAGAATAAGTACTTGAAAAGACATTAGTAGAATACAACAATTCCTCTATAAATCAATAAGATATTATTGTAAATTAAAAGTACGATTTCAGTAAGGAAATCGAAATTATTAATGAATTGCAGGGTGCAGTATTCCGAAAAATTTATACATCGCTAATCATTCCAATTAATACAAAGAACCTTGGAAACTACATCTCTTTCAATTGTTGACAATACATGGGCAAAGAATTCAAATACTTTTTCAGAAAGACTGGCCATATGGCTTGTACTACTAAACGCGAGTATTAATATGGGTAATATTTATAAAACTAAATATCATCATACTTACATGAGCTAGCAAGCCATTCACCGTTTGGGCTGAATTTCACAGAAGACACAGCTTTGGTATGTCCCGCAAGTGTGAATTTCAGGGTATAGTTGGGCTTCTATAACACAATGAATTAGATTTTAGAATGATACTATTTAAAAGTTACGCGTTAACTATTAATGAGGTACACACCAGTCCCGAACTAGATGATTTTGTTGTGCCAGTTGCTTGACCACCAGAATTAGGCACTGCCGAAGGTGGGTTATTGCAGGGATGAGAAGACGGAGGCTGTCCTAGAGGCACCATTGTGAGAGATACTACGATAATTTATGTATGCTGCTCACAGAAAATCATTCCAAATCCTGGAAAGGGATAAAATTTCTGATGTGCTAATTGCGCTTTGATGAAACTCTAGCTAATATTAATAGAGCACGAATATGGATTACGAACTTAAGTACATGGGCTTGACAACAGTTAAAAAACCACGGCATTAACCCAAATCTGTATAGGTAAATACTAGTTAAAGTTGTCTATGAAAATAAACATGACTACTTCAAATCGCTCGACGTTTTCTCTTATACCCACCGCTCTTTTGTTTTACAAGGAAACTGTCGATATTAGCCAAATCAATATATTTTCCAAATATATTTCAAAGGTGCGAAATAATGAAAAGATAGGACTTCGGACAATTTAGGAATATATTTTTAACGAATGTAGAGCATAAAAAACACCCATGTGAAACCGCTTAGTTCTTTCCCATAATTCCCATTCCATGTCACGTGACAAACTCAGCTTGTGTTGGTGGTCGAGTGACGCTCCAACAGTATGGTCATGTTTTTCGCGGATTTTCACAAAATTCCGCAAAAATATACATAGCGCATGAATTAAAATGAGTATATTATTGAACGGAATAGAACGTTATGAATTAATTGCTAGTAAAAACGGCGTTATTTGGGAAATCAAAAGGTACCGCGGTCATGTGACCGGAATGGACCAATCACAGTACTGGAAATTTCAAAGGATTTTTCACCACTCAAGCAACCCGTTGTGGAGCTGCGTAGCCATTGCTGTTTGAGTTCTTGCTGCTCGTTAGATTTTAGATCCATATTCATCATGGGTATCAAGAATCATCCTACTCCGCGAGGGCACCAGCAAACGACTTCTGACTCCAGTTCAGGGTACTGAAATAATATTTTCAATCTTAGAACAATAAATCTGCGGTTGGGGAGCGTACGTGAGTGAGTGGGTTCCGATCCTAGGGAAGGCGGCCATAACATCCAGGGGAAGCGACAGTCAAGGCGTAGTGTATTGTTTTGTTTGAAATTCTGTTTATATTTCATCATTATGTGTAAGGTAGGTTAATAACCTTGATCATAGGTGCCTTTAGAAGGAACGGAGATAATAATTTTGGTTTTAAATGATCAATGTGTTGGGGATTTCGGCGGTTGCATATACGGCTTTCGTCCTCGAGTGGGAAGCCCGCCATGTTGAAGAGCTTTTGATCAAAAATAAGAAATACTTATTCTTACAAATTCGTGCAATTTACTGGGTGAAAATCGCGTCAATTTCGTGTAAAATTTTGTCATCTTAAAGTTTTCCCGCGTTTGAAGTTTGTATACACACACATACTACACGGCTTTTCCAGAGCCCAGGCGTAAAATTTTACCTTTGGATACCACGGCCTTCATAACTACTGGTCTTATGTTTATATACTTCTGATCTGACAGTTTATAGTTGGAAATAATGACAATTTTTTGAGTTAATTGTTAATAAAGGTATTTATTAGAAACTTGTGGTCGTTGTTTTACATTTAAGTTGCCTATGGCAGAATACCCTTTCCCATAAAAAAAATCAATGAGACTATGCATCACGTTAAGAACTTAAAATTTGATCGCCTAGTAGTTAAAAGGTTTTGGCGATGGGGTGTAACTTTGGTGTGAATATATTTATAAATTGCGTACCTCTCAAAATTGTATTTGTGTGTAATTTTGAATATTATAATTATATATTACGTGGGTAATTATAGTTATGGGGGCATTCCTTTGCATCCGAAATCGGGAGGCCCTAGGAATTTCAAATTCTTCCTGGTAGTGAGGGAACATTTTCTTTTCTGACGTTCTCAGATTTTGATCGCGGGATGCACAGCGACATCAACGGAGGTGAGGGGGTAGCAAAGCGAGGGCAAATGGTGTTGCGGATACATTTTTGACCGAAGACTTGTCAGCATTCATATTTGGTCTGAAAGGTAAGGTATTAAGGGTTTAAAGAAAAACATTTTGAATGGTAGTGTAGAGTAATGCTTATTAGAAGTGGGCGTATCTCGGTGTTCATGTTATTGATGTAACTCCTGAGGAAATTAGGTCATGATCTTGATCGTCTACATTTTAATTGGTGTTAATAATTGTCAATGAGAAAAATGAATTCATCTTAGCCAATAGTGATCTCGGGAGAATTGGCATTCTCATTTGCCAGCATACACTTCTACCGTCAAAATTGCGCATGAAAATGTTTTCAGAACTTCCATGTTTTCTCTTTATTTTCTTCGTTTGAATTTTGCTTGGAATGTTATTTTTTACGCGAATACCTTTTCTTGTGGAGATTATTAGATGTAGAAAGATTCAGTGAAACTAAATTTGTTCGGCTCACCGTTGCATGATCATTTTGTCTCAACGTATGTAATGAATATGAAATTACAATTGTCGAAATGCAGTTTTATTGCTCTTTCTTGCATTTTTCCCTCAATTTCTCGGGATACAGCATTGATTGCTTATTTTCTGGGGCTCGTATTCTCTCTTCTGTCGCCTGTAATTCAGTTTTCCTTTCACATTAGGATGTGTCTGATTTCCCAACAACGTTTCTGTTTTACATACATGTTTAGAAGGCTACTTTAAATTTCAAGATGGTTGTTTAACTTTATTCCTATGTTATGATACCCTCAGATGAATGGGTATTATTTTACATGTTTTGACCTTGTAAGAATATTGCATAGTTTTCATTTTTAAATTTAATACTTCCATCGCCAAATATCTTACTGCAATGTTTGCATAGCATAAAATATGCTTTTGATAATTTTGCTAAGTGGATACTGAATTATTATGGAAGAAATGTTTCGTTAAATTAGAAATGGAAGCAGTAGGTGTATTGGGTGGTTTTTGCACTGTAATGTATTCATCCAGGTTGAGTGCAGGTTTTGTATGATTTAGAATTTTAATCTAAGCGCATCTGAATTGGTTTTATTTCATCTTCTTTGATTTTGCACTTAATATTTTTGTGATTGATGAATGTTTTAGCTGTCATAATGGGCACTTAACATTATTTAGGTTTTTTAAAGTTCAGGGACATTCATAAATCATAAAAGACCAGTGCATGTTGCATGATAGGTGTTACCTGCCCAAATTAAAATAGCTGATTATCAGCTCTATAATTCATTCTTCTTACTTTATAGCAGTTGCGGCATTCATGCATGCGCTTTCTATTTATCCAGCTCTTCTTGGTGGCTTTAGCTTCTAAAGTCGAAGTAAACTAGGAAGTGACTGATAGTGAGGTGAATCGATGAATACTTTTAATGAATAGGATGACAAATTTTGAAAAGGCTGTGGTTTTCTGACAACCATTAGAAATAGGATATATTAGATAAATAAAGGTCAATTTGGAAGAAATGATGGAGTAGAACTTGAGAGGAAAAATGTCCATAGTTTATTTTTTAGGATAGATTGTAGGATGAATGATGATTATGTAGAAGGGTTAATAACAAAGGTTCTGGTTGATTGAAGTGTATATGTTGGTCGATATAAAAGTTGTTCCCTTGAGGATGTTTAATTCTAAAGCCATCCAAAATAAATTCATTAATTAGGGTAATAACAATAAACTCACAATTAATATACTTTCAGTAAAAAATGCAAGTTATCATCTTGAAAGTTGGTTTGAAATGTGAGGGTGGTAATGCTAGACTCACTTTGTCCTAAACCCAATGCCATGTGACAGTCACATATCAGGGTAGGGGGGCCCAGTTCCTTTCCCTGTGCCACCTGTGGTTTCCCATGATTATCTGGCGATAGAAAAAATAACACAGCTCGGTGGAAGCTAGGGGTGCCCTTCCGTCAGTAGGCTAGTGCAGTGACCACTGATTTGCTGTCCCTCATTTTCACCATATGACAAAATATTTAAAAATAAGTTTTTCTCTTTTATATTATTTCATTATACATCATCATTATTCTTGCTTTTTTTAAATGTTAACTGGGATGCATTTTTATTGTATGAAAACCCCAGGATAAAGCTTTGAATTGATACAGGGAAATTCTAATGGCCTGAAGAAGGAAATGTTAATCAAGAGAAAATGTAAAAGTAGTGAGTGTAAAGTGAGGTTTTGCCATATTTATGAGGATTGTTTCTCAGCCGATGTTCAAATCCAAGAGGTGAAAGTGTTTTTCATTCTTGCTATCCCAACTTGGTGCTTTGTAGAGGGCACTTCGAGTTACAACACTATCTGTTAGATGGGATGTTAAAATATGGACCCCTGTGATGCTGTTAAGGCTGATGCCAGGTTTCTCACCACCATTCCCCTAGTCCATTGACATATTACCCTTCACAAATTATCCGCCTATCTGTAATCAAGTAAATGTCCTCAGCTGTAGGTCACCTACCCTAATCACATTCTCTAAATGTGTTAATTAATTTAATTTGACAAATTTGCAATTATCTTTATATAAGGCCAGGAATTTCATTCGAGCTATCCCATATTGCTGAATAAAATTGAGGCTTGGAGAGTTAACTTTTAAGAATATTGTCTAATAAAATCTTTGAGAGGAACTTCACCTCGAAAGAAAATATTTGACCTTTGGGATATTAATTTTTAAAAGTACGTTCCGATATCAAAATAGCCCTGAAAATGGTAAAATAGCAGACTAATTATGAATTTATGCTCTCACACCAGTTTAAAATTTTTGACTTGTTAAATGAACTTAGCATGATATGGATTGCATGTATGTTTTGCCTTCCTGCATTGATGCTACTTATTGTGAATTTTCAGTATTAATAATCACTATCCCATGGGGATGCCAAATAAATATGGTATATTTAATATCAGTGTGGTGTAGGCATAAAATTATCAATTCCTGAACAGGTAGAAGTGATATAAAACTGGCTGCTTGTGCATCAGTTTTACTTTTGTGAATGATTTATTGTTTTGATTCTTCAGCTATTTGTAACTTTGGAAGTAATAGGACAAATACAAAAGTTTGGCATTATAAGGGAAACAGATGGCAAGCTGAAAGATTGTGAAACTAAAGATAAATCAATCATATAGATGTTTTCATGCTGTGGTTTCAAAGGAACTTGACAGGTTAATGTGGTACACAACCTGATGGTAATGGAAGTTCATGAAATGGCATGATACATTGCTAAATGGTGAATGACCTTCATCTTGTTAAAGCGGTTAATAAGTTCATTGAAGATGTTTTGAATTAGGTGAGAGGAGAAAAAAGAAAGGACACGAAGCCAAATATTCAATGGATAATGTTTAAAATGTAACAAATGGTCGTAGCATAGAAGTGGTTTTAAGTGGCACCTTCAGTTGTCCAAGACAACGATGTTCATAGCATTCTTTACGATTCATTTTTTCATTGCAACAGTATAACCAAATCTATTGCAGGAAACCAAAGGCTGTGTTTGTTTCCTTTGGGCATCTTAAATTTTGTATTTTTGTATGCTAACATTTAGACTGTTAAATTTGTAGATTATATTTAATTTGTAAATGTTTTCGTTATATGCCATGGAAATATTATTTTTTATTCCAGTAGTCAGTCTGTAATCCTTAATTAATTTATAGAACAAAATTAATCAGTTTTATTTGTTTCCACGTATGGATATGAATTAGTTAAATAACCTTCATTGTAAAAGTAATGAATTATTGATTAAAATGTTGGAATTAAACACTATTTATATTATGGCCCAGAAAAATTTCAAATCCAATATCACTTAGTTAGAGTGTTGGCTTAAATATGACAGCATTTGCATAATGTTTACAATGTGTGTAGACATGAACATAGATTTGCACTTACGGCATCAATCGTGCAAAGGGTGTGGGAAACAGTAAATTTTGAGCTAACACAGATTGCAATCTACTGGTTGGTTTGTTAGATAAGGGTAGAGCTCACCCAAAACTAAGCTAGGCAGCATGTGAAATTAATGTGTCAGGGGAGGGGGGGTCAGAACTTTAATTCATCCATCACTCCCAACCCTATCATGGATTTTGTTAATCATTTCACAGGAAGTCTCTTTCCATGGATGTCGTGAGCGATGTACATAGCCATCGTTTGTCGATAAATGACCACATTTAAACCCATACCCATAAACAGGTGCAAACACAGGAGCAGATGTGCCACGAATTTCATCCAACTTGTATTTGGAGGATGTGGAGCTATTGGCTGTTAAAGAAATAATCTCAAGGAAGAAGATCCTAAGGCCAATAAAAATAATTACGAAGAACTCCTATACCGGTATTTCGGATGGTCACCTGGTGACCGAAATACCGGTATAGGAGTTCTTCGTAATTATTTTTATTGGCCTTAGGATCTTCTTCCTTGAGATTATTTCTTCAACTTGTATTTGATTACTTTTGGTGTTAAACCTTTTACATAAAGTGTTAAATTAATGTGTAAAACTAATTTTATTTCAGTTTTGTCACTAGACAAATGTTTGTTGCTTCAATAATGCAGTCAAGTTAAACCAAATTGGGATATAGCTGAAACTGAAAGCAGTGTAGTGATAGATGAAGGTTACCAAAAGCAGACCTTTTCCATTACTAACAGTGCCATCTCTTGGATTTTTTAAAATGTTGTTGAATGATCCACGTTGTGGACCATTCAACATAGGCTGTTATAATAACAAAATGTATCCATGAAAATTGTGAAATTTATTTGTTCTCAAAAAGTTTTCATACATTTTGTGAAATATGAATTTTCTCTCAAAATTAATCAAACTAGTGGTGGCATTCAAAATTGGGTGCATCTGAATCCACCCTGTCTTCTTGTGTACGGTCCATTGTTTGACATATTGTGGCACCACATTTTTCATCAGGCTGCCTATATTTCCTCCTCTGTTGCGGAATGATTCCTTTCTTAGGAAGTCCCTATATTAAGAGCTAGGAAGAAATTGCATGGAATAAATCAGGATGATATGGAGATAATTTAAGAAAAATGAATATTTTCCTGGCGATTTATTGGTCAAATCATTTTCCTGCTTCAAGATGCATCTTCGTTCACATCTTTGGGTGCTTCATTCTCAAATTTTCACTTATTATTTCCAAGTCTTCTTTTTAAATTCCTCGTGGTGACCTCTTTGAGCAATGGTAACCCAGTCTGACGTCACGACGGTCTGGATAGAAAAAAATGATCATCATTACCTTGAACTTCAAAACACTCAAATGCACAAACCCCCCCCCCCCCCCCAAGATGTTGATCAACCCATGGATACCCTTTTGGTTTATGAATCGTGCTTAAATGCCTGTGTGTCATTGACCATAGTGACACTATTTGAAAGACTAATATCTTAACCAAAGTGTACCAAAGCATCAGAAGAACTATCTTGTCTGTTTTGCTATGTATCTGACCAAACATTCACTTCATAAAGACTTTCATCATGCTCTCATCTGCTGTTAAAACACATTAAACACTTTCTCTGTCCATAGTCAACCTTTCAGTACCTTCTTAATTGCTCAATTGTTGGTCTTTCCTAATTGTGTGACCACTATTTTTGCAATGGTTTTGTTCCTTAATGATGTGCATGGCTGGCTGGTCTTCATTATTCATGAACCCTGCCTTCTAAAAATCTCATGTCTCTGTTGCTGACATTGGAGGTTGATCCAAAAACTTTATTTGAATGAGCTTTTACTTTTCGTATCTGATGGTTTCCAACTGGTCAAAGAGAAAAACATCAGAAATAAAATGCTTGTTCACTTTGGCTGAGTTGATGGGCCCACTTATCATTGCATAAGAATTCTGAGTCCACAGTAATACACCAAGACTCTTCAGAATATAAGCTCTCAGTTTTTTGTCAGACTTTGTTTGTGCATTGTGACCACTTGGGAATTTTGGAAAAGTCATGAATTATTCAGAATATTAGGAAAATTATCAATTAATTGAAAATTTGCAAGTATTTTATGAGAAAATCAGGTTTGGTCTATGTAAATGTTTAAATCTTGACAATAAGTCATGATTACAAAGATAATCTTCAGTCAATATAAGTTACAGTCAAAACTACATCTTTTTACCTAATCCTAAATGATTACTCACACCCATCATAACATTTTTGATAAACTTAAATTTTCTCTTTTACTTTTCCAATGATTGGTATTCAAAACAAGGGACCTGTTTCAAGAAATAGGCAAAATGAAATTTTAATTAGACTCCTGGTGTAAATACAGTAACTCCTTGCTATTGTGGATTGTTTCTTTGGAGTCACAAGATGGATGCGTGTTGTACTTTGCCAAAGAGTGCATTAACCTTGCAGGTTTCACTGGACATGAATGAAAATCGTTTATAAATAATTTCGACAGATTTTTAACTACATGTCTAAGTAAAATTGATACCTAATTTTTTAATCAGATTGAAATGAGCATTAAATACTTTTTGTTAATTTCAATTTAAAAACTTGCATGCATTATGAAATTGCAAAATATTTTTGTTTTCAGGGAATGATATCCATGTCTAAGTGTCTAGATACAGCTTAGTATTATTATAAAATCACTTAGTAACCAGTTTTTGTATCTCCTGAGAAAAGATAATTCAGCAATATTTTTACACTAAAAGCTTGGTGTTATACACCTGAATTGTTAATGTTGCAACTTACTTTAGTCATTCTGGTCTTTCATGTAAAATAAACTGCTTTAAGAAAATGGCCATCAATTACAAGATTCATATATTCTAGGCTCTTGCTGTAAATGAATGAAATTTCCTGAGCATGGTGAATGAAAATCAAATATTTTAGATAAACCCATAAATAGTAGTTGGACAGGTTGTGGCTTGGTTATTTATTTTTATGGTACTATATATTGTTTTATAAATGTAGTGTTAGGACTACTTTTAAAGATTCGGGGTCTTGGAATAACTTATTTTTTTTGGGAAATAGGTAGAAGATAACTAATAAGTTTTTTTTTAATTTCAGGACTGAAGAGGAAATGCAGCAAGTTGAGTCTTTAAATCAGAATAACACAGTAAGTAATGAAAGTGACATTAGCTTTTTTTCTTAAATTATTGCAATTCAACTATGTAAATCAAATTTCTAATTTTTCAGTCTTCATCAAAGGACCGGGAGAACAGACTGGGAACCATTAATAAGGTGAGCAAAGTATGTGTCATTTTTTTCTTTACTATCATATAGTCTAGTCTCTTAAATAGTTATATATATTTTTTGTGTTAAAACTTGTCTTTGAGATGAATGGAAAAGTCTACTAGATAACGTAACTTTGAAAAAGTGACAATTCCCAAAGGTTATTGGCCAAACAGGGTGTCATATTATTAACTAAGTGTCATATTTGGCCAATTTTTGCCTTTTGCATGATTTTTCAATGTCCCTGATGAAATTGCAAAATTATCAGAAGTATTGTTGTAATACCTGGAAGAGGATTAGGACCATGGCATGTTAACTATTTTAATATGTGGTACTTTTTGTTATCTTTTCTATTATTAATTGACCAATTATTACCAATTCCTCTCTCCGGGTTGATGTATTGGATCATAGGGTATTTCATATAGTTAGCTTAGATAGCTTTGCCCAGAATTAACATTTACTGGTGTAATGTTTTATCAAATTGAAAACCTGAGATTAAGTTCTATTAAAGACGCATTTTAATTCCTAAGTTGAAAATCAATATTTAGTGTTCACAAATTCCAAGAAACTGCGGGAGATGCCACATGGGTAACTTTTAACGGAGTCATCCATTAATATGCATTTCACTGCAACAATCCTGGTCATAGCACATCATTTTTACTCTCTGAAATCATTGCATTTAGTGTTAACATTTATGAGTCGTTAATTCATTTATATTCATTAGAGCAATGCAAGGGTGATTTACTGGAATGGGTAATTAGATGTAAGCTACTTTAAGCCGACCAGGCTCAAGGCAGTTGTGATTGTGAGAAGTTTCATGTGAGTTTTGTCATGTTTTGCTGGCATCATGGCAGACTGACAAGATTAGAAGTCATGCCAAAGTACTTTTTAAGAAACTAATGTATTTAAGAAATCATGGTAAACTTTAAAATGTTAATTAAAATTATTTATCACTCACTTTGTTTTCCCCATCATTTCGTAATCAAATGTGCCGTATGAAATTCATAATAATAGAATAATTCTATAATATTTACAATAGATTTGGTTGTGTAGAATGACATGTGTTCTATGGTGGCCATAACTTGGCAAGAAATAAATTTCACCTCACACTTCTTACAAGGGTGTATGAATAAATTTTGATGGTTGATTTTTCTGCAATGTCTTGAATTTGTAACATATTTAATAAATGTGAAGAAGCAGTCCATTTGGAATCTGATTGGTATTCTGAAAAATTGAATTATTTGTTTTATTTCAACAGTGAGGCAAATAGTAAATCCTTGGGAAATGCTATGATTATATCTCGAAAAGAAAAAGAAATTAAAAATTGGAGAAAAGGAACATAGTTGAAATATATACAGTAAAACACCTTATTGACCATTTTCTAGGGGCCCCAGAAAGTGTTAAATGAGGAAAACTGCAAAGAGTGGGAATTTTCACATCCACATGTTTGTTTAATCAATTAAGTTATTGTCTCTTGTATCATCATCACCAGTAGCTTCAACTAGTATTTCTTCATCACAATCAACTTTAAATCCTGCCTTCCTTTAGCAGTTGTGTATTTTAGATTCCTTAACTTGCCTCTCTTCCCATGATATGCAGTGTAAAACAACCAGTACATTCAACTTGATCACCATGATTACCACAATCCTGCTAAAATATCAATTTCTATGCCATTATTCTCCGATAATGCATTTTAAATGAGCAAATTATAACTAACTCAAATGGTTGGCGCTCATTGCTACAATTTGCTGGAAAACGTAACTGTGCATTTTTCAACTGTACATTCAGTGGATGGGCTGTACACTGAAATAAACAGCGGAGTGTTCGTGTTCTGAGACTCAAATTGAGCATCCAGGATATGAAGTCCATCCTCAAATATTCTTGAGATCATTCATGCATCAGAGTTTGCTGTATATCTAGTGGGCTACATTTTCACTTATCTGAAGCACCTGGGACTCTCTGATTTACCAACATTTAGAGAGTGAAGCCTCTCACTTTCATATACATATGTGATAGTAAGACAAGTGTTTGTTTGCGAAGCCTGCCCCCATTGCATTGTTCCTCTCTTCCCCAAAACATTCTGTTGGGTGGCAGCACATTAAAAAAATAATCCTGTCTTGTCTGCATTGAAATATCTTTTGGGCCCTAGCCTTCAAGAAGTTTATTAAATACTAACACCTTACACCGATTTGCTGTCTTGACATCAACACTTTGTTCACCACGTGCGGCCTTTCATGCAAGATAGTGCCCATTTTTGTTCCTATCCAAACAACTGTTGGATACTGTGAAGTTTTTGATTCCCAATATTTTGGATATGGGATAATTAACGATCCATCAATTATAAACCATTCATTTAGTTATCCTTCATGCTGGGAACTCTAGACACATTTTCTCTTTAAATACAGATGTCCGTATCGATTTGCATTTTTCAGAATCGAGTCATAATTTTTCACTGATGTTTAGAGGCCTGAAATCTTACATGTTTCACCAGATCAATACAGATTCTATTTGTTCGAACGTTTTCTTTACCCTCAATTGAAAATGACTTTCCGCTTTGTCTTTCCAATGTCAAATAGTATACAATATACAATACGTTCCTGTGTTATTGAGGAAAAATAAAAACATTAGAATCTGACTTATATTGCCATTTCACTGGTGTAGACAGTTGTTGACCATCAATATTTTATTTTATTTTAAGAAAATATTATTTTTTATTCAGTGTAGTTTTGATGCAATAAAGTAAGTTAGAATACATTTATTAATCACTTATATTTGTTGCTTTTAAACAGTGCAAATGATCCAGTTGTTAGTCACCAGTTCTTTGGTTTTTTACACTTCGATATGTTTGGATCAATGTACATTTCCTTCCTAATATTGCAACTTATGTGCGATATGAATGGGCTCTCGCAGGTGTTCTGATAATGTATAATTTATGTATTTAACTCCTAGTCGTCTAATGTATTCGTTTCTTTGGGGAAGTCATTTCCTGTCAGAGAGGTAATGAGTGTTCAAAATTCTATAACTAGTCAAGCTCTGTTCTGCCCCACTGTATTAAATTCGCCCCTGAAAAATTATTGCTGTGTTGGTTTTTTTTTGTGTGCATGTATGAAACAAAGTCTAATATGTTTTTAATAAAGGCTGGTGTACATAAGTAACTGTTGTTGAATGTGAATAGTTTTAAATCAAGCACATGGTGATGCGTACAGTGGGAAAGCAAAAAATGAAAACAAGCTTATGGGTTTTATCTACACTTGAAAAATAGGTAATTGTTTAGGATGTGATAAAAGCTAAGTTTCATATTACTAAGGGGTATACTTTAAAGAGACTAACTCTGTGTAAACAGTTATAGACCAAAAAAAATAGCTTGTTAGTGATCAGCATTGCATTAAGCACAATTAGATCAATATAACTTCGCTGTTTTATTATTGGTGTTCTACTGGTTAGGGTAGTTTTTAGATGGACAGCCTAAATAATAGTGCAAAATTACAATTGCTTGCCCCTCATCCAAAATGCAATACCTGAAATTAGATTTACATTAAGCCCGTCTTCAAGTTCATATACTTTTTTGCTTCCTTCATTCCTTTTAACATGCCTATCATATTTCTTTTCTTTCTTGTTTTCCCACAGCTTAAACAATTTTGCCAAAAAACATTTACTTGCCTCTCCAATGAAAAGCGAAACCTGAAATCAGGCACATTAAGCCTATCTTCAATTTTGTATACTCTCTTCCCTTCAATTCATCTATTATAGTGTTCGTATTCCTTCCTCTTTCTTGTTTTCCCAGTGTTCTCTGTTCTATCTCTTCTTCAACATCCCACCACCCAAGTGCTCTGAATCCATCTTTCCTGCCTTTTTTGTGACTACTCCCAACCGATCTTAAACCTCCCCATCCATGATTAGTACCTTCTCGTTTCTTTTCCTTCATCCAGTCGACCTCACCTTTTCTATCCTTATCTCACACATTTCAAAAACCTCCAATCTATGAATATCTGAAAGATCTATATTTTACTTTCTCTAAGTCTCCTCTTGTATTTTATTTTCAAATTGCTGGTCAAGCTATTCCAGTAGTCACCACTAATAAAGACATAGATGTTATCTTTGAGTCTCGGGTTCACAACTTCAGTTCAGCAAACTTGTCATTACCATATCTTCCTAATCTGTCAGTGTGTATAAGTATCTAGTCTTGACTGCTCTCTAATTTTTCTTATCTTGGAATATTTCTCCCAAGTTTGGCACTCTAACGGAACCTGTTATGTGCGCCCACTGCATTTAGCAGGACATCTACTGAATTGATGTATTTCATGCTTTAATAAGCGTAAAAGAGAAAGCAAGGTAGCAGTACATGTATTAAATAGAAAACAAAATACATCTCTTCTTGAGAATTGTTTTGGGCTTTCTCAGGCTGAATAGAAAAATCTTGGCTGAGGCAGTGAAAGGGAGAGGATGTGGTTTCATGTGCGAACAAGATATGGCTATCAAGGTGCAATTAGGAATATATAATTAATATCCTTGTAGGCCAATTAGGGTCAGTAATGATTTGAATAAAAAGTTGTAAAATAAAAATTTAAACTACTCCATGAAAGAATACTAAATAATTTTAATTACTGTATCTATTTACCATGCATCGTGTAATTTTATGGTGTTCGAGCCCGTTTTAATGGCGGGAATGCTTTCTGGCATGATATTGTGGAAGTTAACCATCATGGAAATGAAACTAACTTAGTGGATACGACAGTGAATATTCATCGGAACGACCTAGATTTCAACTCGTTGTCATCATCATATTTGAGGAAACCTCATTTTTTAGTAAGAAAACTGTTCAACTTACTCATCTAACTTATAAATTTTTTAGTGATGGCACTGTAGGCACTAGGTGTACCTATTTGATTATCGAACACACCGGTAAACAGCCATTGCGAGTGTATTAGTTTTTATTTTTATCCATTTGTTTGAGTCTTTATAATATGCCAGTTATCTTATTAATATTTATCTAATTTAATGATTGATGGTGACATTCGTTTACCATTGCATTGCATTTGCAAATCATTGCATCAAGAGAAACTTTGTTCCTGCTAATGGGATAAGTGATATTTACTAACCATCCAAAAGAAAGTTGAATTGATTTGTCATTTTAATGTAGGAAAACTTGCAAATAAATAGTTGAAAATGTTTATTAAGGGTTTAAATACGTGCAGTTTACTGTGCATCGCCAGTCACAGCTGGAAAGTAGGCCTAGAGCTTTCTATTGTTATTTCTGTCTCCCATTTCCTTTTTATCTATGCCCCATATGCACGAGGGTAGCCATAACGCAAAGTTGCTAGTATATAATGTCTCTAAATACCCTGGGAAGCAACCCTGCTAGGATATTATTACCTCTGAAGCCATTAGCAATGTTTGCCAACTGTAAGGTTTGACCCAAATAAAAGTTAATGGCCTTGTATAGCTCTGTGTTTGTGGTTACTTTCCGTCGCCACTGTCAATGGAACATGGCAATAGTTGAACTCGTATGAACACGTAATGATCAGGCAGAATGGAAGCAACAGGAAGATAATTCATCGTTATAGCTACCAGCATATTTAAATATTAGTGGGGGAATCTAGTAATTTTTTTCTAAGCTCTGCTTCCTTGTTTGTTTTCCTCATGGCATGACTTCAGGTCATTACCCATGATGGTTGGGCCAAGTTAAGGTCCATCACATTCTCAGAATTGAAGCCATTTAATTATTTCAAGGGCAGAAGTAAGGTTGAGTTATCCCCAAGCCCTGACCCTATGAGTTTCGGGATGCCCACTTTAATACCCAGAAATACTTACATTTTCTGCAACCATATCAGAGTTTAAAAATCATTCCCGTGCCTGAGAACCCGGTGATGTGAATAATTTTTACACTCTGAAATTGTTGAATTTTAATGCACATTTAGTGGATGACTCCATTAAAAGTTATTATCATGGCATCTCCTTCAGTTTTTTGGAATTTCCCAGATTTTGTGGTTACCTGGGGGTGTCCCAAGGCATCGACTGGATATGAATTCAGGTTCTTGTGTAAGTAGCAGCCTTCTCTATCTACAAGCAAAAAGAAATCATGAGTAAATCACAGTAATGCTGCTTACTTAAAAGTGACATTTTCAGATACATGTAGGTTATTAGGTACATTAGGTCTTATTGCTAAGTCCTAATTTATGCGTAAGAAGCTGGTACGTAAAAGCCCTGTAATACTTGCACTTGCAAATATCATGTAGATGTATTCATCTTGATTTATTGCTCCTGCTACTTTAAATATTTTAGGAAATATTGAATACATAAATCAGAATTTTAAGGCGAGTAATATTCTTTGAAACTGACCGTATTGAAGCTTCAGAAATTAAGAATTTAAGAAAATATCCGGAGATAGTGTGATTTAATAAAACTCTCCAGTATTATCAGGATTTGATTAGCTTCTATTAACTTGCAGTTTCTTCGATGATTATTTTGTCTTTTCACCATAATGAGTGTTTTCCATGTGTGTCATGCAAGTTGCATAATTGTAGGACTGTACAGGTATCATACTCCCAAAGGATCGAACATTTTTCAAGAACTAAAGGGGAAACAACAATATGAGGCAAGTGGAAGGGAAAAATTAAATTCAAAGGCTCAATATATCAGCTGATTTTCGATTTTTTCCATTGCACTTCTGTCCTAAGTGAGCTTCATTGGATTCAAGGTGCTTCACTTCAGTTTCACTCTGTCCTTACCATGCATTATGTCTTGTCCTTATGCCCAAGTTTTCCTCTTTCTTCTTATTATTTGATGACATCTTAACCCACTGTGCTGGCATGCTGACAACAGGTTCCCATCATACCTGCAGCAACTGTTGAGGTCTGCTTACTAGGAAGCATGCTGAGCATGGTATTGCCTGATCTATGATGGTTTCTGATGTAAGGTTTTAAATACGATGTTAACTGAATATTCCCTTGGTAAAAAAAACTTCTGTCCTTGGCTCTTTGGGAAGGGGGCAAATGCATTATATAAATGCTGTTGAAGTAGTCGAGATGCCATTTCCCACGTGTTATATGTCTCATTCTTTGGGCTATTTTCGTATTCATAACTATTTGTGCAGTTTTTTACTATCACATGTTGCTCTGGGTGGGCATTACTCGTGTTATTTCATTTCTTTGTTGACTTTTTGATAGCTAGTTAACAAAGGAGTTAGGACTTGTGATGGGTGAGAATGCCTATGAATTTCACCAATAGTTATAAGTTATGCAGTTGTGCAAAAGTGAATGATAATCAATGTGAAATTGGCCAACACTAGGTTTATTTTTGTTGTCTATTTTTCAATTAAAAGATCTGAAAAAATTACATCTGCTTTCATTAAGTTCTATTGTGAGACTTGTAGGCCACTAGTTCCTCTCAGTTCCACAAGAAAATTTGACAGTTTAGATCTTCATTAGTCAATAATAACCCATATGGCGAATGAATTGCTAATTCGTATTATTTTATCTTAGTTCCGTCATTTGGTATACTTGAATTGATGTTCGTGTGACATTCCTTAAAGCTATGAAAATTGATATCCAAGATAGGCGTGGGCATTTCTTTCCCCTTTTGAGTGATATGCCCTATAGATACAAATTTACAATTTCCATGTTAATACAATTCTGCCAATATTTTAATTTTAACTGTACTGCATATGCAAATTATTGAAGGACTGCATTTCTTGAATTATTCAGGAATTTTTCTCGGGTTTCCAACCGGGTCAGGTTTCGGAGTACCGACGTTTCGATGGCTGACTCTGCCATCGTCTTCAGGGTTGAAGTGCAGAGCATGGAAATTGCCGGGTATTTATACATGTTGCGTGGGTCAGGTGTGGCCTGATTGGTCGGATGAGTTTCCTCGGCCCGCTCCGGTCAATCGGCCTTGTTCCCGTGTGTTTCTCATCTTTTTTAGTATCGGCTTCCAAATATTACTTATCTGGAAGCCGGTGTCTCGGTTTAAGTTGTTTTTCTCCAGTCGGATCTCTATTCCTTCTTTTACCACGCGGTCCCAATAACCGTTGGCATGGCATAGGCTCTTTGTGGCTTCAAAGTCGATTCTATGGTCATGGGTGATACTGTGTTCGGCGACTGCCGACTTTTCCGGGTAGTGGAGTCGTATGCATCTCTGGTGTTCTTTTACGTTTGGTGTTCGATGCATACGACTCCACTACCCGGAAAAGTCGGCAGTCGCCGAACACAGTATCACCCATGACCATAGAATCGACTTTGAAGCCACAAAGAGGCTATGTCATGCCAACGGTTATTGGGACCGCATGGTAAAAGAAGGAATAGAGATCCGACTGGAGAAAAACAACTTAAACCGAGACACCGGCTTCCAGATAAGTAATAGCCGATAGTAAAAAAGCCGGAAGGTCCGATCGGAAGCCGATACTAAAAAAGATGAGAAACACACGGGAACAAGGCCGATTGACCGGAGCGGGCCGAAGAAACTCATCCGACCAATCAGGCCACACCTGACCCACGCAACATGTATAAATACCCGGCAATTTCCATGCTCTGCACTTCAACCCTGAAGACGATGGCAGAGTCAGCCATCGAAACGTCGGTACTCCGAAACCTGACCCGGTTGGAAACCCGAGAAAAATTCCTGAATACTATTCGCCGGGAAAGCCTGAGATCCTTCATTTCTTGAATTAGTTCCTAAATTCTCTTGTGAATGAACAACTGAACTTGAATCAATGGTTACCAAGCCGTTATCTATTTTATTTTTTTTCATCAATGACCCTTCAAATGAAGCCCTAGCACTTGTTCGCTGTAGTTCAGAGAAGTGTTTTTTTGTATTGCTTAAGTTTTGTAGGTCGTAAAACTTCGTCTGTTATCTTCGATTAATTTACCTTAAACATTACATCTGCACACATTGATTTAAAGTGCTTCCTTGGGAGATGCCATACCAGGTTGAACCATAAATATTTTTAAAATATGAGAAGATAGGAAAACTTTGAAAATGGTGAATATCTGTGGGGAAAACCAAAATATTTTGCAATTATCTAATTGTTGCTGTAGTAAGATCTGGTTACCAGATTTAATGAATTCAACTAATTAAATCTTTTAATCAATGGATACACTACTATGCTCAGTATGGTAGTAATAAAAATAGTGATACTATTAATAATTGTTTTATATTGTCAATCACTTTCATTTTGGGGTAAAAAATTAGGATGTTCATGAGAATTCCTCAAAAGAGTACAGTATATTTATCAGACTTAAAAAATAATATTTTAGTCATTACAAGATTAACTGTGTGTGGCTCCGTTAATTGTAGAGTAGGTCTTCAGAAAAGAAATTTATGTATGAATGGACCGTGTTGCAAGATTGTGAAAGTATTCATGTATAAATTGGGGGTAGTAGTTGTTATTAAGGGAGGCGACTGACAGCTGAGGTTATTTGCGTCATTCATTAAGTATTAATCATTTAGAAATTGAGGAAGTATTTACCCTAAATGCATTATATATTTTATCTAGTATTGACAAAATGAATGGTTTTTCCATATGTTATCACCAGTGAGCCACAGAATGAACAGTAATAAGTTACTACTTCATATATTACCTACCCTTATGTTATGCTACCCACATCACACCTGCAGCTTGCCATAGATGGTCAACCCTGGTTTGGAAGTTTTACTGGTTAGTACATTCTGAATTCTGGGTCCCTTTCCATTGTGCCAACAAGAGTTCACTGTATATGAATTCTATGATTATGGTCAAGAAATTTTCACTGAATAATGTGAGTGTTAGTATTTCATTTCAATCTAATATTATTTAGTGATACTTATCAACTTCTACATGGGCTTCAACAGAAGAAACACCATATAAGTCTGAAAGATGATTAAGTGAAATTTTTAGTACTAATGGTTTATAATCTTCTCAGTGTGCATTCTAATGTTGTACCTGATATGAAAAAGAAAATTTCTTTGGCACAGATTTAATATTTTTTATGAAGTGATCTATTAAAAGACACTCATAGTCGTAATGAAAAAGCTCTTCATTCAAACAATTAACATTAAGGAGCCCCCTCCGTCACCTTAACCACACATTTTGAAAATTGTAATATTATGACATTTTCTAAAGCATTGTAGCTCATGGTTAGACTGAAATTATTCATACCCAAGTCCTTCACAGTGAAACAAACCCTATTTTTTATTATTGATCCACTGACATATCTTCACACACGTAAACCTTTTTAAAACAATCTTATTCTTTTTCCCAGCATATATACATCTTTCCACCTTCATTTCACAATTCTTATTCTCCTCCCAGTTATTCAATTTTTTTCCTTAAAAAAATATCTTTACCGTTTCTCAAGGTGCTATTCATGTGTCTTCATCTATCTTCCAGTGTATGGTTGAAATTAGCTTTGCCTATATTACTTGTTTCACTATCCAGTGTTTGGGGTGTAAGAGTTCAGAGGAGTCTCATTAGTTACATCATAAATATTATGAAGGGCTTTTATATTGTTGCCCACTTATAGTAGATTACTTTAAATTTGAAGAGGTAACTTTTTGGATTCCACCAGAGATGTTTTACAGTTGATAGGTTTTGCTGCTTAGCACCATCATCAGGTACTAGATTACTGTTGATTATTTTGTCTCTCGCAATTGTATTCATGGAAAAAATTATCAATTATCTAAGGTGAAAGTGACTTGTGCTGAAGGTTACTGGTGAGAATTGTACTCCTCCAAAAGCAGTCCATGACAAATTAGATACAGCCAATATCTTTGTTGAGATGGGGTCATTGTGTTTACTTAAGTGGAAAATTTGTGATGGAAAGTTTGAACCATCAAGGAGAATCACCCTTGAGAATCATTGCGTGAAAGCATGAAGCTCCAGGTAGATTGATAGCTGAGTTGTAGTTGCTCACAATAGCTGCTCAAGAGTGGATACATTAAGATGAAGGGTATCAAAACAACTAATTTAGATTTGCATTCACCTATCTTATACATTGGAATGACTGTGGAATAACAGTAATTCAATTTTTTATATTTAAGTCTATGTTCATAGTTATGCATTAGCATTACCCAGGACTGTACTACTGGTTTTGCAATGGGTATCTTTATATGAAATGTAGTCTGCCAGCTTAAGTGATATAATGGTGTTTATTGGTATTTTTCCAAATAGCTCTTTGGGCTGTTACTATAAGCTTTAGATAATGAAAACTGTGTTGTGTTTCTTATGGTTGGAACAGGACCAGCACCAAGGCAAGGTGCCGTCTTCACTTGACTCAAACAAGGAGGGGGGCAGCGCAGTGGGGGCTACTGGAGGTGGGGGTGGAGCTACTGCAGCCGTGGCTCCACCCCCTGTGTCAGTGGGGGGTGGCGGAGGCCCCCCATCTGCTACAACGCCATCCCAACAGAATCCCCATCATGGGGGCCATCATCATCAGCACTCCATTGGGCCACCAGGTGGACCACGAGAAGAACCAGTTGTTGAACCTGTTAATGGTGTTGTACAACCTCCTTGTGTACCACCTCCAGGCAGACCTGGCCGTAACACCAACCAACTAGCATTTCTGCTGAGGCAAGTCCTCAAGGCAGTTTGGAAACATCAATTTGCATGGCCATTCCAGCAACCCGTGGATGCAAAGAAGCTCAACTTACCTGTAAGTTTAATTAAGAACGTCTCATTTCCGTAAAAGATATTAAATTCCAATCACTGTTCAATATTATTGCAAATTTTATAACCTGTTTTTGATAGTCCAATTGGCAGATATTCTGTTAGACCTGGCAATGGGCATTCCTCGCATTCACCCATTCTCCCTCCCGTTTAATAATTATAGTATCCCTGAATGACAAGCTTTTAAAGAAACCTTTCCTGCTGTGCTCTTCTAACTTAGAATTGCAGTATAGTGAACCCTCTTGAGTTTGTGAAAGTAAAATATTGTAAAAGTTGGTTAAGACGTGATTTCATCATGAGTCTAGGTATCAATTTTCAGTTGAAAATCATAAAATTCAGTAGTTGTACTTGCTGTAGGGAGCTGTATGCTTAAATTTCATCCACAAACTCATCTCTAATGATGTTCAGCATCATAAGGCAATGTATCCACTCAAAATATGCCATGTTGATGGTGTTTGATTCCTCAACGAAAATTCTTACCACGTGTATTGTTTGTAATTAAACCTAAGAATCATACTGTGTAGTCAAGTTAGTGTTCAATGTATGAAATCATTTCAAATGATATTTCAATTGCTATAAAGTTGTAAAAAATGGTTGTGGTAAGTACAAGGGTTGCTATGCATATTTTGAGCCGTGGCCACTAAGTGCTTCAGGCACCATCTGAAAGTTTGACCCTTTTGACGCTACTTTCTTCCGAACGTTTTGTCATTTGACCAGAAATTTGGCCGGGACCAAATTTATTAGTCAAAAATTCAGTCTCGGCAAAAAAATGGAGTTAACTTGTGAACACTTATCTGCGATGATTTTTCTGGCTTTCGGCATGGATTATCAGGACAGGAGTGCATCGCTCATGTTACTTCACTTATGGCAATGAATCCTCATCCTTTGCCACTGTGAAACTCCGGATATAACGAATTCCATCATGGCCAGCGTTCGCTCAGCGACAAAAGTCGTGAAGGTCGGCCAAAATCAGTTGTTGCACCAGAAAACATTGATGCTGTGCAAGAACTAGTACAGTAAGATTGTCATGAGACTTACTGTGTGATTAAGGCATCCTTGGGGATTAATATGACTAGCATCAATAAGATATTGCATAAACATTTAGCTGTTAAGAAAAAATTGTTCGTGTTGGATCCCGCATAATTTGTCAAAAGCTCAAAAAGATGCTTGTGTCAATTGGTGCAAAGAAATGGTCAAGAAATATAATCGTGGTGCATTAAAAGCTGTGTAAAACATCTACACTGGTGATAAATCTTGGATCTATGCATATGAGCCTGAAACAAAACAGCAATTAACTGTATGAGTCTTCCAAGTCAAGCTGAATCTGACTAAAGTGATGAGTGCACGAAGCACATCAAAGCAAATGATCTCCTGTTTCTATGGAATAACTGGACATGTGGCAACTGAACCGTTCAAGCATCGTAGAACCGTGAATTCTGAATGTTATACGAGCATTTGTTTGCTACAAGTGCTGGGTGAAATACAGAAAAAATGTGGCTATGAAGGATCTTTCTTCATTGTGACATTGCAAGCTCTCACGTATTGGCCGAAACAACTACCTATTTGACTGATGGGTCATCCCTGGGTACAGCCCTGATTTAGCACCCAATGACTGTTGATCAAGTAAAAATTGTGCTGACAAAGTTTTTCCGTGCCTGGAGAAGCCATTGATGCATTCAAACACAATGTTTTGGGGGCAGATCAAACAGAGTGGAAAAAGTTTTACGAAAATTGGTTCGAGCATATGCAAAAGGGTATTGACTATCATGGAGAATATTTGGAAAACATTAAAGCCATTTTCAACAAAAATTACTGTCTTTTCATTATTAGACTGTAAATATAAATAGCAGCCCTCGTAGTTACAAAGTAGTTACCATTAGGGTAAGAATATGCTATTTTATTATTCGTGGGATAACTTCAACATGCACTAGTGGTGATAATCTTTGTAAAAATTTTGGGGTCATATTATGAAAATAGCATGACAACAAGTATTTTGTCCTTTTATATCTTCCATTAAGAGTGAGCTAATGCTAATTGCCAGGTTTCTCGATCCCATTCCCCAATTCCCTGAATAAACTAATCCACCAAATTGCCCACCTATCCTCAAATGGTGTAAATGAATTCATCTCTTCAGTGTTTACTTAATCTTCGACTTCGACTCTTATCCCTGTTAAAAATTTAAGAAATTTCTTTGCAAGATAACCTTTACTAAACATAAAGTACGTATTAGTATAGGCATGAAATGGATGATAGGTTGTGTCACTGAGGACAAAGTCAGAAACATCTTATTGCAAGAAGTTTCTGTTTTGCAATGGCAATCTTCTGCTGTAATTATTTGTTCTTGTTATTGCTTGTAGTTCTGTTGGAAGGAAATGTCTTTAGATCATTGCTGAAGTAGGATAATCTGGAAGCAACATTTGACCATTGATTAAATGCAGATGTATATGAATAGTATGGAAAACCTCTATAATTATTCCCCCGTAGCTCACCTCTATTATATCAATGATGAATTGATTTACATGTATGATATAATAATTATTTTGTTCTAGGATTATCATAAGATCATCAAGCATCCAATGGACCTTGGTACAATAAAGAAACGCTTGGAGCAGAATTATTATTGGAGTGCTAAGGAATGCATCCAGGATTTCAACACCATGTTCTCAAACTGCTATGTTTATAACAAGCCAGGAGAGGATGTGGTTGTCATGGCTCAAGCTTTGGAAAAACTCTTTTTGACCAAGGTTTGTGTTTTAATGTAATTCTGACTTGTTGGATCTTTTCTGCCATTTAGTTAGTTGGAAATAATATCATTAAATTGAATTTTATTTACCCATTTTGCCAATTTTTTTATATAGCATTTTTGTGTATAATTATGCAGGTGGCCCATATGCCCAAGGATGAGGTAGAGGTGGAACCACCACCTACACCTTCAAAAGGCCCAAAGGGTAAAAAGGGGGCTGGAGGAAGGGTTCCAGGTCCAGGAGGCACACCAGGAGGTGGTGTGCCCCCGGGAGGTGGTGGGGGTGGTAGAGGAAGACCTCCTAGTGGGGCTGCTGTTTCCTCCTCTTCGCCAACCACTACAAACTCCACGGCCACTCCAGGGGGCCTCCCTCCACACCATCACCACCACCACGGTGCAACTCCTGGAGTGCATCAACTAGCACCAGGAGCTGTTCCAGGAAGCACTGCAACTGGCACAACAAATGTTCCCTCAGCTGCAGGTCTTCCCCATGGGACCCACAATTCCTTACCACCGCAGGTATGTGCTTCTTCAATTTTAATTAGCACCATTTGACCTGACTGTGAGCATAAAATGTAATTGTATTATCTGCTGGGCATGTCTTTGATTCCTGTGTTGTTTACTTAAGATAGTTCAGATCTTGAGTTCTGCTGTCTGATCACCATCTCTCTCCACCAATTTCATTGGAGGGCATCTGTAAACTATTTTTAAAGTTACTAAAGGGTATTATGATGTACCAATTAAAATATGAAATCTCACCCCAAGTATGTGGAAAACCAGATAATTAAGGGCCTCAAAGGTTTCCCTTCAATAAATTCTTCCAGCCAAGTCTTGAGTTGGGCGGCGAGTGAATTAAACAAATTTGACTGGCTTCATTGATGAAGTATACCTTATTCATGTTACTGTTCTATTATTTTATAATATTTAGTACAATTTTGTCTACTAGCATTGATTTCTTCCATGGCCCGGTGATATGGTTCATTTGTTTGTGTAGATGGCGTGCCTTTCAGTTCACTCCTGACTCCTTTATGGCTAGTTATAGATGAAGTACGCGTCTAGTTGGTAAATAAGTCAAGTCTTGTGATTACAAATAAAGGCTAATTTGGATTTAACCAAATGTTTGAAATGTTGAAGCATGCCAATTGGAGAATGTGCATTAAACTTATATTTGAAGATGTTGTGTTAACATCATCACTTCTTAAGATAATTTGAAGGTGCAAAGAAAAAGTTAATTGATGTTATTCTGTTCTTCCAACTGGAGAGATTGTGGCCACGAAGTCCTCACAAATGCAAGACTTCATGGATCATAGGGAAACAAAAATATTGCTCATATTAACAGTTTTGGATCTCCATTACTTTTTAACAAATCCTGTGATCAATTAATCACCCTCTCATGTTGTTTTATCTCTTTTATACGTCTGACAAGATTTGAATCTGTTAGCATTGCATAGCATTCCTTAAATTTTGGAAAATCCTGGAAAACTTGACTGTCTCCAGTTTGAATGAACATCATGGAGTAGTAAACTAATGTCACAGCTTGTGGAACAATGAAAATATATGGTTACAGCTAAAGCAAGTCCAAATACTATTCTGATAACAAAATGTTTTGAGACAATGTGCTTAAAATTTGGAAAGGAAATTTTGGTTGGTTTTTTCAGTATTCATACTCTCTTCAAATTATATTGTACATCTGTATTAAAGCTTTTTTGCTCGATGACTCTGGTCACATACGGCACTCAGCCGCATTTAATACTCATTGTGAACTATGTTGCTCATGCATGTATTCTACTTCCTTTGTATGTCGTTTCAGAGCATACAGCAACTACATATAGGAGTTCAAATATGTGCCACTACTTACTCCGCCACTATCTGAAATTCCTAATCCTAACTGTTAACATTACTTCCAGTCAGTATTCTGTTTATCCATGTTATTGAATGCATCGTTTTGAAAAATTTTGAAATTATGATTATCAAGTAATGTACAATAGAGATTCAGGTGTAATATGGTGGAATCGTTCTGTATCAGCAGAAAGAGAAACATGCAATGTTTACAAAGTGGAATATTATCATGGTTACAAAATATTGTATTAAATGTGTTGAATACTCTTGCTAAATATTTGGAAAAGTGAGGATGAATTACATCCAGGAGAAACACTTGGAAAGAAGGAAATATGGAAATGAATTATTTTACATTTTCAATTTTAAATCCTTTGGAAAATGGGGAATTCAATATAACCCAAGAATATAAATAATGGGAAAACTTAAATTCCAATGAGGCAAATAAGGAACAAACAAATATGCATAAATATTCAATAATGGAAGGAACAAATTTAAAATGTGCTCCATATTCCATGATGTGGTCAATACCGTAAGGTGACAGTTGTCTTATACTTAGATGTGAAATTGTTGGAGGATGGAATTCTTGGAAGGGGAGAGGGGCTGAAATGAAGTAACTCAGGTGCTGAGTATCTGAATCTGTATCACCTGTTTCATGGTATCCCTATTCATTGGTTGTCCCCTTTAAATGATTCCTCATTAGGTTGTCTCCGTAGATCCTAGACTTGTTTAGATAGAACCTATCAACTTAATGACACTTACTCGTGGATCATCTGCAACGTTGCATCTTATTCCTACAGCTTACGTAAGCTTAAGCATGTATTACTGCTGAAACAGTGATCATGAGATAAAGCAGTCGTGTAACAAGATTTTGATATTACCAGGTAATCAGAACTTGTTGATTTTGAGTCAATGTGCATGTTGTCCAGTGTCTATTAAATCCAGGTTAAGTGTAATTTATTGTTTGTAGTTGCACAGCGTATCTTTATCTCAAGGAAAGATTTTGAGTGAAATCCTAATGGTGAAGATGATGGCTACCCCAAGAAAGAACCTTTGTATCTTGTAGACCTTTTTATCAGTGTCGTTCATAAGGAAGATTTAATGATGGTGGTATTAGAAATTCAGAAGTCATGACTGATCGTTGCGTTTTGAAAATATTTGGAATTAGGGTAAATTTCTTCACTTGTTATAAATCTTAAACATTCTACTTTTGATCGCATAAATTTCCATTTCATAAAACCAGGTTGGCATGATAAAAATGTCTGTCAACTTGTAACTTGATAGTTTTATCCTGCCATAACTGGTGTTGATTGGTTTTCGAAAGTCCATTGCAATAAAGGTGAAATGGTTTTTAGTGTACTTTTTGTTTAATATGCTGTACAATTGAAGTTTGTCTTGTGAGTACATAACAGGTAAATATTATTTTATTTCGCTAATTGTGTATTTTGAGAAAATTCTTTAGTGATCACACCAAAAATGCTACAGATCCAAATAATTTGGAAAACATATGAATCATGGTGACATCGAAAAATCTGAGAATTTCACGAAATCACCTCAATTGTCAAATTGAAAAGTTATTCACTTAAACATACAAGGATGAATTGAAGAACAAAGAATTCATCGAACAAAAAAGCCAACATTCTCAAAACAATTTGGTGTGCACTCATGATGGCTTTGCAATAAAATGCATTTTTTCTTTTGTGTAGATGGCTGAGAATTTATTGCTTATAGTTGAAAAATAACAATTGCAAAAGTACTTTTAAATTAATTAAGCCTTTGAAATATGCTTTGCTTGCCCCTATTCCTGCCTGCCAAGTTGCTAAACAATTTTTATATGTATACACACACACACAATGTTCATTAGTAGTTTTGAGGGGAGGCGACCGACAGCTGAGGTCATTTGCGCCATAGTGGATGGATAGGAAAGGATGAAGGGTGGAGAGAAACCCGGCGTCGGCATTAGCCTACTCTTTACGAAAGGCGCCAAGGGGTCCGCGGCTTAACGTCCCATCCGACGGACGGCGTACTCACTCAAAGTGCCCTCCACAAAGCACCTCAAGCAGGGATCACAATGTTCATGTAATACATGTTGTACCCATGTATATGTAGTATATATATGTATGTATTTACATTCATTATACAGCATTGGACTATTGATGGTAGGGCCTGGTTAAATTCCTGGGCACCTGCAGCTCCCCCCAAGCTATTGTGATTTTTACTGTTCTAGATCTTTCTGGGAAACCATAACCGGCACAGGGAAAGAAACCGGCCCCACTACTCATTTCTATGTTATGCCTCCGAGAATGCCTTATCTTGATAAAGGATCTGTATGTATAGATGCTTAACAAATCTTGGGATTCCAGATTTACAAAAAATAAACTATTACCATTCTCTTTAAGTGTAACTCACTTTTTTATCTGCATCTAATTCCACAATTGTTAAAGCAGCATCTAGCGGCTGCTTTAATGCAGAATTTCAGTGGTAATCGCCACAACCATATGATAGAATCTGGGGTATTTTTTAGATTAGATTACTAAGAATGTGCATGAGTCAAAATAATGGCTTTAGCTTATTTCATACCCAAGAAATCAGCCTGATGCTTGGTTGCGAGGCGAGAGCGGATCCCCCATAAAAGCTTATGCTGTTTGAAATTCAAACACCAAGAGCAGGGAAGTTCCTTGTTCTGTTGATGGAAATAATCTGATTTTGGATATTTAGTTAATACAAGATCATGAATATATATTAGCAAAATTGTATTTCACAGATATTGAGTGTGATATTGTAAAAAGTAATGTTTTAAATGTCATGCTATAATTTATGCATTATTAATTGATATTATTACTAGTAAGGATAAAACTATAAAAACAGTAATCAATCTGAAGGTTGGTTTGGCAGGTGATTGTTGAGTTCACCAGGTTCTAAGCGTGACGGCGTGTGAAATTCACACAGCAGGGTAGGGGGGCCAGTTCCTTTTTCTGGGGCCATTGATGGTTTCTCAGGAAGATATGGAACCAAAATATCACGTCTTGGGTGGAGCTACAGGTGCCCAGAGAGGCTTGCCCTGGAATCAAACCCGGGCCCTCTGGTCAGTAGTCCAATGCTCTACCCCTGTACCGCCAGAGCCTACTACTGTAAGGATATATAAGCTTAAATCTGCATTGATCTCCAAGTAAATGGCACAGTATTATTCATATGTTCATTCTGAATTGTAGTATTGATTCATATAGCAAGACTTAGGGCTGTCCACTGGGTATTGCAAATATTGTCTAAATGCTAAATAGACCGGCTATATTTCCAATCTTCATTGAAGTGGAATGATCATTTACTGTTGTTATTGCCTGATTTTTTGACAGCTTTGTGTTTGCTGGTGCTTTTAGTCTCATTTCGTTTTGGATAGCAGAATGAAACTTGTAAAGATTAATGTCGGTATAACATGAATTTATTTTTAAACCTAGGGTCCCTTCCAACCTCGGTGACATGAATAACACATCTTCAAGTTGAGTTTAGAAGCAACTTCTCGATCATACACTGACCATTTCTCTTTTCCAAAATTGTCTAGTTGTACTTAATAGATCTGTTTTAACCTCTCTTTGTTTTTTTATGTCTCTCAATCTCTACGACTGATCCCTTATTTCAGAAATACCTGCAATAATGTCCTTTTATTCCATGTATTTGGCATAGAGCCATGTTGGTTGGGCAGTTCATATATTGATGAAAATTTAAGAATTTACGTTTACCACACACTTCATTTTTTAAATTTTCGATCTCTTTAGAGATAAGTTGATTACTTTGTTTCATTTTATGTATTGCTGATATTTTTTGTACCAAATTAATTATGCTAGCTATTGGCTTTAATAAGGTTCTTTCTTCATTGATTTGAAGTGCTTCTGTGAATTTCAAAATTCAATAACGATGAAGTCTCATGAACTATTATATGAGTTCGAAATTCTAATATCTTTGTTTGTTTGTGAAAATCTTATTTAAAGCCATCAATGTGCTTTCCTTCCTGCTGTGCTTTTGCGAATATTGCTATTGTTGTTGTACTTAAACTATGTTCTTTTCACATTCCATATGTGTTTCAAATTTACTTAGATGGTGTCACATTAATTTTGTTGGTTGTCACTCTACCGAAACATTGACATAAAGTCTTCTACTTCAACTCTGAAACAAAACAAGTGCATATTGGCCTTCATAGTCCTCTTTTTTATATAACTCTTGATACTATCCTGAACTTCTCAAATCACTTCATCCAGTGATTTAAAATCACATTCTTATGGTGGTGAAACTTGATACTGATTGTTAAATGTTATCATATTATCATTGGATGTTGCCATGAAATGTTAACTATAGTTTTGCCATCACTAATAGTGAATAACTTCTACTTATCTTTACCCAGCAAACATCTATAAGAATTGAAAGAATGTATAAGAAATTGAAATCTCTGAAAACATTTATGGTACTCTCGATTAACTGTGTGAAGCTTCTGATAATAACAATTCGTAAGGCTCACAGCGCTACAGTCACTCGACACTACTCTTTATAATTGAGAATATTCTATAAATATCATATGTGGGTTTTTAAGAATTAAATGAAATGATAACATAAGCTAGTTACTAGGTGTATATTGTTACTAACAGCATTAACAATAACATAATTACATCATATAATAAAACCACTTCAGTATCAACATGAAGACTTGACCTCATCTCCCCTGGTTTCAATTTCAAGTAAACGCTGCAGAGAAAAGGATAAAAACCTAAGGGTACAGTGTGCGTCATTATTATTAGAATTTTTCATTCAGCCATAAATAGTTTGTCCATATTAATTCATTTCAGCTTCATTTTTTATGCCATAATGTTATGATCAAAATTATAAGAGCGATTAATGACATTTCACTTTAAAAAATTGGAACTTTGAAGAGCATTTGATTTACGGTCCTATGATGCTCGAATTTACATTATTGATAGTACAAATTATCAGTGGATTGGAACCAAATGTTTCCTAAAGCTAATGCTAAGTGGCCTCTGTAGACTAGAAGATTATTTTCTGGTGTCCCATCACAATTTTACCAATTTTAATTTTTGCTAACATTGGCTGTTAAATGTGCATTCAGGGCTCCTGATTAAAGTGTTGGTTGAATCTGCCAGGTGAATTGTGGGCAGTGAATGTGTGAATATTGAAAGAATTAGGACCTATAAGCCCGTGCATGAATAATGGAAGCTTAGCCTAGGTTTCAATTGCCTTGCTGTTGTTCATTTCTAGGTATTACGCTCCATGCATGAGACTATCACTATCATGCCTGTGCAGCAGTTGGGTATATCCCAGTGAGCTCCTTAGTTGAAAAATATTTGCATTCACCCTTTATTTATTTTGGACGATACCTGATTACTTGGGAATATGCCTATAATTGTTTTCTCCAGTGCTATTTGGAGCTTAATTGCTGTTCTATTTTTGTTAGTGCATTTTTATTTTGGCAGTGCTTTCTTTTGGTATGGTAATTCTAACTGCTTCTCCTGGCGTTTTAGAGTCAAAGATAAACGAAGGTCACTGCTACCACCTACTCGTTGCCTCTTAATCAGTTCGGCCAAGTCCCCAACTTTCCTTGGCAATTCAGAGCCGAAGATTGGCCTACAGCCATCCACCTGCAGTTGCCATTTTCTCATCGCAGGAATAACTCTGCATTCCTTCAAATGTTGGAAATAGCTCTTCTTATATAGACACCTATATCAAATACCGTTCACTAAGCAATATGGCTACCACAATAGCTGCCATGTGTTTGCTTCTCTGCTTTTTTGTTTTTTTTTGTTGTTGCAACTTTGGTATTCCTAGAGTTTTGTTGTCTTTTGTGCTAATGGATCCCTTTCACCCTTCATTTTCATCTTTGATCATAATTTTGTGTGTGTTGTGCTTCAGAAGTTTTCCATGTTCTCCATTTAGCTGCTTTTAAAAAAGAAGCTAGTGATATTTGTGGTACACATTACTGAGCTCTTTTATTTCTAAGTGATAGTACTAATGAAAACTACACCCAATGCTACCGTGTCAGACGGTGAAGAGTTCATCAAATCCTTAGTTGCGATTGTAATTCATGCTGGGGTGGCATACTTCTGGCAATTTACTCCAACAGGCTGAACTTGAATCAGACCGTGAGATTGTTTTGACAGAGATTCAAGTAAAATGCCTTGGCAAACAGTGTTATGAAACTTTGCTTCAAAGCAAGCTTTGATTCTGTCAAAGGTTGAGCTTGGGGTGACATGATTATGTTTTGGTACTTACCTCACTAGGCCATTTTATTACCCCAATGATGATTGTTTATTTGGCATTATATTGGACTTGAGAAGCACAACCGTAAGCCCTCAAGAAATCTGTGAACACTATCCCTACAACTTTCCTAAATGGCCATGGGCAAGAAAACTTTCTCAACTCATCACTATTTGCTTGATTTGCACTCTTACCTACTCAAACTCTCTCTTAAATTTCTGCATCCCTAATTTTCCCCTAAACTCTTGAGTACCTGGAACTAATCAGACTGATTTGAGGCCCTTTTTTCTTATCCTGAACCATCCTGGAGTGGGAATCCCCAGAGAAAGGTTGGATGCCATTTATGGAAGTGTCATGCCAGCCCTAACACACCTGTGCCTAAAACATGACTCTTCAGCATCATTCATGCTTTATTCTTCAGGCTATACCAATGAAATAAGTGGGAATTAGCGAAAACTGAAAAAGAATTTTCTCATTATTCAATGCCAGGAGGGAGGCACACAAGATCCCAATTTCTCTGTCTTTTAGTGACATGAATTTGCAAGATGTTGACCTCCCCACTGCTTTCAATGAATATATTTGTTTCGATTTCAATCCTCCCTTTTCCCACCTTTCCAACGTTTTTTGTCCCTTAGCTGGTGTTTAAATGTCCACAATCCCTCTCTATTATCTCGACCTACCCACAGGAAACATTGAATGATTAAATATGCTACCCTGTTCAAAATCCAATGGCTCTGACAATATTGATTCCCACTTTCACACCTTCGCAGCTATTTTACTACTTATCTCTGTTCTGTTCAACAGATATTTCTAATGTGGCTCCTACCCTTCTTAAAGAAAAAAATCTACTGTAACTGCCATGTTAAAATCTGGCTCAAAAAGCAAAATATGAGAATTCATGTCCTATCTCCATATCACCTGTGCTAACAAAAATATTTGAGCCAATTATCCATGATTATCGTCAGCACTTCCCTCCCTTGCATCTATCTCTGAGCATTAGTTTTTTTCTGGAACTTCATGTCTTCCTAATCATACTGTTATTCACGATTTTATCATTAATTCTTTTGAACTTAATACTCCCTAACTTATTTTTGTTATACATGCATGGACTTCTCCGAAGCATTTCATACCATTGATCACTTCCTTTTTATCCATAATCTTAGCAGAATTAAAATCAAGGCAACTTGTCTTTCTCTTATCTTATATCTACACCTTTTTAGAATTACAAAAAGTAATCCATGGGAGCTGATTGCACTAGGTAGGTCTACCTGGTATCTTCTGGTGCACCATGTACTTCTATTTTCAACCTACCGATATGTTGAGTGTGTCATCTCATATTGATGTAAAATATTGTTTGATGCTGATGACCACAACATTTTCAAGCAGGTTGACAGCCCCTCTAATTCCCAATCCCTTCAATCTGCTCTCACTTATACCTATGTAGGAAACAGGAAAAAATTTCTTGGCTGGGACTTGAACCATAGACCTAAAATTTGCCTGTATGATGTTCTAACCAATAAGTTATGAAGGAAGACTTACACCTTTGAAATCCATGGGTTTTTATGCAACCTAGTTATTTCATCCAGAGATGGCTGCCTGGAACTATTTCATCCACAATGGACAAACAGAAATAGCTCGGAATTCAGTCATACAATGTCATTGGATAGGTACAGCGAATATAAAAGCATGTGTAGCCTGAAGGAAATGAGCCATATTGGCCTAATACAAATTCAAACACAAAAACCCATAAAATGGTGAAAACATTCATACTGGTGAATGCAGATAATTATTTGGATGAAGATGATAGAGAGATTAGAGGACTTTGACAAAAACAATACTGTGATATAGATGAATACACAATGGGTATTAGGTTACAATTTAGAGATTTACTGATACAGCTGGTGCAGATGGGCTACCAGAGTTGTGTAGTTCATAGAAATAACAATGCTTGGAATCTTACTGCCCTCAGTATTGTCCCAAGTCCAGACCCCTTGTGGCATTATTTCGCAGGACCTCTTTGTATGATATCTTTTCATTTGAGCGAAATAGAGTCAAGTTTTGGATGAAGTATTTTTGTGCATTTGCTTGCATAGCACTAAATCATTATTTAACCCTCTTAGTGCGGTGGGGATTCCAGGGGTACTAGTGAGAAGTGCGAAGGGTAATTTAAGAAAATGTATCACCTTAGGAAAAAAAACATTATGAAGTTATTTGTTTAGATATCCACATGCAGTTTTTTTATTTTAAAATAAAATATTGTAGTTAATAATGATGTAATACATTTACATCATCTGAAAAATAAATGTAATTATTACAGTATTATAAATTTGAAGAATATTTTTTTAGCAATAATATTTTGATTTTTAGACACAATACTAATATTATTTTTAAAACATTTTTCAATAAAACCACGATACTTAAATATAATAAAGAATCAAAAAGACATGTAGAAAATATTATAAATAAATAAAGAAAAACCAGTGAATTGCAAATTTTTTTGTCGGCCTCTGCATAGTTCGATTTTGTTGAGAAGGCTGATCTCACTGAGTCAAATTGGGACTTTTCCCCTTTCCTTGAACTGCGGCAATGTGCTTACAATCTAAAGGCAGGAAAAAACCAAGTTCTAACTCACAGAGAACTGCTGACAATGTAATCCAATATACAGGGCGCAATTGACTAGATAGGATGGACGGCAATGAAACCAAAATGATTACAAAGCAGTGCTCTCATTTCCATCGTCTCAACAAAGTCTGAATAAGCGGCTATATATCAACACCACCACACCATAACACATTCAAGAGATTACAGATGATCACAGATTAATTAGTAGCCTTTCAGTGGCTTTTCATAGTGGAAAGACCACTCAGAAAAAAATGAGCAAACAATTAGGTTAACTTCCAGACATGTACAAAACTGAACGAAAAATTATAGTAAGAATTATACTCTTTGAAAAGCATTTAAAATTGCTAATAAAAAATTAAAAAATTAGTTATGTAATTCTATGGAATTCAACCTATCGATAGCACAAAAACCATAAATTATTAAAGAAAAAACCATAAGTTACAACGATTTAAACAATAGCCTACGCAAGAGCCGATATATCGGCCCGCCGCACTTTTCGCCAGGGATACGAAAGCCGATATATCGGCCCGCCGCACTAAGAGGGTTAATGCCTAAAGATAATTAGCCAGTTGAAAATATTTCAGGTTTCAATACATACAAGGGTAATCCCAGAAGTACCCAAGCCAACAAATAAAGCACAAACATTTTGAAAAAAAATGTATTTATTTTTCAACATTATCTCCTTTCAGCTCTATACGCTTTTCCCAGCGATGTTCAATAAGTTCGGTAATCTTTTTATATTAAGAACTGTCTTGCACCTCAAAATAGCCAATAACTGCCGACATCACTTCTTCATGGTTGGAAAATCTTTGACCACCAAGCCATTTTTTCAAGTTAAGCAGGCAGAAAATAATCCGAGGGTGCTAAATCTTGCAAACAGGTGGCAATTCAAACTTTAATTCATGAATTTTGGCCATTGTATTAAAGGATTTGTGAGCTGGTACATTGTCTTGATAAAACAACACTTTCTTCTTAGCCAAACTCGATGGCTGCTTTTGCTTGATTTCTTTGCATAATACTCACCGTTGGTAGTTTTTCCTTTTTCAAGATAGTCGATGAAAATTATTCCAAGCGCATCCCAAAAAACCGATGCCATGACCTTGCCTGCAGAGAAAACGGTCTTTGCCATCTTTGGAACCGGTTCACCCTTTTTAATCCATTATTTTTGTTCTTTTTTCTTGGGTCTGATGTAATGGAAGTAACTACCTCCACCATCTCTAGTTCAGGACGGGTGTTTCATAGCCTTCCCATGTATTTAACATCATTAAGACTCTAGATGTGGAAGGCAGAAGGAAACCACTTTTAATAAATATCACAAAAAAAAATGATAGAGAGTATGAATCTTGACAACTACAGGAATAGACGTGCTGGGCCTCATGTTGTGCCTAGTGGTTGGAGAGAGAAGGCTTCGACAGTTGTCGTGCTGTGAAATACTTGTCAAGGGGAATAGATGCAGCGGCTCAAAAGACAGAGAAAAGGACCAAACTATTTAGAATAAGGATTTTTGATGTTAAGATAATGTTGGGGATAAGAGAGTTGAAAATAGGTAGAGAGAAATAGATATTTTGGGCGTGTGTAAGGTGAGACGGAAAGGGATTACTGGAGTAATAGTTACAGAGTAATAAGCATTACACAATCTGAATTCCTCTGTATCATTTCTTTTGCAAACAGCACATTGTTGCTCTTCATGGTTCCTTCAAATGAAGACAAACCTGAGCTGAATGCATATCCTTTGGAATGCTATTTCTGTGAGCAAACATTTGATGTGATGAACTGGGATAATTTTGTTTGGAGGTCAAGTTTGAGCTAGCACTTATTTCTATAAAATCATGAAACGGTGTTTTCAGGTTACTTGTTTGTCAAAGTGCTGAATGGTTGACGACTGCCACTTGATTTTCATTTCCATCCAGCCCTTTATATGTAATATATCAGTAGTAAGTTCAAAATTGAGAGTTTAAGAAATTACCAGATAGTGAAAAGAAAAAATCTTATAAATTTTCAGGGACATTGCACATGTCCTACCAGTTTGCCCATGGAATGTTATTGAGTGAAGTATATTAATGTGATTCATTCGCAATCATACCCACTAATGAGATCTAAGAAACTTTTGAAGACACCATTTATGTGATGTAAAGACTTATTCTTTATGTATAAATATTATTACTTTTAGCATTCTTACTCTTCAGGTTAACATCGTAATAGAAAAATAATTTTTGCTTTAGTCTGGGTTGTTTAGGAAAAGTGCTGCAACAGTCTTCACAGTCTAATAAAATCAACGTCATAGGATTGTACTTGACTAGGAACACTGTCTCACTTTCTATATAGGGTGCTTTCTAAGTAAGGTTTTCCCTTCTTGCCCAAAATATGAGGGGAATGCATTTCTGATTACAAAAATACATTAAACCTTTCATGATACATGAATCACTGTTTGCTCATAGAAATACACATTTATGATGTAATCATTTACCAAAGGCAACTGTCAATTCAATGATATTGATGTGTAAAATAATTCAACGTAGATATAACAGTTTTTGATTTCCCCAGAGTTAGCAGCTATCACTATTGTTGACCATGGCATAGAGTTGAATATTTTTTCCTCCAGGGCTTTTAGTGAACCAAAGATTAGCTTACACTCATTTTTGTCTGGCAGGCTAGTATTCACAGTTAATAGTAGGCATATTTTCAATCTAGTCCTACAGTAAGAACTTAATTTTGCCTAAATTGACACCTAAAATAAAATGTCAGCTTTGAATTTCGCCAGTAACCAGTTTAGCAATCTCTTTGCGGTTATTAATGGAGTATGGGAAGATATAAACCATTTTTATTAGATATCAGCTTAGTACTTCCTCCTCTGTGGTTAGTCAACATGAAATATGTATTTATATTAAGGGAGTTTACATAAGAGGAAATGAAAATTTAATGAGTTTACAAATGAAACTCATTTGGAAATGTTGATGAAAATATTTCTTGCAAAATTTATTCCTAACTATGTTAATTTATCAATAATTCTATGGCACAATATTTGCTGATATTCTACTGGGATAAAATTTGGAACAGGAAGGAGTAATGATTTTGGAAAAAGTGGACAGCATGATTATTTCTTGACTTTTGTGTACTTAATGTAGAATGTTCATTATTTTCTACCATTAAGCAAAATAATACCTTTTGTAAATTTCTGTTTTTCCTATTTGAAATCCTTAAAAAAATTAAATACATGGGCGGTCTAATAAGTACCCATGTTAGAAATGAAGAAACCATTTTTTCAAAAAAAAAATTTTATTTTTCAACATAGTCCCTTTTTAGAAAGATACACTTCTCCTAACGTTCCGGCCATTTTTTTAACCCCTTCAATAAATAGGATTTGTCAAACTGTCTCTGTCTTGGCGATAACTTCCTCGTTTGAGCTAAATTTTTTTCCCCCAAGCCACATCTTCATGTTAGGGAATAAGAAAAAGTCGCAGGGAGCCAGATCGGGTGAATATGGGGGGTGCGGCAGCAATTCATAATGTAGTTCATGCAGTTTGGCGAAGTTGACAGCCAGATCAGCTTGTTGTCCACCGTGAGCAATCGGCACCCATTGGGCTGCAATTTTTTCATTGCCAACTTATCGTGTAAAATATTAATTGCCATTCTGGTCGACACACCCATGGCCTATGCTACTTCACGCACTTTCATTCGTCGATCAGCGAGCATCGTGGCATGGACTTTTCAAATGATTTCCTCGGTAACCACGTCTGCTGGGTGTCCCTGTCGCTCCTCATCAAAAATAGATGCTTGCCCACGTTTAAATTTGTTGAAACAATATCTAACTGTGGTCATAGATGGCGAAGTGTCCCCACAAACAGCATCCAACTTTGCTTTTATCTCCTTGCATTTCTTCCCATCCAAACACAAGAAGCAAATTACGGAACGATACTGCTCTTTATCTAGCTTAGCAAAAATCACGGAACAAGTCTTACTCAAATGGCTGCCAAATCCAAACTAACCTTGAAATCAGTCTGAAATTTGTTTCACCGTCGTTTGATAGAAGGCAGTACATGATGGTAACATAAACTTCCCTCAGGAACGCCCTTTGTCGTCAAACATGGGTACTTATTGAACCGTCTTCATATGGATCTCCCTAGTGTTATAAGTGAACTTTTCTCCTACCTCTGCATTATATTAGGTATTTTGAATTGCTTTATAGACTTAAATCATGTATTTTGTTGGCATTCTTTCTCAATTTAAAAAATTTTTCTACCAATAATTTTGTTTGTAGCGATAGATGACTTTCGTAAGAATGAATCTCGAGTCAGATATTATTGATGATAATGGTTTTCATTTCAATGTGTTTACAGTCAGCTATTACCCAGTAAGTATTGAAGTTTCATGTTCATTCACAGTTATACATTGCATTTTATGCTCATTGTCACAGACTCAAGTTCTCATGACTAGCATCTGCTCTGTATGTAAATATTTGAATTGATCCTATTATAATAAGAATAAATCGGACTGGAATCATGTCCACAAGTCACTAGTGAGAAGGTTAATTTTCGTCGTGAAAGAAACTGGATATGAGGACCATTCCAATGTATTTGAAAAGTTAAAAATTGAGTGTCATGCATTTGCCGTACCTGGGGTACCGATTCAGATGCTGAATAAAGATCTTATTTTCTGAAATTCAGTTTTATGCTTCTCGTAAAGTTAAGACTGGGCTAGTTAGCTGGTACTTATTTTAAACATTAGGAAAATCTTTCATTATTTCAGATGGGACTGATAGTTGTTTCATATATAATAACTTAAGTAATGTTATTAATCCACTTTTGAGTATGGTTGGGTTATTTTGTAGTTTCCAATTACATAGTAAAGAAATGCACACTAATATGAGGTCACAATTTAGGTCATTGAATCTAAGGTGTTATGTGCTGAACGCCAGAAGTTTTAAGTCACCACTTCTCTCTATATATAACTTAAAATTTTCTTTTCAATAAGTAATAAAAAATAATGGAACCTATATCCCCAAAATTGGAAAGCTTTGTGAAATGCAGTTGAATATATCCATTATCTTGACAGTAATATTTGATTTCATTAAAGAGTAAATTATTACTTATATATTCATATAAGATATAGGATTTTGAATAATTTTTTGTTTTGACTAAATCTGTGTGTGATGATATACTGATAGTATACATTTCAGTCAATTTTGCATTTTCCAGATGTTTTAAAATAACATTTAGTCTTGAACCTAACTTTAGTCTTACTGCCCTCAAGGATTTGATAGTATTTAATTTTGATGTTGTTTTATCTTTAATGCATTAGGCAGGCCTATCCATAAGTTGAGTAAGAAAAGGTTACTAAATAAAGCACGCAATAAAAAAATGGGATAAGCATATTGCATCATACAATAAATATATTTTAAGAAATTCCGAAAATGTTTTTTTTCCAGCTGAATTTTTTGCAATTTTGTTGGAAAGCAGCTGATAGGTAATACTCATACAGTTCAGTTTAGAGAAATTAGTAGGTTTGTTCCAATTTTTTCTCCCACTGGCAGGAAGTTCTGGAATAGGTGTATTATTTTGTATAGAGTTTTCTTGTAGTTTAAATATTTATTTCATCAAGCAATACATTTGATAGTTGAGGACAAAATAAAATTTTACCACAATGACCCCAATGTTTCTACTCCCTATAGGCAGTTGCCCATAGAGTACATGGTGTAGGTTTATGGTGATATGCCTGAAGTTAATGGCATAACTGAATTTTTACAATTCTTACGTGAACATTCCTTGGTAAAAATAAAGTCAATGATTTCAAAAAATATATATGTATACATACTCACACATGTCTAAGTCATTTAAAAATAATTGACAATTTTCATAGGAGTTATTTGAAGCATATTTAGCACGGGGCATGTTAGTGATGGATTATTACGAGGGTCATCCGGAAAGTAGTACCCGTTCGTGAAAGAAAGACACGAAAGTAAATATTAACAAACATAAAAAATTTTATTTGAAAGAGGATACTTTAAACTACTTCTCAACATAATCTCCAAGCAAATTAAGGCATTTGTCATAACGTGTGACAAGTTTCTGTATTCCTGCTGCATAGTCCTTCGCCGCCAGCTCATTGAGATACGCGAGGGACCCATCTTGCACAAATTTTTGCATAATGCAGATGGTGTTTAACAATTTCTTGAACAATTGTTCGAGAAACATTGGGAAAATGCTCACAGATGTCATCAATTGTGACGCGCCGATCGTTCCTCACGAATTCGTCAACTGAGCTCACCAGTTGGTCTGTAATGACAGACGGTCTCTCCGAACGCTCATCGTCGTGTGTGTTCCCCCTCCCCATGTTGAAGTTGCGACACCACCGCCGAACAGACGACTCGTCCATTACATTGTCTCCATACACCTCCTTTAATTGGCGATGAATATCACATGGGCGAACGTTTCTTGCATTGAGGAATTTAATCACTGCCCTCACTTCACAACTGGCGGCGTTCTCAATTTTTTTAAACATTGTAAACAATCACAGAAACAACACAGGCAATGCTAGCGTCACGCAACTTGGCTCAGAGAAGGCAGACAAGATCCTCTTTCAAATAAAATTTTTTATGTTTGTTAATATTTACTTTTGTGTCTTTATTTCACGAACGGGTACTACTTTCCGGATGACCCTCGTATTTGTTGGAGGAAAAGCTTCACCTATAAACTTGTTCATTATCCAGTTCTGCATGCTAACAGGCTATCATGGGGAGGAAGGATTAGGGTTTATCATCAATTAGAGGAAGGAATTCCAGGTTTGTAGTGGAAGAAACATTTGGAAATGATTTGAATTAAAGCGACACGCTGTCAGAGTAATGTAGGGCACTCTGGTTTTGGAAGAAGGAATGACCTTGTGGAGAGCAACAAAATATTGAAGTAGATAGGGTCTAAGTGTAACAAAACTTGCATGAAATACCATAGTAGACATAGGTTTACTTGGATTCCTGGGATTCAATCAGTATAACTATATTTGAAAGGAAATGAGCCATCAATGGACCCAGTTTTCCTGGTAAAAATGTAAGTAAATGTCTTAATTTTATAGTGGAATTCAAGAGAATTTAACAGGGGAAGACAGTTGCATAAATGGAATTAGAAGTATTACCTGGGCAAAAAAGTGATTACCAGATGGTAGTAGAAACAGGGCAGGGAGATAGTTACAATAGAAGAGAAGTGGGAAGTTATATAGGGGATATTGAAAGTCTCAAATGGAACTGTTGGAACAGTTGATTGTTGAAGAAGTATGGGAAAAGGAAATGGAAAACTAAATACATATATAGGTAGAAGGCAGTACCAGGAAGTAAATAATGGCTTAAGACAGGGCAGAAATAATGAATGAAGTCTAGTGGAGGATGCTGTCCAAGGAAATTGAGATTTTACAAAATAAGGGATGGATGGGTGCCGTGAACAGTATGCTAAAAGCATTATCAGGAGGAAGGAAAAATATGTGAACATAATGAAATATGCTGCGGGAAAATTATTAATTGAACCAGAAAAGATTTGAAATGGTGAGAAGAATACTCAGAGGATGCCGAAGACTGATAAAGTGGAGGAGTTCAGGCAAGCAATTTATTGAAAGGGTAGGAATGTGTACTGAATTAAAGAACAATATTGTAGTGTGGGGGTCAGTTCATTTCTTGTTGAGCAAGGCTAAGAAATCAGTTTAGCATGTCCATCCAGAACGTACCTTAAACAATACTCTTCAATTACATAGTAATCAGAAATTGGTGCTTGTGGTTGGTTTAGCATGAAATTTCTTTGCCCTATTGTGGTTTCAGTAATTAGCCTTTGTTGTTAGGGTTAATCATGTCTAAATCTTATTTGGAAATGGAAGTTGGAATATTTGCTTATCCGAGTAAAAACTTATTTGGTATGATTAGTGTGTTTGCATTACCACCTTACTCATTTTTGCAGAACTTAACAGATGAATTTTGTTTTAATAAATATAAGTTTGTTTGAATAGTGACTTTGCTATCTGATTAGCATTCCGCCAATGAGTATGATAAGAATTAAAACTTAGGTAGATTTCACTGCTCTCTGCCATCAAATCCAAGAGGACATAATAAATACTAATGTGTGATATATCCCTATAGACAATATTAGCTTCTTCTTTATATAAGGAGAAAATGTTTAGAATTGTTCATGTAATCTTTCTATAAGGGTAATCATTTTTGTCGCTACTCCATTAGGCATAAATAGAGAATTGTTAAATAGTTTTGCGTAATACAGTTACTAATAGTAAAAGCATAAAATGAGTATATCATCCACATTTGAATACAAGTGTTGTCTAAGTTGTGGGGAATTACAGAAGGCAATGAAATTATTATAGTAATGCAAATAGATTAAGGTAATGCGAAAACATTTTTATTTTTAATGCTTGAAAAATCCATCTTCTTTAAGTGTGCTCATGCTTGCCAAAATGCCTTATTGAATCGTTTGAAACCGTTATGAAGTTATTGCTAAATGTAAGTTTTCAGTAATGTTACTCAGTCTGTCTTGACCTACACTCTCTAATGCTATTCCAAATTGTTTCAACCTTGCAGTATTCAATTGTTGTAGCCCTGGTCCCTGTATTTTGTAATATATTCTAAACAAATAGAAGAGGGTTGCAATAGCTTTATATTGCATGGCTACTATGTCATTCAGAGTAGCTGCTATGGGTCTTTAATGTTTGCAGAAATTACCTAGTCAAGTCTTGGAGGGAAACAATAGGGCTTCCCCTCTTGAATTGTTTATAACCATTTTCTTGCTTAGGGACTTCCAGGTATATATTCAGGTGAAGAATTATAAATGCATCCTGTTAATTGTTTAGCATTTACAATTGTTTAGCATTTACAATTGTTTAGCATGTACATCAAATCTTTTGCTGTGGATCCATTTTTACTGCGTTTTCCATGCATCCTAACATCTCAAAAATGAGAATTTTTCCTCAGGTAATATATGACACTAGCATCAAGTTTCTGGCATAAAATGTAGTTTTCTTCAAGCGTAGGTACATCTATCGTTTCGTTGCATATAAGTAATCATTACCTATTTGACATTTCTATGCAGATATTCTTTCGAGGAGTATGTCACATGCAAAGTTTGCCTACGTGTGCGTTGATATCTGCTGCATTCTTCCCATCCAAAGTGTACAGCAGTGAAGAGCAAGAGGCTTTGGAGGACTTCTCACCTTCTTTTGTAATGTGTGCACAAGAAGAAGTTTGGCAAGACTTGAGATATTATTTTGGGAAGTGGCCCTGGAACCAATTATTTGAGTTGATCTTACAATGAGGTCATCTTAAAATGCTGGGGACCTATTTATATCTATCAAGTAATTTTCTTCAGTTATTAGAGTGGAAAATAGGTGAGAAATTTTGTGGGGGTAAATTTTGATTGCTTAGACATGCATTTAAAAATGACATTCCTCGTACATTCCCAATATTTCTAATGGCCAGTTATTATAGATGCAGGGTAGTTAACCTGCTGCTATATGCCTTGTTTTTCAATTTATAGCCGCAGCTTTAAAACGATTTATAGAACAATCAGTGCCTTCGGCTGTACAATTTAAGTTAATTGCCATCAATTTTTTCAAGTCTTCTCTTTGACGCCACTATATCTTGCCTTTGTTTATTTTTTTTGTAATTGATCAATGGAATGAATGTTTATTGATGTGCAATGCATGGCATGACTGTTATTACATGGTGGCAGCTCTCTTCCCTTTGGAACGATAGATGATTTTGTTGTATTCGGTAAAGGTGTGACTTTTTTGTGGTGACTGCCCATCTAACTCTAATGCAGTTCATAGTTTCTTTTGCTACTCAGTTGTCTGATCATCTCTGCCCATGAGATACATTACATTTTGATACAGTGAGTTGATTTCTTTGGGATATATATCCTTTTTCAGATCTTTAGGTGATAGACATTCATTGCATTGGAACTTCACTTTTATAGCAGCTACATTCTCGATGCAAAGGCAGTGCCAAGTATAGGGAATTGAATATGTTCTTATACTTCCAATTTGTGTCTGTGGTTGTATGATTCTTATCAAGCAACAGATTAATGCGTTCGCCAAGGATGGAGTTCAAAGCGAGAATTCATTAAAGTGAGCATGAGCTTGTTTTTTAATGGATCTTTGATATCTTTATTAATTTTTAAAAAATGTTTCCCATAATAAGTAAACGTTGAATATCTTGATTTGAGAATTCTCCAGGACCAGTTAAAATAATCACCATATATTGCAATCGCCATTCCCTCGTGATGCATCTTTATAGCTAAAAGAATATTGAACACTGCTAAATTGATCTGATATTTTTCTTAGAGTTTAAGGAAATTATTCTCTGCAATTTTCTTAATAGATTCATTTCCTTATTTTTTTTTAGATTTCTGTAATTCCTATTTGTAGCCTTTGAAATTGCATTTTAAGCCTCGAAGATCTATATGTATTCCGTGTTAATTCTATTATGTATATGTTTTCCATTGCCATGAAAGTCACGTGTTTGGCACAAAGTGATGTTACATTTTAATCTACTTAATTAAGTCCCCGTTAAGTTTTCTAAGATGAATTGTTATACTTTGCATTTATTGTTAACTTTTTACTGTTGATATTGTTAATTTGTTTTGTTAAAAGGAAAAATTATAATGTTTAATGATTTTGTACTTATATTTGGAGCAAATTATATACATATTTCTCAGTTCAATCGTTCTTATTTAATGACTTAATTTCAGTTCATACCTTGGTACATGCTTTAGTTCTTTAATAGACTCTCGTGAGTGGTGTTAAGTGAATTGAGAATCTGGGATTTTTGAGGATTGTGGTTAGTGGTTTCTCCGAGCTTCATAAGTAATTTATTATTAAATGTGAATTTATTTGTTTTGCGGAGGAGTCAGCTGTTTCAAGGAAAATTTATAACTTACCTCTGGTAGAATAAATTGTGATGCAGCATACTCCATTATACTTGCAGTTATGTCCCTCGCACTCAGCGATATTTAATTAATGCAAAGCTTATATTTGAAACCTCATACACACCCTTGTCTTCATAACAGTCTGATGTAAATGTGGGGACAGTTGGAAATGAACAGATTATTTCCACCGACTCAATGACTTAAAAATAAACCTGGAGAGAGCGCAGAGGTTTTAAAATGGAAAATGTGTATGTTGGAATTGATAAGAATTCTCAGTCTAAGAATCTCACATTAGGAAACATTGTATCCAAGTAGGGTGAAAGATAATTTAGCAAAGTATACCTTTGTGGCTCAATGTGATAAAAGATTCATGAGATTGTTGCCTGTTATTTTTTCAAGATTCATAACAAATTTGCCAATTAATTTTTGGATTTCTGTAGTTAATTAATCCAAGTATTTTAGGACAAACTTGGAATTCGAATAATTAAGATTTAAAAGGTAATCATTAAAGCATTGTATTATCTGAATGAATTAATGTTACTCTAATGATATGTTATGTTTAGTGCAGATGACATTTCTTAATTCCACAAAATGAGAAACTATATACTACCTTGATCAAAAATTTCCCGGAATTTATTCAGAAAATTAAAAATACAAGTTTATTCATCTAAATCTATATTGTCCCCTTCAAAGTAATCCCCATCGACTGCAACACACTTATGCCAGCGCTTGATCCAATCCTCGAAACATTTTTTATATTCGGTTTTCGGTATGTCCATCAGTGCTTCCTGCGATTTTTCCATTACTTCCTCTCGGCTGCTAAAACGCGTTCCCCGTAATGGTTTTTTAACTCGATTGAACAGAAAGAAGTCACAGGGAGCCAAATCAGGTGAATTCGGTGGCTGTTGGATGGTATTTGTTGCATTTTTCGTCAAAAAATTACGAATAAATATAGCACTGTGCGACGGTGCGTTATCATGGTGCAAAATCCACGAGTTTTCTGCCCACATTTCTGGTCTCTTTCGGCGAATTGCTTCACGCAAACGTCTCATAACGCCCAAATAATACTCTTTGTTTACTGTCTGGCCTTCTGGCAAAAATTCATGATGCACTACACCGTTGTAATCCATGAAAACCGTCAGCATTGCCTTCTTTTTTGACTGAAAACGACGTGGTTTTTTTGGTCTCGGCTCATTTGGTGAACGCCATTCACTTGCCTGATGTCTGGATTGCGTGTCGTACTCATAAACCCACGTCTCGTCTCCAGTAATGATCCTTTTGATGAATGTGGGATCGGATTCAGCCTCGCAAATCATGTCTTTTGCGACGTCAACGCGGTCTCTTTTTTGCATGAAATTGAGGTCTTTCGGCACCAACTTTGCTGCTACACGACGGAAACCCAAATCATTAACCACAATGTCTTGGGCGGATCCATAGGCAATGTTCAAGTCCTCCGCTATTTCTCTGATGGTTAATTTGCGGTTATTGACCAACATTTCTTTTACTTTATCAATTTTTTCACCGACTTTCGATGTCGATGGTCTGCCACTGCGTTCATCATCTTCGATTGACTCACGACCACTTCTGAACCGCTCGTGCCACTGGTAAACGACCGTTTTTTTTAGAGAATCGTTGCCGAAACACTTTTCCAACATTTCCAACGTCCGTGCGCCAATCCGTTTTTTACGCAAAATTTAATACAAGTTCGTTGTTGCAAATTTAAATCCATTTCTGAAATTGTAAAAAATCGCCAACACACACAGAGATAGATGTACTCTTGGCTACGTAACTTTTGCAAATGTCAAGCTATGACACTAAGATTTAAAGGGAATATCAACAACAGATGTACCAATTTAACAAAAAAAACAGAACTCAAATCGGAACGATGGGAGCGCCACACGGTGGTTATTCCGGGAACTTTTTGATCAAGGTAGTATAGTGGAAGTGAAAGAACCTAATTTCCCATTTTCTCGCTGATTACATTATTAACATTGGTAAAGATATTGTTAGCCAATCAAGGAGTAAAAAAATGGCGCGAGTGAAATCATAATTAAACTATGAAAATGCAGAATTAATTGGAAAAGAGGTTAATGTCATTAATGAAGGATTTTTGGATAAGCTGAAACCACAAAATCAGATACAGGAAGAGAATTTGAAGATCTGGAATATGCAATATTTTTATAGGAATATAGGTATGTGCTGTCTAACAATTATTCTAATTTAAATCAGTTTCCTTATAATCTAGACAACATGGAGTTCTCCGTGCATGTTTTGAAATTATTTCATACAAGACTTAAAATTTTCAATATAATATTCCTTCAATTCTTAACTTCTTAAGTCCACATACTAATGCTGCCACGCTGTGAGAGTAGGGAACTTAGAATGATATTTTTAGAAACTGCCCCATGAAGTTATTTAAAGGCTACGGTGGAATGATGTTCATAAATGTATTTCTGTAAATGACTTCATATGTGTGCAACATTTTTAACATTTGTGATTTCACAGGAGTCCCAGTAGGCTTCTTAAGTTGAAGTTTGATTTGGTCCAACATGAATTTATTGGCATACTGGTATTCTCTTCCCTAATTGTTTTACATCATTAATGCTTTTTATATTTCCCAAGGTTCGTAAGGGTGCCGATTGAAATAATGAATAATCTTGTACATTTAAACAGTAAAGACATTTTCTCATTGCCCAAAAATTTGAAAACTTTTAGTTTTAGTCATAAAGTGTCAAAAAGAAAGAAACCTTGATAATGGTCAACAGTTAATGGAGATGATAAAAATGGACCACAAAGGTCATGCTGCACCTAATCCTGTATAAGTCAACGAAATAACTACCGTATTTTCTTGTTTATAACGAGCATCCAAAACTTTGTAGTTATCATGAATTTATATAGATACTGCGTGCCCAGGGCTTCATAATCATCTTGAACGTGTATAGATGCTGCGCTATATGTATATGTATGCCATATGTATGCATGTATGTATGTGTGTGTGTAAAAATACGTCTAAATACAGGTACTAATTGATGGTAAATACCAATGAATACATGGAATAATAATTGCTTGTGGCTATATATGCCGTAAGTATACGGAAGATTAGAGCCAGGTAATTGAAATTAACTGCAAACAACCAAAGGATCAAAAAATAAGCAATATTAACAAGCCAACACAATATGCTGCCATATTGCTATCTCGCTCGGCATAGATTTGTTTGCCCTTTCATTTTCTATATAAATTAACTTTCAGCAAATCAAATCTAAAAAAGATGAGAGAATGCATGAAATGGAATTTTCTTGTTTTGTTTATTTTACTTTGCTTTGTTAGTATCGGCGCTCAATTCAATTCGAGTGATTTACCTATCCTTTCATATATTTATACGTACGTGTAAATAATATGAGGTACTCTACATGTATGTGAAGTACTGCATATTAGAACAAATGAGGTATAAATATTAAAGGCTTCTTCTTTTTCTTATGCACTGATGAGATGAAATAACTGTAACAGTAGCAGATCTGTAGAATGCAATTAGAAAGGCATGCTTCCAGACTTGTTTATTTTTGAGAGACTCTTCTTTAAATTATTGTGTACATAGGGATGTAAATGCTTGGATTTTTTCAATTTTCATATTACATAACGGGCATCGTCATTTTTTCTATCAATTCTGTATAGAAAATGCGTGCATTATTGATGGAAAAACGGTAATTATATTTTGCCCGGAAAAGCGAATTGGAATGCTAGAGATACTGTTGTGTTAGCAACAAAGTCAGATGAAACTTTAATTGAAAACTATCCATTAACCTGACATCTTTTGAAACCATTTTCTCTTAACTTTGGACTTAAGTTGTGATTCATTAAATTTCAAATTTTTTCACTCTTGGCTTAAGCCTTACAGGGATACACAGTTATCAAAGCTTTGGGATATTTTGAAGAACTTCAAAATTTAACCAAGCGTTTTGAATACAATCACCCAAGTTAATTCATTTCATATTACTGGGACATGCACACTCTAGATAGCTTGATTAAAAGCCTTGTGTAATTGTTGAGTGATCAAGTAATCTGTTTTACAATGTAATATAGTTTTGCAATATAGTTAAATCAAATGTTCTCGCATTTTTCACTAGTTTTCGTATTTTGAGAATAATGACTATAAACATTGCTACTACTAAGAAGTTTTATTTTACCGTTGGCGTGATATAGCTATCACAGCATTGAATAGTAATGATAACAAATGCAATGATTTAAGACTTGATGGATCTCTATGTTGGGTCGCAGTAGGCAGGGGTAGAGCGTTGAACCTACTGACTGGAGGGCCCAGGTTCGAATCCCAGGCAAGGCTCTTTGGGTACCTGCAGCTCCACCCCCGCTATAATTTTTCGGGTACCAGATCTTCCTGGAAAACCATAACCAGCACGGAAAGGAACTGGCCTCCCTACCCTAATATGTGAATTTCACATGCCATCAGGCTTGAACTATCATCATCTACCAATTTGATCTCTGGGTCGATCACTCTGTTTATGATTTTAATGGACCAGTATGATGGAGTATGAAGAAAACATTTATGTTTCATGGTTTTCATGCTTTATTCGTAATAGGTTTTAGTGCATTATACCTCAGTGGGGAAAAGATATATTCTGCAAAGCATAGTATTTATGGAGAAGGGTAGAGAAAGTGGCAACCTGAAATTTTGCCATGCTATGTATTTGACATATTCATTTTCTTTTTGATAAAAAATTGAACTCAAGCATTTAGTGGTTATGTTTCAATGAGAAATCATTTGTGGCGCATGAAAAATAGGTTTGTTCTTTTGCATCTGTGTATACCTTATTCACTCTTCAATGAGACACACTACTTTCTTTTACAGAACGTAATGAGATGTCTGTTAGACCAATCAGAGCTGACTTTACTAAATGAGAATTAATACGAATGTTGTAGGCCCTAGTTAGCATGTGTTATGAGGGAACCTTAATATTGAATGTACTAACCAGGAACCAGGGTAGACATATCTGCAAATTGCAGTTGTAATGTGATTGGCATAAAATAAGGGTAGGTAATTTATGATGTGGTACCTTATGCTTCTCATACCAAATGTCTTTGGTGATAACAATTGCAAAATATTTTATTTAGTCATGGCTGTGAAATATTAGTATGTTCTGCGTATATTTTCTTATTATTTGCATTATTGATACTTCTTAAATCAGTGCATTATAAATTTCGGACACATTCTGTATGCCTATAAATTTCCATTTTTGTTCTGTTTTGCACAATAACAAAGCCTCGTTGAGTGGAGCCTTGCATAACAAGGGTAATTTGTTCCTGAATCTAACTTGTTATGCAAAAACTGTTAAACCAAAGGTTTTTCCCATATAAATTAATGTAAAATATGGTAAAGCATTCCTTCCCCAAGGAAGTAATTAATTCATAAGGTTTATTCAAAGGAAGTCTAGATGCATGCCTTGTCCAATAAATATACAAACTGAGGCCATAAAAACTTGATTTGCAAAATTTGGTCTACTTTGATTTTTTCACCTTCGAAGTACGCTACATTTTAAATAAATGAAAAGACTAACTTTGTAGTTCCACACGAACAGTTCGTGTGGAACTACAAAGTTAGTCCTTTCATTTATTTATAATGAATCGGTTCCATAAAGTTACGCCAGAAACCATTAATTATACTCTACATTTATTGCTATGCACTTATTCCGCCTCTGTCCCACTGTTTAAAGCACCCGTGGAAGTCTTTGGCAGTTAGGCTTTTTAGTTTCCTCGTCGTTTCTTGCTTTATTGTGTCCACATCTTCCCAGTGATGTCCCCTCATCACATTATTGCATTCTAGGATTAGGATAAAGTTTCGGGGGGTGAGATCTGGCGAATGAGGAGGATGATCAAGCATGTTGATTGAATTTTTTTGTCAGAAACTGGCAAACAATCAATGTTGAATGTGCAGGTGCATTGTCATGGTGAAGGGTCCATCCATCATTTTCAGTTAAAATAGTGAGCATTGTTGATTTTCCTAAATTCAGTTCATCAGCTATTATTCAGACATTTTCGACTGTCGGTAAGGACAATGGACTGTACAAGATCAACGGTGTCGTCAACACAGGTGGTTGAAGGTCGTCCTTGCCTTGCATCATCCGTGGCATCTTGTCAGCCATCTTTAAAATGCTTAATCCACTTGAAAACGGATGTTTTGTTCAGAGCATTATCACTGTCAACAGATGTCAACATTTCAGTAATTTCTTGATAACTTTTATCATCCTTTACGAAAATACTGACGATGATTCGTTGCTCCGTGATTTCGTCAATTTCCATTTTCGACAAACAGTAAAAACAAGGACAACAGAAACAAACATAACTGGCACCATATGCACAGCGCGACAATCCGCCAAGCACAATGGCTTCTGGGTCTCAGATAACTAGCGCCGCCAGTGGGTTGGGTTTTGATCTGCGTCATGGATGCCAGATTACACCAGTTTGCATATTTTTTGGGCTGACCACATGTATACATTATGAAGGAAATTGAATCATCTTCATCTTGTCTTCTATCGTGGAATGAACCAACCTGAAATTTTAAATTAGATTTGCAGAAAACAAGTATTATTTATCATGCTCTTCCCCACTTAACACTCCATGGAAGTCTAAAAGAGTTACTGACTTGTAAACAGGTAGCAATTTCATACTCAAATCGTTGCATGCATGGGCACAAAATATCAGTGTGGGGCAAGCATCTTTAAGTGGTGTGTGACTAGGCAAAGCATTTTACCAAGCTGTATAATTAATTTGCTTTGGCATCTTTTTCCAGAAGAGACCAATTTCACTACAGTTTAAAAACCGGTTTTGGTATCAGGGATTAAGTTCTCTGCTGCCTTTGTGCCAGCTGTTGTTGCTTCATAATGCTGTGAATGCTGGTTCTTCTCTTAAATTTTTAGAATCGCCACAGCTTCCCCGAAATACTATTTCTTTGGCCATTGATGATCCTGGCATCTTCTTAACGAGATTGACAGAAACCACCTTTGCATACTTGCGTATGATATTCCCGTCAATAGTGTCCTATTGCAATTGCTTTTTGTTTAACCGTATGAGAAGTAATCTTTCATCATCATTGAAACTATGTAACAATTGCATTGATATTCTTGTCAGTCTATTTGAAGCTGAAGCATCTACTTCTTAATTTTGTCCTTGTTCCTGAAGTTAGGGCAAATCGTTGATTTTGACCGATTGTGTGTGTGTGCGCGAGATCAGTCGCACTCACCCCTCATTCTTGCTTTTCAACTATTTTACTTTTCATTTTTATGATTATTTTTCTTCTTATTTTTGTGGATTTTTCTTAGAGGATTTTTGCAAGGTTGGTTGCACTCAGCGCATAAAATCACAATGTGTCTGCCCACAAGTTACAAAAAATTGGTGATCACTAGTTAGACTAAGATGCTAGCAAATTTAGTGCGAAACAAACTGAAGTAACAGGCATACAACATTCTAAGAATTATCTTCTCTTCTTCACTGGTGAAAATTCACTCTTTAAGCGAGTCATTTTTTGTCAAAATATTTTTGCTCGTTACGCGAATCACTCAATATGAGAAATGCATTCCCTATGCAGTTCTATGAATATGCATTTGCAATTTCAAATGTCTGAATACAAGTTTGGAAAAATGTGTGATCGCTAGCGACGCTAAGATGATAGCGGAATGAGTGTTAATCATAGACTGAAGAAGCAGGTGCACATGCTGGAATTTACCGTCTCTTTATCACTCATTATGCAAAACATTGCTCATTAAGTGAGTCATTGTTTATAGTATTAAGGTGCTCATTAAGGGAACTTCCACTCTATTGGTTTAATTAACATCCTGTAAGACAAGTACTGAAACTTGTTCATGATGTGTATCCAGGCCTTTGTTACCTATTGAAGCCCTCAAACATTCTAAAAATACATGTAAAAATGAAATTGATTGGCCTAACTAAAGAATTATTAAATTTAATTATACTTCCTTTTTTAATATTATACTGATCTAAATAGTAAAGAAATGAAGTCACCATTATGGAAACCTTTACAAAGCAGCATAACATCCCAAAGTCTTTATTGTGGTTATTATAATGGACTGGATCCATTCATTTAATACCTGATGTTACAAAATACCAAATTAATGTTCTGTGGTATGAAATGGCTCTACAGATGGAACTGAGCACGAGAAGCAAGTTCATAAAATATGGCCTACAATACTGACCTGTCATGGATATCAAAACATATTTTTGCTGAGCAACTTTCCATATCTTGGTTAAAATGAGTGAACTTTACTTCTTCTTGTGTATTGTGCTAGGTACTTGACAAATGGTAATTGTTAGACATAAGATGTGTTGCATGAGTCCTTAAGTTAGATCTGTGTAGTCATAAAAAAAATATGTATATTTAAATATTTATGCGTGTGTGTATTATATATATATATATATATATATATATATATATATATATATATGTGTGTACACACACACACACACATAAATATTTACGTGTGTATATGTATATATACACGAGTATATATGGCTCATTGCATCTCAGGCAACTAGCGCTGCTAGCGGGCAGGGCTATAGTCAGCATCATGGCCGCCAGGTTCCATTAGTGTGCGTATTTATTGTGCAGACGACGTGTATCAATAACCTAATGTAGTACAAGTTGATTTGGCTGGGCTATTTTTGACTTATAATATTTTATGTTGAAAAAATGCAGATTATGTACATTGCTTCTTATGTTGAGGAACACTTTCCACCTAGGAATTTTATCAAAGAAAAGTCACATGGGGATATATCTGGAATATATATATATATATATAGGATGCAAATTATACTTCATTGATTTTCATGAGATATTCAGCAAAAAAAATTAGCAATGTGAGGCTATTCATTCTTGTGGTACAGCGGCCAACCTGTTTCTTAGAATTGGGGCCTTTTCTATTTGATATGACTGTAACTTTCTCAGCAAATGTGAACTATTTGACTTATTTCAGTGATGGTGATGCCACAGGTTTTCAAACGTAGCTTTCCTGTTTGCTCTCAAGATCAAAATTGTGTGGCCAAATTTCATTTATAGTCATACCTTTGAAAAGAAACTCATCCTGCCAGAGCATCAACTTTAACTATGAACAAAGCTGCACGAGAACAGCCTTTTGTTCTAATATATGGGGTCTCTGAATCTACTGCCTTACATGTAATTTTTCTGCTACCAAAGTGTGAGTGGAATCCAATGAAATCTACAATGTTTCTCATATAGCTGTTGGAATTATTCCGTTATCTCTCGTAATGGTAGCAGTTACAGTAATGCTTACTTCCCGTAGGGCAATGTCTGGAGTTCTGGGTCCCCTTTCCATTGAAATTAACTTGCCGCCCTCTTCCAATATTTTACACCATTTTGCAGCTGTGTCATAGGTTAGAACCGTCTCTCCATAAGCCTCCTGTAGTATCACATGGCCCTTGGCTGACAGTTTATCCAGATGAAAGTAATTTTAATTCATGCAGTTGCTTGTTGTGTGTAACTTTTATCATTGCTGTAGGCAAACTAAACATGTCAACTAGCTTCGGCTTCATTTCTTTTTGCGACATCGGAATAATATCAGTGAAATATATACCATGCTATCTAAAGCATGTACTTTGGGTGATATAAGAGATTTTAATTTTTCAAATCTGAAAAGTCAGGAAAAAATCAGGAAGTCAAGTCATTCACCAAGGAAACATTCGGGAAGTCTGTTTAGTTGTACTATATAAAAAAAGTCAGTATGGAAAATGGAAGTGGGATATAATTATTTTTAATTCTGGCAAATATTCAGCTGTTGTTCGTTTTCTTTATCCTCTTTCAAAGGCAAATAGGGCAGGAATCATGTAAGGATTGGAAGCAAAAATCTTTTGATTCCTACTGTAGGCATTGCGGTCTGCTAGGTGATGTAAGGGTGGTTAAAGCTACTTCATATGACTTCGTATAAAGATGATATGAAATCAATTTTATTATCCTCAATCGCATTCAAATTAGAGCAAAAGTAATAATTGCTGTGCAAGGAGTACTAAATGTTGGGTAGCTCTTGTTCACAACTTTATTTTACTCTATGATTTCAATGAAGTTTGGAATTCCCCTGAAGATTTGTGCTGTATTTAATATTAAAGTGCTGTCAGGGATCTTTATGTAATTGTTAACACTTAAGTTACTGAGAAATCTTCTAAACAAATATGAAAGGTCCCAGAAATTGATGGTAAGTTGGCATTTACCAAGGTATGAATACGAGTTAAAATGGTTTAAATTTGTTATAAGCCACTGGAAAAGAATATTAATCTTAAAAATGTAGGGAGAAGGGCTGTGATATTTAGGTCCAGATTTGCATAAAAAGTTCCAGTAATTTTAGGTGATTAATGCTTTTGTGAAATATCCCCACTGTATAATTGTAATCATCACTTCTCTAAGCATTTCAATGGTTCTTTATGTGGTAAAACAAATGGTTTATGTGACCAGCCAGGTTGAGGTGGTCGTCCAAACAAGGGTCTGAAAGGGATAAATTAATCCATTCATCGGTAAAATTACTCTATTTCAAAGTTTTGAAATGAGATTGTTTGTTGCATGAAAAAGCTCAATCCTACTTCAGCAAGTATATATTACTGTGTTAATGTTAAAGTTTCATTATATAAACTTAACATCCTGATGCTACTTTGCAAGCAGTAGCTGAACATGTCCTGTCCTAGACTTTGGACAATGAGATAACCATAATTCAGAATCAGGAAATCTTCGATTTTGTACTGGGAAAATACTGGGAAGTGCAGAATTCTTGGATGGTAGTTACAAATTCCAATTAGATTGATGGCATGATTAGGTGTTTGCTGCCTTTGCCATTTTCACTAATTATTGTTAATTGGTAGATTACCGATAACAATATTTAATTTGATGGTACCTGTTATATTTATTGGTTCCACTTGGTCCAACCATTTTTCCTGATTTCTCATGGATATTTGTATTTGCTGCAATTTTTCAGATGGTTCCTCCTGCTAGTGGTGGCTACCATGCTCAACCAGCATTGAGTCCAGGCCTGGATGGTCACCCAGCTGCTTCAACCACAGCCTCCTCTGCCCTTGGAGCCCCTGGGATTGGTCCTCAAGGGGTTGCTCAGCCGCCAGGCCACCCAGCTTCATCTCTGCCCCAAGCCCAGCCACCTGGTGGCCTCCCACCTTCCGCAGGATTACTTGGCCAAAGCCTACAACAAACCCCACCTCCAGTCATGCCTCCAGCACAACCAGCTAAGGTAAGTCAAGGAAAGTCGTTGTCGCTGCTCTGCAAATCTATAGCTAAGTATCAGTTCCATGATTATGGATTTTCTATGCCTTGCCTGGAAGGGCTGCTGCAGGATCTCTGTCGGAATGCAATTGCGGCTTTAAATATGATGCATAATGCCATTTTCTCTTTGCATGCATAAGAAATAATTCATTATATGTATTATTCGAGTACATAGAATATAGAGAGATACCATATTCACGTAAAAGATTTGATCATGCGCTGATTATAAAGGAGTGGCAAAACCTGGAAGGCAAATGATGTTTGCTATAATCAAAACAGATAAGCCATATAACAGTTAATAATATAACTCTGTTGAACTGGAAATACAACATGCTATGCTTAGTATGAAAATTTTGTTGCGATAAGATTCATGAAATTCCTGTATATAAAAATAATAATTTCATAGTGCAGTTTTTACTATGGGTAAACTCATTACTAATGTAATAAAAGTGATAGCTTCCTTTTGGATGTTTTTCATAACTTTTTGTCCTTCTCATTAGGTTAAAAAAGGAGTCAAAAGAAAGGCTGATACTACCACTCCAACCGCTACAGCATTTGACCCTCCTCCTCCACCTTTACCACCCCCTCACCACCATCACCATCATCAACCACCCCACAATCCCTCATCGTCATCGGGTTCAATCCCAGGAGGGTATACAGGCTTCCCCTCTCCACTAATAATGTCAGAACCCAGCGGTGGAACGCCATCCACAAAAGTTGCCAAGATCTCGACGAGGAGGGAGTCAGGGCGGCAAATAAAGAAGGTTGTTAAGGATCTACCTGATTCACAGGTGAGTGTTTAGTCTTAAACAAAATTATTTAAGTTACAGGAGCCAATTCAGTGAATCATCTTTAATTTGATGATTCAGCATTCTATTTCTAGTTATATCAATCATGGGAGAACTTATTGTTATTTTTTTTCTTTTGTTTTTATCGCCAATTTTGATATCCTTTACACACTCCACAGCAGTGTAAATTTTTACCATCATGCTCACTAGGAGTGAACCAGTGTCGTGCTTGAATCACCCTGATTCATTCTCCCCGACGACTTGTGCAATGGGTCAGAGTTCTTGATGAGTTAATGGGTGTGCGGCATTGGGAGAGCAGAGGATCATTGACTAAGGGGTGATAACGAAAGATGATTTTTGCTGTCACACATGCTTCTGATGATATTACCCAGGGTGACTGATTTCAGGAACCCCAATTAGATATATACACCCTCGAGTCATGGTTGTCAATCAATGCCTGAGGTGGATTTCCTCCAAGAAAAACTCTAGAAACCAATGAATTTCTATTCTTCGTGTACCAACGTTCCCTACGAAATGGGACGGCATTGGAACCTTCAAGTACGCCAGGCTCTAGGCAGAAGTGAAAGTAGATGGGAAATCATAAAATGGTTAGATTTGTGGAGATCATGCTTAAAGTTAGCCAGTCAGTCAGGGTATCAATCATTGATGAGTGCTTCATTAAATCATTGCCAGAGTTATGAGATGAGAATTAATATGAACAAAAAAAGTTTGTGGTTTCAAGAAGGGGGAGGACTTAAGTTAAATGTTAAAATAGGAGGGTAAAAATTAGAGCAGTCATCTAACCTGTCTTGGAAGTGTAGTGGGGATATTAAGAAGAATAATTGCATTAGGCAAAGCAGCTTTCAGGAGGGTAGGGGAGTTGATGGCAGGAATGTGGAGTAAGGATATTTATAAAAGATGAGTGAAAACTCATTTAAAGAGTGGTTTTGTACAGTGTGGAAACTTGTTGACTGGGCATTGGGATAAGCATAATTTGCAGATTCTTGCTGAAAAATGAGTAAATAAAATGGACTGAAAGCAAAATAAAGTTTTAAAGATGTTAGGGGAAGAGGGGCAGTTGTGAGAGAAATTCGAATTAGACAGAACAAGTGGGTGCAGATGAAAGGGTTGGGATGCTGAAAATACCAGTAGTATACATGTTGTATTATTCAAGGGCATATCCTAGTCACAGTAAGTGACACATTGTACAATGCTACTCAGTAAGTGTCACATTGTACAATGCTACTCAGTTTTAAGTTTGACAAGAAATTCTTTAGTAGTATCTCCATAAATACCCATGTTGGACAGTGGGACAAAAATAGATACTTCTTTCATTAGGTTTGCCCACTTATCTTTGAGTTCCTCCATTACAAGTGCCTAGTCCACTGTTGAACCTGGGAATTTCTAGTTGCCACATTGCGACCTTTCGTCTTAACGTTCTCTTAGCAACATTAAGCACTTCTGTGTGTTAGTTTGGTAATAGTTGTTAGCAATTTGTTTTTGTATGGTCTCACCAAAATATTGTAGTATTGGCAATCACAGTGTTCCAATCAGGCTGTAATTAGATGGTCATTTTGTAATTTCATGTATTAAACTGGAAAAAGCTTTTTATGCTCACTTAGTTTTTTTAGGGGAAGTGTAATTTAAATTAAAGTGACTTTGGAAATAATTCCAAATTCCAGATATTGTTAATTTTACAGCGAGTGTTAACTCAATTATTTGAATGGAATGAGTATTAATATAAACTCATCAGGAAAAGGTTTTAGGTAAAACTGTTATTTGTTCATCACATGATTTTTTTAAATCCATGGTGAAAAGATAATTGGTATTTTAAACAGCTAAATTATAGTATATTAGGTAATGACCTAGAGGAAAGTGATTTCAGGAGGATTTCTGGGTGTAACCTCCACCCGATTTCTTCCAGTTGCAGCGTATACCAGAGGATGGGCACCATGCTTTTGGGCAAGCACAACTTCCTCTTCTTATTGCTGGTGGAGTGGCATCTCAGGCAAGTTATAACTATCTTTTCACACAAAAATTGCATGCAATTATTGAAAGAAGCATTTGCTTAAGAACTTCCAATGTATTATCGGATATTGATCAATACCAATGATAAATTTGTCGGGCAAGTGCAGCAATCGCAAATCTGTTGAAAAACTTACTCTCTTTTAATATTCTATAATATGTCGGTGAATTCAAGTTTCGAAAAAAATAATTTTTCGTCTTATTTTACTATTTTTAGCCTCAGCACAGTGGCAAGCCCAAAGAAAAGCTCTCAGAATCATTGAAAGCCTGTAATGAAATTCTCAAGGAACTCTTCTCTAAGAAGCATTCGGTAAGTAATTGTAGTAGTGATCATATACATGCAATGCTTTGCATTATGTTTAGAGCCTTGCCAGAGGTTGCCAATGCATGTTTGTTATATTTAGTTATCTATGGTTTCCATATTATAATTTCTGAAAAAGTCTTGAAGGAAAGGTGAAAATGGCACCATCGTTAATCTTGCCGATGGAAAAATATGTAAATGCCGGCAAAATACTAGTGTTTATTTCAGTACTGATGGGTGTACAATGATATTGCATTATTATTAACAGTTAATCAATATAATGCAATGTAACATGCATTCATAAGATTGGGTTCAAAAATCAGAATCAAATATTTTTAAGATAACCTCTATTGAAATTAGCAAATTCATATTGGTGTTGTGAAAATTGACTTAAGTATATTTAAGTTATGGAAGATGGAAATGTCTTGTTTATGTTCAACCCTTAGCCATTGTTAATGAAGAATTGAAAATGTGTTTTTTTTAAGCATGTGGTTGTTATTATTAAGATATGAATATCAAAGCATGAAAAATATGTACAAGAATCATATTAGTAAATAGTTTAGTTTATTTATGTCTATTGATTTCCTTTAGGCCAATATTGACTTGTTCATGGCTATAGGTGTGAATTTTTCTGTCATTCTGTTGTTACAGTCAAATATTGCTGGTTGGCAATAACAAGTGGCTTGTTGCCTATGAAAGTACAACAACATAGAATGGACTCTTCACAGAAATTTATAATTTTGTTTGAATGAATTTGGTGTCAGAATTATGCACAGATGGTGTATATAGAGGATACATATTGAATTTATATTTTTTTGGCAAGTGAATATTTAAAGATCTCAAGTTGGTAGAATCTATAAAAGATGAAAATGATGAGGCATCATGCAGGTTTTTTGATAACATGTAAACTTCTTAAGGTCCTCTCACAAGGTAGCTTATAATCTAAGAAGCCAGTTAGTTTATAATTAATGGTTTTTCATGTATTTATGTGTAGCGCAGTGTTTTGTGTATTAATTCTAAAATAACATCTAAAATGTGCCCTCGTTTTATTTTCCTGATTTTGTTTTCCATAATATTATTACACAATTAAAGTTAGTACCAATATTCAATGGTATTATTTTCAAATAAAAATGACGTGTTAAAAATTTTTTCGTTCTCAGGGTTATGCATGGCCATTTTACAAGCCAGTTGATGCAGAGCTCTTGGGTCTGCATGATTACCATGACATAATCAAAAAACCCATGGATTTGGGAACTGTTAAAGTAAGTTATCTTCTTATTGAAATTTTATGTGCTATGTTTATATATAATGAATTGCTTGCATCAATTTTTATATTTTCGTTTTTAGCAAAAAATGGACAACCGGGAATACAGGGCAGGTTCAGAGTTTGCTGCCGATGTCAGACTCATTTTTACAAATTGCTACAAGTATAATCCACCAGATCATGATGTGGTCGCAATGGCGAGAAAATTGCAAGATGTGTTTGAGATGAGGTGGGTGACATGGTGAGGAAAAATTGTTTCATTACTTCTCTTTAGTTTCTTGCGTGGTTTTTTAGTATAATTCTAACGGTCCTAATTTAACATTGCTTTATTTCCTGGATGATCTAATGCCAAGTGAACATCAAATTTGCATAGCACATTGTTTGATGTGGTTAGTGTGTGATTTTAGTCTTGTATTTCTTGAACATAAGAATATAGTATAAATTATTCCCTAAAAAATTTGGTGTGCATTCCACGTAAAAGGTCAAGCTTTTTTATATTGTGGCACATATTATGTAATATAATTTTAGGCCACTTATTTATTGCGGTCATTTTGGCTCATTTCACATTGTTCACATTGTAAAGCATGTTCTACCATGCATCATGCACCACATCTAATTCTATGTCATGTAATTCACTATGGTGAGTGCTTGGCATTTCATTTGGTTTTATAATATTTTTTTTTTTAAATTTAAACTTTCCAAATTCTGTCGTGTACTTCTGTGGCATGCTATACTTTCATCCTGGTTTATATTTTTATTCTTGGTCAAATAACTGGGATATATTTTTATTTGTCAAATAACTGCTTGGTGCTTGGTCAAATAACTGTGCTGTGAAAACTTGTTAACTCATTGTGCTTTTCTTATTTTTGTGACCGTTATATAATTTTAGTACCTCATTGATTTATTGATGTACCTCATAGATTTAGATTGTCATATTGTTTATATAGAATAAAATATCATTGTATCCTATGCCCATGGATCTACCAAAAATTTGAAGAGAGCTGGGAGAAACTGAATAAGTTAAGAATTTGCCAATTAATTGGAAATTACTGTAAAAAAATTAACCTTTTTTAACAAGTTAAGTTAATTTCGTATGGAAAAGTAATGTCTAAATATCAATTTTAAGTCAAATTTCTGTCTCAGAATTTTCCTCATGTATCACATTTAAGGGCACAATTTTATTAGGTGGGTTGCTTAGAGTAGGATAGGTGACTTCATGCATCCAACAAAGTATGTTTGCGCGGTTAAATGTTGGAAAGACTGAAATCCATTAAAAGCTCATGTTTCTTGCTTTTTCCCAGTACTCACTGTTACAATTTGTGAGCACCTATCACATTTGAAATCTTAATACAGTCATTCTGTCCTTGATGTCCGTCAGCAAAGAGTTTTCTTCTTCATCTTCGTAAGTTAATGTTTTTTAGGCATACAATGCGAAATAGTACCGTTTCATTCCCATTGTACACTTGCTCAAGACTCAACTGCTCATTATTTACCATCTTTATCATTTTTATCATTATTATGTAACCATTATTTACCATCTCTCCTCATTTATTCGTTAGCACTTTCATCTGCAGAAAGTTTTTTTTTACCTGCCGGAGTGCACAGTGTCATGTAAGATGCCTTTGCATTTCTGCAACCATCCTATTGTATATTCATATGGACTATGTTAATTCCAGCTTAAAAAGGTTTCAGCTTCTCTTAATATTGCGGAGAAATACTCTATGCTTTACATTAACAAAACTGAAACCACTGTATAATCCCACACACTTTCACACCCTTCATTCGTGGTCACTCTAGTTGCCATTTTTCTTTGTGTCTCTTGACAATTTGTTTTACTGCTTTTAACTTTATTATCCAAGATCCAACTTACTGGGTTTCACATTACTAGCATGTCCCACGCAGGCATTTGACTAATCTACTGTTCCACTTGATCTGCAATTGATAATGATTTATGCCAAAATTTTACTTTTTTATCATTGCTACAATGTCTTAGATTTGACATGAATTATAGTAAACACCCAGGCGTGACAATGATTTCATATGGCAATAGGTATTCATTTTCTCCCTTAAGCAAAGCTAGGAAGTAGTCTTTTTAATGTAAAAAAAATTCATCTTGGCATAGCTGTAAATTGAGGCCAAGATATATGATATGATTGTTGAAAATATGTTATTGCTTCAATAATGTGATTTTTCATAGCAGCAGTATAGATTTTGTGCATGGATTATGTCTAATCAAGACTTCTGAATTTACTTAAAAAGTCTATGAATACCTTTCTTGTAATGTAAAGTATGTAATTTCTTTGGTTTCTACTGCTAGGCTTCAGCAATATTGTAGTGAATTGAACCAGAAAGGTGAGTAAAATAACTCTAATAAATAATATAACAATGCCTAAGGGAAAGGGAATCCTCCTAATTAGTTGTGTATTTCAGCTGCTTGTGGCTTGTAAATGTGCTCTTTGTAAACTTTGTAACTGTCTGAATCTGTAGGTTTATTACTGGAAAATAGCAGTGTGTTATGAATGTCTAAGTCTTATGGCCCTATTTTGACATTGATTCATCTATATTAATATTACAAAATTTAATTTTGGTTAATAGAGAGGATATGCCAGTGTTATAATTAATTTTTCTTATGAAAACTTTTTATGTCCTCAAAAAGGTATGCGAAGATTCCTGATGAGCCCCTTCCTATGGTTGGTGACGGGGCTATTGTTGGTGGGGCTGGGGCCAGTGGTGGACCATTGGTGGAGGGAACCACCAAAACATCATCTAGTGACTCTGAGTCTGGCTCAAGCTCTAGTTCATCATCAGAATCTGAAGATTCTGAGGAAGAAAGGGAACGAAAACTGATTTTCCTCCAAGAGCAGGTAAATCCCAGAAGCTCATTTGAGATATTTGTCTTATTTCATCAGGGCATGTGAACTGTAATAACCTTTAAATTCATATTCCAATAAAACATTCTGGTGGGAAATGCATTTGCACATATTTAAGAAAGGAAATTGAAACTTCAGATTTTGAGTTTTGGAATGCACAAATATTTTTTAACAGTGAGAATGTCTTATCCAGAAACTTAAGTATGCTAGGGAATAATGCAGTAATTCGAAACCAGGGTCTGTAAAATTTACAGTAAACTCTTTGATTTTAAGGGCCTTTTGACTGGTCAGGGGCATCTGGGTAATCTGCTGATTAGGTTTATTGTGTGTGTCCATTCCTGCTGTTCACCACCAAAATAAATGTGCTCCATTAAATATCCAATGAAGTACCAATGAGTGTATCCTCGTTGCGTTAGCATTTTATGATAGAAAATAATACAGGAAAGTTGGCCTAGCAACACAGAATTGAAATACAGTCCCTAGGGGTGGTGTAAAGCCTGGCAAGAGGAATGGATTGACTGGTTGCAATGAAATGAAAGCCATAATTGAAAAAAAAACCTAAGTTTGGCTATATCGAAGAGCATTGGCAGCAATCAGCTTCATTAAAAACAGTAGAGTACCTTGTCTGTTGAAAACAAACTTTAATTTCACTCATTTTGTCTATATTTGGTTAGTAATAGTATACTTCTGGTTTTTAATTTAATATGTAAACAGTTGACATCTACTCTTACAATGTGCTCACACAACTGCTCTAAACTTCTAAAAATGACATCACCACAATGCCCTTTGAAAGCAGATGCCTAGTTGGAAGTAGTAGTTTTTAGGGGAGGCGACTGACAGCTAAGGTCATTTGCGCCATAGGGGATGGACAGGAAAGGATGAAGGGTGGAGAGAAACCTGGCGTCGGCATTAGCCTACTCTTTACGAAAGGCGCCAAGGGGTCCGCAGCTTAACGTCCCATCCGACGGACGCCGTACTCACTCAAAGTGCCCTCCACAAATCACCTCAAGTAGGGATCGAGATACCTCTGAAAAATATTCAACACCGCCGGGATTTGAACCCGCGCCCTCAGGGTGGGAAGCCAGTACGTTAGCCCCCGCACCATCTCGATCCCCGCCTAGTTGGTTAAATTGCCCAAAGGAAGCCTCCTTGTTCAATAAAATGTATCGAAATTTCCCGTCAGGTTTCTAAAGACCAGTTCAGAGATGCTACAATCGTGAATTCGTGGTATTTCAGTGGTGCTCCCTGAAGAAAGTAACCCCAAAAATATGTAACTTAAAGAAAAATGTTATCTAATGTACATAAAGGCAAATAGTCCTTGATAAATGATAGTGTTAAAGAAGATTTCTCTAATAGTAATCATGGCAGTGTTCAATTTTAGTACCACGAAGTAAGTATAGAATTGCAAGTTTTAAGTAAGTGGAGGTAGTTGATATCTTCCAGTATGGCCAAGTAATCTTGGGTTCATGATTGTGCATCATCCAAAAATAGAGACATGTTGAAAGGCATGAGGAATGTTTAAGCATTTCTATATGATGATCCTAAGGGCACATGCGCGTCATCTGATGTTATCACAGAATTGTTTTAATTTTGTGAGTAAAATGACTTGAGCAGTGCATCTGATAGAAAAGCTTAAATGTTTGCCTCTTTTAAATTAATAGAAATTCCTTAACATATAACTCGTATATCAAGGACTAATTTTTTTTAGACATTGAAGCATTTTCCCCTTAAGAATCTTTCAGTTTTCTCCATATTTGTTTTGGTTCTATCTGTCCTGTCTCTTATTTTGTTAAATATGTCAAGAAAATCAGATTACTTGTTAAGCCCGGATGATATTCTCTTCTGTTATCTCTTCTGGGGGATAAGACGGTTGTCTCCTCTAAGTCAGCTATTGCTAGTGGTTTCAATTGTTTGTGGGAGTTTGGTAGGTTTTTCTCTTACTTACTTTTATTTATTGACTAAATAATTTTACCTCATTTCAAAGAGGCCACTCATGTCTTCCATCACTCCAACTACCCAATGTCAATGGCATATTTCCCTTGACTTCATCTTCTGTTTTCTGAATGGGAAAAGTTTGAGCAGAGGAAATTGCATGCACTTAAACTAGCATGCATATTTCTGTAAACTTGAATAATTCCTCAATAAGGGAACCTTGAATTCAAATAGCCAATAATCAACTGCATATTGTCCAAAAACCATTACCCTAACTATTTAATATGCCTAGTGATAGTGCTATTTTGTTAATGGCATTTCATGTTTATTAATGATTGATGATGAAAAAGTTGTAGCAATGGAGCCTCCTTTTTGTGACTAAGAGAGAAAATATTATTTCCATCCATTATTAACCAAATGTTACTATTGCTTTGTGTTTTCTCTTAGAGAAAGATTTAAAGCAGATAATTTTTTAAAGTTTAAAACCAGGTTTAGTCCAATTTCATTTTAAACATTTTGATTCATCTGTACCCTAAATAATGCAAACACGGGGCCAAGGCATTGCTTGTCGCCAACGTCTTCTCTAACCCTCCGGAATATCTTTTGCAAGTGGAAAAGCATTCCTTGGGACATTGCTTCATTTCCATTTCTTCACCAAAGTCATGGTGTCTAAACCTGATCTTCCACGCTTGATACAAAGTTTTATTGCAGATTGTTGCTCCATGGAGCATGACATTCTAAATTTGTGACATAACTTGTGAACAGGGGTCCAGTTTAGCAGTGGTCTGAATACTGTAATGGCCCGCAGACAACTGACAAGGGTTATATTGCTTTTTCAAGAACTCCCAACTACCTTTCCTGTCACATATTGACCCACTCCAGCTGTCCACATTTGTGTGAATAAATCATTCAATTAATTTTTTGGGTAGACCCTGTCTACATTTTTCCTGTGTAATTATTTTGTATTTATATAATGTGCTGCATGGAAACTGAAATCAATGTTCATATTGCCCTACTTCAATATCTTAATTTCATTTGGATATAGAATATTGTGGGATAATTAATGCTTGGTGGGGAATTTTTGACTGAAATATCAGGGTCTCTCTGAGCTTTTTTCTGGAATCAGCATGAGTTTTCATGAAAATGTCAACTTTTGGCAACGGGGTGAAATAATGTCAGGTTTAAAAAAATTTGATTAATCTCCTGTTGATATGTGGAAGGTAATATACTGAATGCTAATTATATGCTAATACCATTGGAAAAAAAATTGCTCTATTTCAAATAAAATTTTTTGTCTTCTTTAAGCTCAAAGCAATGCAAGAGGAGATGAAGAAGTTAGTAGATGAAACTAAGAAGAAAAAGAAGAAGAAAGACAAGAAGAAGAAGGGTGATAAGGATAAGGATAATGGCAAAGGTGGTGTTAGTATGGTCGGCCTTGCAGATGGAATGGGTGCAATGGGGATGGTTCATGGTATGGTTTCTGGGGCGAATGCAGCCACGACAATGGATGTGAAACCACCAATGGGTCTTGTGGACTCAAAGCCACTAGTTTCTGCGGCTGTTTCTGCTGGTAAGAGCCCTGAAAAGTTGATGAAGTTATAAGATGAAGTATAATTTATTAATAGCTTTACCTTTGCCAAGTTTAGGTTGGCAAAGATCAAGATAAAAATGATTGTCCTGGCAGAAAGTATTGTGTTTGAGGGAAGCCTATTTGAAGTTTTTTTATACCTAAAGAGAAACCACTGTTGTCATTTAAATGGGTATATTGTGTTTGCTCTTGTATTTTGTATGTTTTTCCCTCCAAGCATCTAAGATGAGCCCTTACACTTTCTTCAGGTGGAACCTCTGGAACAGGGAAAGGAGCGGGCGGCAGAAGCAAAGGTGGGAAGGCGACGAGATCGAACAGCACTGGGGGTGCTGGGGCAGCACCTGCCAAGAGAGCCAAAGTGAACTCTCGGTCATCTGCCGGGGGGAGACGCAAGGCTGGTGGGGCTGCGAGTGCTGCAGCGACGGCATCTGTCAGTGGAGTGTCTGGTGGGGTTGGGAATTCGAGTGGGGTTGTTGCTGGGAGTTCTACAGCATCTGCTTCAGGGACAATGGCTGTGTCAGTGGGTGGCTTTGATTCAGAAGATGAAGACAGTGCGAAACCTATGTCTTATGATGAAAAGCGGCAGTTGAGCTTGGATATTAATAAACTACCAGGTAAAGTTAGAGTCAGGTTACCTGGACGTAAATTTCTTTAATTTTTGCATGAGCACAAATGCATTTGCTGAAGATAGCATAAGGTGAAAATATCTCAATGTACGATGTGCACCTCCATTCTTCTTGGTGCTTGCACATTCTCACCCTTGCTTTCCTGATTTGACACTTGCATGGAAGGGAACTGCTCCCCTTGTCTTTATCCCCATATGTGCTTCTAAGCATAGCTTGCTTGCAGAAGACAGAATCTTCATATCTTAGGAACAAACCTTCCATTAATTTTTAAGATTTGCCAACTTAAATTATGTATTAATTGTAGTATATTGTCTTTTCCATCCTCTGATTCAATTTGTGTCAACGTACTTATCTAGTATTTTCATTTTAAAAAATGATCTGCTATCCATGTGTTGCATAATGCAGCCAAGTGAGAATAGTGTGTGAGATATGGAAGGTCCAAGTCAGCATAAGTTGGATGCCTCATTGTTAGTAAACTGCTTCTAGCTTTCCCTGGCAATGAGGGATGAAGTCAATGAGCAATGGATAGAGAGACCTTTTACCCAAAATATCATTTTAAACAGAATCCCCTCTTCCCCTCAATCGAAACTGAATCAGCACTTGTATTTCTCTTTTGGCAAATTTCATGAAATAATGAGTTTCTGTAATGTTGTCAATATGTGTAAATGTATTTTCAGATGTGGCTTTCAATGATTTATATCATTTTATTGCCCAGTGACAGAGTTGTACCGATAGTCAGGGTGATAGTGGATAGCCTTTGTGGAGAATATTGTTAGACAAAAAATAGCATTGCAGATTCTTTCATTAATACTTAATGTTTTTTGGAATCTCTCTTTGGAAGATAATCAAGATAATGCAATATCTGAAAATTTTTGCAGTGTTAGTTCATGTTAATCATCCTTTCTGGAATATGTAAATTACATTCTATATGAAGTTTACTGTTTTTTAGGGGAAGGGACGTGTGATTTATCACTATTTTGTCAGATCCAAGGCAAGGAAAGTCAATGAACCTCTTGCAGAAGTCACTCTAGATTTCCCCTTCATTTATATTCCTTGCCTTAAGGAGAGTTAACAGTTGCCGGAATGGTTGCCAATTAAACTTGGGAGGCAGATTGGAGTGGATCAAAAGAGTTTCGAGAAGAGAGAGGTCACTTGACCTTCTTGAGCTTCTCATAATTCGATGATCAAAGCATCCACTTCTAACTGCCTATTACCTTAGGTGTTCGCCAACCTGAGAACTCGTAAATTTTGCTCTCCTAGAAAACCCAAGGAATTTGTTTTATGTTCTGTGAAAATTTGTATTTACCCATTACTCAGCAAATGTGACCATCTGTCATATTGTGGTGCATTTAAAAGACCCTATTAGGCAATTTGCATAAAATTCTTTGTTCTTCACCGGGCTTTGTTCTACTTGACCCTTGATTAAGAGAAGGTGCATTGAGAATCCACAACAATATAACAGGTGCCCCTTGGCTGACTGACAAACTATAAAGCTTGATCATCTGCAAACCTGATCATTTGAATTGTCTACCAACTTTCTTTTCCATCTCCAGTTCCTATAAAACATGCCTCTTTAATGATTTCCTCCATGTACAAGTTGAACAGCACAGCAGGTGATAATGGACCTTGCCTCACTCCTATTCTTAGCATTGCCCAACTGGTCTCTCCACCCCCACTCTCACCTGAGAAGTCTGTGGCCATTGCAGATTGGTCTCCTATCTATCCATCCAATCTACTCTTTATATTCTGCTTTATATCCATTAATTTTCCCAATTCACTTTCAAATGATTTTTTGAAATAAATGAAACAGGCAAATAGGTCCTGAATTTTTCTATATTCCTCTTTATTAGAGACCTCATTACTGCAATGGCATCACATTTACCCCTCCCCATCCTGAACCCGAACTGATCATACCTGAAGTAATCATTTTCCTTGCTCTCCATCCTCTAGTTGATGATGCAGGGAGACACTTCAGCTGCGTGGGAAATCAAAAATTATTATGTTATGTTGGTTTTATGTTGTTTCCTTCACATCATTTTCGTCCACTACACCATCATCCTGCGGTGCTGTTTTGAGTATTTTTAGGGTTTGATTATGTCTTTTTTTTACTTTCCATAAGAGCTGCTGATTTTGCACCTGTTTAGTTAACACAATGTATTGCCAGTTGGGTATTAGAGAGCACTAGTCAATTCCTGGTGTCATTGAACTGTACATGCAAGTGCAATGCATGCATGCAAACAGGACAACCCACCAATGTCATTTTGTGTTCAGGAGACCGAGGAAAAGTCTCTTTTTCAACACCCGGCACTTTAAGTGCTGTGAGATAAGAGAGAGAATTAAGTTCATTTAAGATGTTCATGCTTTTTTTGTGGTTATGCGTGAGGAAGGTGCTCATAGTCCTGCATGGGTGTACAGTAAAATGAAACAATGCTAAGGTCATTTAAGGTCTTGTTTTAGATGTTTGTAAAATTGGTCCTGCTAAAAAAAATAGTAAGCCAAGTGTTTTGGGGAATTCAGATTATGGGACTGGAAGATTATCATGTGCCATATATTATTAAGGAAAAGCAATTTTAATGAACCAATGCAAAAAATACAGACAAAAACCATTGTCAATTAAATTGGAAAATAATACAAAGAAATTCACTTCTATGGATGGGATCATTTATAGAAAATTTAGGTCCCTAAGTATAAATTTTGATATCCTTAAAGCTCTTGATTTACTTGGAGGCAATACTCTGAAAACATGATGTAATTTTGACATGCTTTACCTTGAGGTTTTATATGTTATTTTTGTTGTTGATCCAATTACAGCAGAAAACTGACTGGTGCCTCAGTACCTACAATGAGGTCTGAAGTCTCGAGTTCCTGTTCACTCTCCCCGAGTGATCAGTAGCAGTGTGGTAGTTTAATATTTGTCTTTACTGGAGGAATATTTTGTACTAATTTTTTAATGTTTCATTATTTAGGTGATAAGCTGGGGAGAGTTGTTCACATCATCCAGTCACGGGAGCCATCTTTAAGAGACTCTAATCCAGATGAAATTGAAATTGATTTTGAGACGCTCAAGCCTTCCACCCTTAGGGAACTGGAGTCCTATGTGGCCTCCTGTCTTCGGAAAAAGCCACGTAAGCCCTACTGTAAGTCTCCAGGTGTCTATAAATTTGCTTAGTTGCATTAGTGTTTTATGTAGGTCTCCACCTCTCATCTTGCTGACCTAGTGTGTGATGTAGCTACTACTTTGAACGTGGGTATCACTTCCAATTATAATTAATTATTACTAATGCTTGAACTAAGACCTGCTGTATACTGGTTGGTGAAAACTCAATCTTTATTTGTTTCTTTTTGTGTTGAGTATTATAGAAGTAAGTTAAGCAGTGAGTAGACAAAGTATTTTAGCCAGCATTTACTTCTAGATTTAATTTGGTAAAGGTGCAACTTTGAAACAAAGAAATAATATGTAAAACTGTTCACATTGTAAAACTTCTATTTTGCTAAAAAATAACTTAAATTTTGCTCTCAACTTCACTAATGTTGTATTAAAATCTTGGCAACTATATTAATGTCAGTGGAAAAAATATAAAATTGTATTCAGTTTATTGTGATTTGACAAATACAGGCTTCATTCTGTTTTTTGCGTCAAACTTACTATGAATCAACACAAACGAACTAGGGAGGATGTCAGATGATGCACTAAATTTTGAGAGTTAAACATGATTTTGTTAAAATCATCACTATTATTTATCTCTTTAATATTCTTATGAATATTTCTAAGTATAGCATGTGTCTTTGAAAGTAAAGAATCAGCATGGTACATATTTGTGCCAGTGCCCATTTTGGAGGGGTCGTTGAAATGATGAAATATTTAACGAAACACTGCAATGAATTGTAAACGTAGAATATCATAAAACTTATTTATTACTTCATTGATTACGAAAATCAAAGGCATGTTATTGGTGAAATATGCACAGTCAGCACTTGTGTGCGTCATAAAAATAAATCATTAAAATATCAATTAGTTATATTTGGTAGCTCACACGGCTCTGTAAATTTTAAAGGTGGTGGTCAATGATAGATGTTTTTCAAAGACTTCAACATTTCACATTACTTGCACATTTGATGTTTTAATGTATTATGCATGTTGCACTTCTTGTATTATGGTAAAAGTCAGTAGGTTATGGAATAATGTTATTGAATCCAATGAGTGCCATGAAAAAAAACTTATTGAACTGTAAAATATCTAGAGCAGAGATTTAGACTTATTTATGTGAAAAGAACACAAGACCTTAATGGATATTTGAATTCTCAGTGCAATATTTTGTTAATTGGTTTTAATAGTGTTGAATTTCTGGTATGAGTTAAAGAAAATGAGAAATAGAAGCAGTAAATTTCACCTGAATGTTAGTAATAGGTCTTAATATTATGGCCATATTTTCAGGGGCACATCATATTTGTTTCATATGAAACCTTAATTCAAGTGTATGTTTGCTCTTTATTAACTTTCCTGATCCATCTGTTTCTAAGCATTCGCTGTTTTAAATAATTTAAGATGAAAGTTACAGCTAGATAATTACCCACAGTTCCCGTATCTCATCTCTAGAAAAATCAACAGCCCAGTCAATCACAAAACTAATTTTTTCAATTCCTTATGATAACTGTAATAATTTAATATGGAGAAAAACAGCCCTGTTGATTAGGACTGGCATCCCAGGCTAAGTTTATTAGGTTCAGAAATCAATGGCATTCTAATGCAATGGACCAGTGTCCCTTTTTTTCAAATGCAGATAATACCTGAGGGACCTGGCCATGTAGAAAGATAGGTCTGTGGACTTGGCCATTTACGGCTTATGATCCAATTTTAGAGATAGCCTCTCAGAGGTCCCAGGAGTCTCAGGCACTTGTCCTCCATGTTTGTAACCCACTTATTCTTTTAAAAAAAGCTAACCTTAGCCCCAGCATGTTTAATTGTGTTTAATTAATGGGCATTCAGATGTTTCATGTTGTGTTTTATACATTTTTAGTGCCAACTTCCTTTTTTTTTTAATTTTACTAGGTAGATGAAAACAGAATTACTCTTACATTAATTAAAGTGTTAGCATTTACTTACTGAAGTTGTGCTAATATGGAAGTTTTTTAGAAGGCATGTCAAAATGCAGTTGTACCCTTACATGTGAATAAATTACTTAGTCAATAAATAGTGCCATAAATTTTTTCCCAAGGGATCAATTGTCACTTGCCTTCTGCACTGAAGTGGGAGTGAATGGGTTTGAGAGACGGGAATGTTTCTTGCCGAGACTAATGGATAATCTTCTTGTTGGTTAATTTTGATGAAATCAGTGCATATCATAGTGAAATATTTTGTAAAACTATTGTAAGAGTGATAATTATGTAAACACCTTGTGTTTGAATGCGGAGATAGAGGCTAATTGTATCGCCATAATAAGAATGCCTTTTCTGAGATAGTGCTAAATTTTTAGGATCATAGGATGTCAGTGACAGCTTTGTTTGCTTTTTGGAATGGGGAAGGGTAGGTCAGATTAATGAGGGTTAGGGTTCAAGTTTGCTGAACGCATAGGTTGAAATGGCTACTTTCAGTTGAAGGTAAACCCATCCGTGAAAGATATTGGGTCCCTTTTTATGCTGCAGAGTTCTGTACTATTTTCTGATTTTGCAATGAGGTGGGGGTTGAGGGGGATGAGGTTGAGGAACTGAATCACTAAGAGTAGCATTCACTGGCCTTGAAAAGATAGTTATTATAATTTATTTATATTATTTCCTTCCTGTCAATATATCTGTTTATATAAAGTAATGAGCGAAATGCTATAGAAATGGCAAAGAGATGAATTTTGTGAATGACAAATTTGATAAAATTAATATGCTGATAATGTATTCTTTTTGTGATTTGGAATGAACGTTTGACCGACAATGTGATGATAGAAAACTAAACTGATCACGAAAGGACTTACTTGGGGACTTGTAAATGGTAAATTATAGAATACTTAGCCAAATAGCCTTGATATTTACGATGTGTATGTTATCTGCCTTTTTCCATTATCAGGTTGCTTCCCCTCAACTAACATAGATTTTTCTCTCGTTATCATTCTTTATTTTGTGAAGTATTTGTATTTTTGGAGTAGTGCCTATTAAGCATGAGTTTTTCTCTGCATGCCCACACGTCTTAATGTTCAGCTTCAGTGATTCCATGTTATGTACAGTCCATTTCTCTTTAATTTTGTATCAAGTAATTTGCATTAAATTTTCAGTTTGAAATTGATTACTAATTGTTAATTGCAATAAACAGTTGGTTAATATTTTCAAAATTCACTCACACCATTTCTGTACTGCTAATAAACTGGATAATTCATGTCATGCATTTTAATGAATCATTGTCGGAACTCAATCACTAGTAGCAGTTCTTAGCAATTCAATTGTGTTAAATATTGCATCCCATGTATATATTTTTTAATGTGTTAATTATTCAATAATTTGATGTAGCCTAAGTGTTGCATGTCTTTCTTTGTTGCTCTTTGTATATTTGAATGAAATTATATTAATATAGTGTAATTTCTCTTTTGAATCTTTTCTATGTCATTATGCATTAACTGCTTTTGTGATGGGCAGACAAGAAACTGTCTGGAAAATCAAAAGATGAGCAAATGGCAGAAAAGAAACAGGAATTAGAGAAGAGGTTACAGGATGTCACTGGGCAGTTAGGTTCAGCCAAGAAAGCACCGAAAAAAGGTTTGTTAAATTTATATATTTCCATAATTTCTTGCACAGTCAGGTATTCCAGATTTGTTGAATGTTTATTTGCCATTCTAATTAAAGAAACTCAATGGAACTGTATTTTTGATCCCTTGTATGTGAATGATTATCTAATCTGTGTGAAAGAAAACTAAAAATCTACCTAGAGTCATATGCCACTCAGGCCTTCAACTTTTTTCTGGTGAAATATTACTTAGTTATATGGCCAAATGTGAAGCATTAGATCTATGGCTATCTGATTTATTCTAAAAGTGTAAGAGCAATGGTGCAGAGCCGACTGCTCTCTCTTAACCCCCCTCCCCTATATTAAGCTACGAATGTTCAAGGTTTAATATGTCTTCCATTCTATAGCAGTGGGTTCTTTTTAGCACCCTTTTGAAGGCATCAGGAATTATGAATGTGCTATCGAGTAATAAGTGCAACCAGGGTTGACAAGTTGCAGTTTTGATGGCAGTGGCAAAACTTAAAAAATTAGGTGACAAATGCGTCAGCAATTTGTTACTGTGATTCCGTTGCTCGTTAGTAATGGTATATGGGAAAACTATTCATTTCACCAATATTTGAAATGCAGTAGAACCTCCCTAAATGTGGGTTCCCACAATGCAGATTCCTATTCTCATAGTTAACAAACATCTACAATGTTTCACCGAATGCACCCATCTACAAAGTTTCACTGAAAAGACAGATAGATGGATGCCTTAAATTAGGCAAAATAGAGACGAAATGGTCCCTTCTTCCATTTAACCCATATCAAAAGATCACCCTAAAGAAAGAAATGTAATGAAAAAATGTCTTGCAAAGTCTATTGGCTCCCAATAAAAATATTTACCCACTTAACTGCTTTAACTTAAATCTAACTGGAAGTGGGGTTTATTTTACAGTATTGACGTCCCTTGAGAGTTAACACTTAGCCACATCAAACAATTAGTCCCTAATGCTGAAAGATCTCGTAGCTCCTGAAATATTCCCTCTTGAAGATATTTTATTCTCTCCAAAGCTGAATTAACAAGATATATCACACAACGTTCTCATAAAAAATTGAAGGGGATTCTGATTATTTGAGAAATGGCATAACAGGGCTTTCAAATATTGACAGTTTGATAACTTATTTTACCTATCACAGCAGAAGTATTTGGGCATTTTTGTCCAGATATAGCTGATTTCATCATTTCTAATTTGGCACAATGTCCGCCAAAGTCAAACATTAAAGTCCAATCGAAACACACCACTACATTGCAAAAATCTAGAAATTCAGGAAATGTTTCGTTTAATATTAAATTCTGGTCACCCTTCTACATTGGCTGAAATCTATTAGAAAACTTATCACACTTAACTTATGGCATCTGGATCGGGACAAAGATTAACAACAAGATGAAGAGCCCCAGTCATGGTGTAGTTCACGTCGCATTGGCCTGCCCTCCTCCCTCTATCTCCCTCACCTCTCTCTGCATTCTAATGCAATGCCTGAACTTACATCATCATTACAGTTCCCACGTTATTTAGGGGAACTGATACCAAGGATTCAAATACCCTCTTACTAATCAATACAACCAAATCAGCTGCATGTAAAATGCAGGTCTTGCAGTTTCCAAGCAATGATACAGGACTCAAAAAACTGTTTCTTTACCCTTTGATGAAATTAACCGGGTTCATAAAGGGGGCTGCCACGAAGGTGTGGATTAGATGGGCTTTGGATGGTCAGCACTCTTCAGTACGTCTTGTGTTGCCCACTATGATAGTCTTACCATTAAAGCAAAGCTGCATCTTCCCCAGAGTTATCCAATTCTCCTTCCCCACTCTCCTTCAGAAAGATGAATGGAGGGGGGAAGGAGAAGAGTGGTACTGGCTATCAACCGTCGTCTCAGCTTTGACATGGTTGTGACCATTGTAACATATACTTATGAAAAAGTTTTACCCCTGGATTTTGGTGTTTTGTTTTTTCTTTGTTATTGTTATCTGTTCAACTAAAGATGTTGATTCACAATAATCTTGAGGGTATAAAGACATTAATAATTATTAACTAATAAGACCTATTTTTGATAAACATTTAGTTATGAAATGAACGGCAAAAACAGCCCTTAAAGAAACCTACAGGGTCCATACAAAAGGTATCGGGACTGGTTCCAAAAATAAAAATTTATTGCAGTTATCATTACAATTACTGAATAATCTTCAAAATACATTCCTCCTACATCAATATATTAGTTCGGCGCATCTGCCACTCTTCAAAAGCCTGCTGGAGTTTGGTCTTTCGAATACTGTTGAGACCCTTTGTGGTCACCGCTTGAACCGCCTCGATGGAGTCAAACCGATATCCTTAGAGCTTCCTTTTTATTTGCGGAAACAAGATAAAGTCAAGTGGAGCCAGGTCAGGGCTGTAGGGGAGGTGAGGGGCAACGTTGCCAAATTTTGTCAGCAGTTAAATTTCCATCTGCAACAGTTATTGTTCCTCGCTAAAGACTTTCAGCACCAGCTTCGTGCACACTTTCCTCATCGCTAGGTCCTCTGTTAAAGTGGTGTGGACGGTTCCGACTGAAAGGCCGGTCTCCTCACTGATAAGGGTGATGGTTAAATGCCTGTCAAGAGTCCAAAACCTTTTTCACTTTGGCCACCTTAGCATCGGTTCAAGCGGTCATCAGATTTCTGACATAATGCTTATCTTTGATGAGCTCCCGGCCTTCCTTAAACATTTTGTGCCACTGAAAAACTCATGTGCGGCTTAAGGCATCCTTTCCATAAGCCTGTTTAATGAGTTTATGGGTCATCAAAGCAGATTTCCCAAGTTTAACGCAAAACTTCACAGCGTAGTGTTGCTCGCTGCGCTCCATGCTGGTATGACGACACCACAAACAATCACACATCTCAAAAGTCCACCTCCTGTCTCAGTGCATTCCCGGGGGCGACTGAACTAAAGTGCGCCCGAGTGGTGGGGGACCCATCTACCAAGCCAACCAGTTGGACCCTCATCCACCGCACCATTGAGGCCACAGCGAACCAGTCACAATACTCATTGTACGGACTGTATTTTTCCAAACCTGTGTTCAAATTTATTATTTTTATTTTTTTGTTTGTAAGTTTTATGATAGATGGTTTGGATAAAAAGTATTAAGGAACAATTTTTCTTGATGTGAACGTATAGCGCGCTCGCACTGCACAGGCTCAGTGGTGGGAGGTCTGACCTCCAACAAGTGCCAATTGCCTCAGAGTGTTCATTCAGGCTTGATCGTGTTTTTAATGGACCCCTGTCAAGTGACTCAGTGCAAGCACAAAGTGCACTGAACAATTGATTAGTGGTATGCCATCAAATAAGTGTGGAAGTGGGGAAATCGTGTATGGAGACTTTGGGCAAGATTTGCCCACTTGCAAAAGTTTATCGAGAGAGACTTTAAAGAATTTTGAGGCATTGTAGCGATATCTGAAGTAAAATTATTTTAGGAAACTTTTCTTTGACCTGTCTATGCAAACCTTATATTTTGTGCATAGTTTTTAAAATGTTCCTAAAGAAGTGGCGGCAAGAAGACACCCCTGAGAGAATAAAAATAAAAGAGATGATAAGTAAAATCATTGAAAATCTGGAACAAGGTGTGAGCGTGGCTGATCTCTAGAATAGCTGCATAACAGTTGCATATTTTCAATTATGTTTGGAGGTGAAAGTCATTTTCGATGACCTTTTTCAGGAGCTAGGATCATCAATGGCCAAAGAAGTATTTAAGGGTAGCCATCGTTGGTTCTAAATGTTAAAGATATGAACAGGCATCTACTGTGTTGTGAGACATGGTGAATTAGTGAGCTCTGACTTATAGACAGCAGGAAACTTCATTGGCAACGTCATTAAGCTCGTTGATTCTGTGGGTAGCCTTCTTATTAAGGTTTCAATTGTGACGAGCCAGATCTCTCATGAAAGATGTCAAAGTGAACCTATAGAACATCTAAGGAGAACACATTGCCTGGCCACAAGTCAATGTCTTATTGTGAAATGCAAGCTACGATTTGAAAATCAAACCCCTTGTTTAATATTCAGATATTCCACAAGCCTTCAAGAAGCATAAATTTGAGAAGAACGGGCTAAAAGTTTGTGGAGTTCATGGGAAAATGTTTTATCATATATGGAGAAGCATCACCCTACAGTGGCTATGTATGCTACAACTTTATTCAGTGATAATGCTGTGGGCCATATTCACAAAATGTAGAAGCATGGGCTGGAGCAAATGTCTCCATATGGCTTTGTATAAAAAAAGAATTAGACATGTGTTATAAAATTCACTTTGATTGATGTATCAAGTTAAGATTTCTTTTACTGCTACTGTCTAAAGTTACTTTAGTTTTTCTGCCACAAGATTGCACGTTCATTAAAGAAATTTATGATTTAATGAAAGGAATGAGCCATAGTTCAAATACATGTAATATCTGCAAAGATTGCAGCATGTGAAAAACCCTGTAATTTATGTTTCATGTAGCAATAGTTTATTTATGATTTCATTTGAGAGTGACAATCACTGTTTGACAAGTACCCTCAATGTGTCATAGTATCCCATGCTCCAAAATTCGGTGTTCAATTTTGAGACAAAATTTAAGTAGAAAGTGTTAACTCCTTATTCAGAGAATTTATTAATTTTTAAACTTTTCTCTGACAATTCCCTGTATTTATTTAATAGGTTAGTGGAGAATACTACCCCCATTGTCCATCTTGCATCCGTTTTTTCACAAAAAAGTAGGATAAAACTTCATTTTATTTAGCTAAAAAAATTTTATCTGCGCTACTCTAGTGGATCATGAGTACCCCCTATGCAGAAATGAAGCTCTGTAATTGGCTTTCTATTGTCATACGTCTGATTGAGAATATTCTTTCTGATAACTTCCAGAGACTGGCTAATGCTCAGTATTAGTTTTAAATCCTAATAGGCAGTTGGAGGATTGTAAATGCAGGAGAATATGGATTTTATTAATCAGCTGGGCACCATGAATATTATTATTTTAAAAAATCAAAAATAATATGGTGATAAATGAGCTGTAGTTTTCATGCATATATGGGGTGTTATAAAAACAATGGCAATTACTTAAAGGGTTGGTAGATCAGGCAGTTTTGATTGGTTTTTCTATTATTGTCATTTTTCTAAAATTGTATTTAGTGGCCAGTTTATGGCAATGCAAAATTGAAGTCTTCAACCTTAAGTTAGTATTAAATGAGATGCTTAATTGTTTACAATGGCTTAATTATTAAATGTTTTAATCTTTTGATGCTCTATAAATAACTACACATCTTCATTTAAATTATTGCCTTTGATGGGCATGCCCCAATTGTTTCAAGATAAGACCTGAAATTTTCTCAATTTCCTTTGCTCAGATATCATATTTTTCCATCATATCTTCTTTAATTTCAAAGAAACAATAAAGGTTTTCCTTAGGAAGTTGGTAGAAATTTCCTGTGGGCAGTGCAGTGGGCATACTGTCACTGGAATTGGCAGGTGGTATTCTCAAGGTCAATCAATTCCTTTTGAAACCTTTCATGCTCAAGCAATTGTAACTTGTGGTGTATAGGTGGGAATGGAAGTGTGTAAAAAAATATTGAATAATAATAAAGTGCTTGTGAGAATGCATTGTGAATGGAATAGTACTACGATGTCAATTTCAAATAGGCACAAAATCTTCTCATTTCTGAAGGAATTTCATAAGTTCTGTTGTTAACTTTCGTAAAAGCATTTTTTTGCTTCCTGCGGGAACAATAAAGCTTGATATAACTTCACTATATCAAATTTATGTTATTTCATTGGAGTGCATCAGCTGGGACTGCTCAATCATTTAAGTATTATCACAAAATGTTGCATCAAGTAGCTTCTGTATTAGTATTCTGAATAATAAGAGGTTCAATAATGGGAGTGTACATATCTATTTACTGTGCTCCATTGTGTAAATGATGCTGTAAACTTCTTGTACTGATCATTAATTTTTTTGTATATTCACTGATAATGACTAATCTTTTACAGAGGAGAACAAGTGTGTCGATGTTGTGGGTGGTCCATCCAGACTCTCTGCATCCAGTTCAAGCAGCTCAGATTCAGATTCTAGCAGTTCCAGTCTTTCGTCTAGTTCGTCTGACTCCAGTGACTCAGAAGCAGGTTAGGGGCCGGAATCTACAGTGTATTCTGAGGGGATCGTGTCCTGCTTCATGTATCTTTTGAGATTTTTTCAAGATGGATGGGGTGGAAGTAGTCATAAGGGCTATGGGTGCAATGCAGGCAATTTTAATAACATGGGAGGAAATTTGGCAGACTAGTTGCCGTGCTACAGGTAGAAGCCTGATGCTTTGCATTTCCCCATATTAATGCTTCTTGTGACTTTTTCACCCATCATTTTGGATGCCAAATCTGATGGGAAATGATGTGCCACTGAATTTCATGCTGAGATCAGGGGGAGAATTTATTGGTGAAAATGTTTCAAAAGCTCATGTAACATTAGATCCCAGTGTAGCTAGTCAAATTTAAATTTGCTCTTCTTGGACTCATTTGGAGAAAGGAGACAATTGTGACTACCTAATTTAGGCAGTAATGTGAAACATATATGTTGCCTGGTACTTAAACTTCTTTGGTTTATAAATCCTAGGTTTTATTGCTATTTTTCCATCTTGGTAAAATTCTGTCTCTCTCAATTGTTGAAGGTTTCTTCAATACATTTTCAGGGATCCTAACTGTCAGAATGTTTCGTAAAGTCATCTGTTGTATTTAAGAAAGCTGCCCTTCAGTATCAATTGTACATTGAATATTCAGTCAGTATTTTTCAAATCATCACATTCATTAAGGGATAGGTATTGTTTGGCATTAGCTTCATAAATGTGAATTTTTTCCATAGCCTAAAACAAGTATACTTTTCTAAATGTGTATCCATTAAAACTCTCCCCCTGAGAAGCCCATTTAAGTTAACCTTCAATTATTATTTTAATAAGTAGCCAGAAGGGATAAGAACATTGTTCACAAATTTATGTCCCTTGTGTAATTACTGCTCAACCACCAGACCTCACCTTTCCCCATGAATGTCTGCCATTTTATATTAAAATTTTCCCATTTTTTTATTTCAATTTTATACAAATGAGTATTTCCCACCGGTGTGTGGTGCAATCATGAACTCAGAAGAAGAGAGGCACTGTGATGTGTGTGTGTGTATGTGTGTGGAGGATGGGTTGCGGAGAGAGAATGTTCAGTTCTCTTTCTTGTAAATCACTCCTCGAAACATAATAAAAAAGATGTGTGCAATTGTTGTGGGAGGGGTTAGGGGGACAGATATTGATGCATTCCTCGTGTGACGAGGTCCCTTTGCTCTTCTGAACCCATGCTTCCCACTGTGGGGACCTCCTCTAGCCGAATGGTGAGCTGGTGGGGAGACGAGCTCAATGGGACTGCACGTGTAAATGTGGTGCTTGTGCTAGAGGGATGGTGAGTTTTCAGACCCTCACTCAACTGTGTAGTATGCTGAGGAGATAGAACACATCGGTTGTGAGCTTTTTAATTTTTAGTATTCAGTGGCATCAAGTCAGATTAGGTGCCCACTGCATTGTCACTGAAGGAACCAATAAACTCAGTTGCTGAAGTGTAGTGTTGTGGTGTGTTTATGTGAAGTGTTTGTGCATCCCTCTTTTAAATTTACTTTGTATCCTCTTTAGCCTGTGAACAATTGTTTCACTTTTTTACAATAACAAAAACATTCTCAGGCAGTTAGCATGGTCTTAGGTTGAGGGAAGTATTAGAATGCCCAGGTGCGTGGAGATCACTGTGGGTCATTCATGCAATGTGATGTTAGTTGATAGGCATGAAAGAATTGATGAGGAAAACTGGCAGGAATTTCACAGCAGGTTGCTTCTTTGACTTTGACGAATGTGTAGCAAAAACAGTTAAATGTGGCACTTGAATCAATTCAAACAAATTTGGAGGTGCTACTGCAGAGGGAATGGCTGTCCTCTTCATCCCGTAATCACTAAGTAAAGGCTTCCTCAGCCTTCTCTTCCATCTGGCATTTGTGGAAAAGTGTGCACAGCTTCAAGTTGAGAAAATAGGCGATGTGAAAAATTTTTTTCAGTAATTGCTGGATATATTCCCCAACTTCTTCTCAGCTCCCTCTCCTCTATGTGTGCTACCCACAGACTGCATCAGTTCCCTTTGAAGCATGAGTTTTGGTGTCACCCTGGTATTTTGTATTTTCAGTGATGGTTTGAATTTAGGAAAGGGTTCTGGAAGTGTGTATATATTTATAAATAAGCCTGGTATGTAATGTGTGAATGGTACAAAGTTATGAGGTAAGCCCCATACAATCTTGATGTTCATGGATTGGGGTGTGCAAAAATATGGACATTTGTCTTTTTCACTTAGCCAAGAGTGCAGAATGTGTTTTTTTGGGGTCAGCCAGCCATTGGTGTGTTCAAATCATGTCCCATTCCTATAAATGTATTATATAAATTATATAAAAACATCTATATACATTATTTGTGTATATATATTTATGAACGTTGATAGGCAGAAGTTTCTCCTCACCCCAGTTTTTCCTGAGCTACCCTACCCTTGCCATCCTTCTCTTAATTCTTGATCATCTCTTGTCAGCAGGTCTATTATACACATTTTGTCAGCTTTTTTATGTATGTACCTACTTACTGAAATCAAGTGTTCCAAACGCTGGCAACAACAAATATGATCTGTTCAAGAAAGAAAATGTATTCAAAGTACTTTCTCTTTAGTAATTGGACTGAGAATTATCAAAATAGGTCTCTAAGTTTTGATGTTTGATTGCAGACAATGTGAATGGTGGCAGGCTTGTAAATATATTGGAAGGGAATAGATCTGGGGGTTCTATGACATGTTTTGTGCAGGCAGTACAATGTGCATTGTTAAAGAAAATTATAATCTTTATAATATATTAAAATATTGCTTCTTTATGATATTTAAGAAAGTAAGACGATGATCCTTGAATGTAATTCAAGGTTATTTTTTAAATTTCATTTTGCATTTATTTAAACTGCAAAGTAGATAGGCTAAATTGGAAATTGTGTGGATCACCTATTTAGAAATCTCATAGAATAAAACTTCTCAGGCAACTGAATTAGCAGTTAATTGATTATGGACCATATTTTATTATCTTTGCCAGAGTGCAAGATGGTCGATGTGCTGTGAAGCAAAGTTGAACCGAAGGCTGATGAATTGTTCTTGAGAAGTACTTAAAAATTCTCTACAAGCGAAAAAAACAGTATTGTTTTCTTTCCTTTTTGTTCGTACTTTCGGCTCGCTGGCCTCCAAGCACATTGTTTGCACTCCATGGCTTTTGCAATGAAATTTTATTTATTTATATAAATATCTTTTTAATAGAAAGTCAATTCCAATGGTTTTGTGTATAAAATAAAATGATGATAGACATGTTGAAGCGATTATTCAAGAAAATGTGGTCTGGTTTGCTTATTTTTTCCTTCCAAAAGTATTTATCAACCTCATTCTTAATCCCACCTTTAACCCCGTACTATATGCTACCTCATAGCCTCATTGCTTTCTTTGCTGCAGCTGCTATGCACACACACACGTACACACAAAGACAGGTTGCTCCAACTAGTCTAGTCCAATTGCCTAAGAGGTAAATAACTCGTATGTATGATACAATCATTGATATATTTAACTGTTTTGCCCACATTTTATCATTATTTCTTGACTGATTACTGAGTAGAATTTCAAATTACACAATTTTTATTGTTAGTTCAATTATAAATATGCAGTTGAACTGTATACATCAAAGTCATTGTGCATTTTTAGGATTCATTGTTTCTGAAGGATTATTACTTCACTATATTTTAATAAACCAACCACATAGGTCTATTGTGATGAGCATATAGTGACTATATCTTGAGGGTGATTTTTTTTATTTTTACTTCTGTGCCTGCATAACGATATGAAAGAAATTATTTTGCTGGTGTAAGTTACTAAAGTGTAGGTCACCACCACCTTGTTGAACTAATAGGGATAATTTTTGTATTGCCACCCACATTATAAAAATTGTGTTCTCATCATGCTCACCACTGACTTGCTTGATTTAATTTCAAAATTACCACCTGGTGAACACATGCACATTGACTCGGTTACTGGTTTGATATGTCTTTTTAACATAATAAACCAGAATTAGGGCTTTCAAAGTGTATAAAGTAGGGCATTCAGAGAATGACTGGCTGCTGTTTGTTAGATAATGATTTAAATTGAGATTTGACTGATAAAGAAGTGGAGAATAGCTGTGTGTTTGTGTGCTGCGTAAAATTTATATTTTTACATTGCTTCTCTGGCTTCCAAGTTAATCCTGTAATTTGAGACTTTGTTTGTTTTATAATTCTTCTTTCATCCCAATCACCCGATCTTGGAGCCATTTTTATACCATGTAATTTCCTATCCTTGACTCTCCTTATTGCCCCTGCCCATCCCAACTCCAGAACTGAATCGATGGGGAGAAAGATTTCTTTGCTGCTGCATTTAAATGTGCATCTGTGGGGTTTATGTGTGCGCATCCCTAATTGTCCCTGTTTCATGGCATTGATGTGCTCTTTTGTGATCTCATCAGGCCTTTGTGACCTAAAATCCTTACCCTCTCTAACTTGAAAAGTCTTGTGCCCGCACACACATACAACTCGCACCTCTGTACTTTTTTTATTGATAAAATAGAAATATCTAAAGAAAAAAGAAAACTGATGAATACAAACTTTGTTGTATACAGTGAAATACTATGAATAAAATATATCAATAGAATCTATTGTATATAATGCTTTGTTTTTGCATTACAAATTTCTTTGCATCTGGTTTTTGTGTACCCCCTGAATCCCATCAAAACACATTCTGCACTTTAAAAAAAAATGGAAAATATTCAAAGGATTTTAAACAAATTAAATTGTTCCATAGTTGTCATAGCCCTTATGATATTTGTCACTCATGTTGTTGTTTTTGCTTCTATTGTTTGTATTTTATGTTTGTTTGGCATTTGAAAAAAATCAGGATTTTTTTATCCTTTAGTGTAGGCTTTGTTTTTACAGTCTGTTGACTTTTGTAAGAAGCAAGTCAATTTCTTCAAAGAGGACTTGAATGTAGTTAGACGTAGTGATGGAAAACATAAATGATAACTGACAGTTCACAAGGGCTTTGATAACTGGACAGACTTAATAATGAGAAAGTTTTTGAAAGGTAAGATAACCACCATGAGCACATTCCAGCAGGCTTTTTTAATATTAATATCTACAATGGAATAGTTTTTTAAAGTAATTTCACCTTATTGAAGAAACTAATTTTTAAATTTGCAGTAGTGAAAATGATAAATTGCTTCTGTCAGTTTGGAGGCAGTTATTACAGTAATTTTTTATCACAATTTTCAGAAAAATATCAATTTTCAATTAATTTATTATGAGATGCGTGTGATTGATCAGCATAGTAATTTTGAATCAAAGTTCTCTGCTGGAAATAGTATCCAGATTTGATCTGGGTTATTTGCAATGTGCTCGCTATTTCATTTATAGGTCGAGGTGGCAGGGCACCAAGGAAAAAAGGGAAGAAGGACCATCGACCTCCTACAACACAGGTAATTACAAAGATATTTCAGACTTAAACCACGGTGATGGTATCTTTTCCTCTTCTCTTCATAATTGGTAAATTTTCTTTGGCATGCCACGCAGTGCATTTGAATGAAATAAATGAATTGAAGCAATTTTTACAACCTTTTTTCAGTAGCAAATATGATGAAATTTTTTGTGTGTACAAATTTTTGGAGCCCTGGCATACAAAAGTTACTTAATTTTGGTTTGATAAAGCATAGGAGAGGAATATTATTTAATCAGTTAAAATAATTATAGAATGACCATTTTTTGACCCTACAAGTTGTTTTGAGTATTCAATGTTCATGTGTATTTGATTGTTTTCCTAAGCTGGTATGAGGCTTCATGCTATGCATTCCAAAAGGAAGTATTTTTCCAACCATTCATTGACAGATTGAAATTATAATCGCTCCTAATGATTGAAAAGGATATAAAATTTATGCCACATAGTTCTTCATGGACGTATTTTTAAGAAGCACCCTATAGTTTTGGGGCACATGTTGAGTTCTGGTGCAGTGGAAGTAGTAATTGCTGTAAATGAGATAGTTAAATGGCTCGTGCTAAAGATGATTTCTACAGATTAACTCCCTATTACCCTCCTTACCTTCAAACCTTAGTAAACTCAGATAGTGAAGAAATGTTAATTTGAGTAAACAGGTTGTTGAGACAGGTCATATGTAATGCCAACTTTGCTCTAATACTCACTGTGACTATGGGGTCTGGAGAAAATACTTAAGTTGAATGTTTGCTGGTAGGATTGTTCTAAGCATGCAAATTGTCATCTCCCACCTCTGACGATCTGAACTTATAGACTTATATTAGATTAGAATGTTTTCATTGCCAATCTTAGTCTAAAAGGAATTTTCTTTTTTAGTATCATTCAAAAATACACATTATTTCAGGCATTAATGTGAGGGAAAGCTAAGTTTAGTCTTGGACAAGATTTAAATCTAGCTTAAAAAATCTTGAGGTGCAGAAAGGTAAATGGTGAATTGTATTCAAGTTTTTAAGATTTACTGAGTATTCCAAAAGTAGACTGCAAAGGTGTGATAAATGGTACCTTTTCTAGTGTTCCAATTGTTGATTGATGGAACAATTAGCAATTTTGATCTTTTGTCACTAGCATAGAATAAATAACAGCAATAAATTACTGCCATGATTTGATAGTCAAGTTTGATTAATTACAATCTTGTTGGGTCAGAAATTGAAAATAAATCCTGTTATAAATGGTAGGTGTAATAATGCATGAAGTAGTAGTGGGAATTATGTCAAAAATGTGTTGTTTTAATAGCATATTACAATGATAATCACGTCATTGTGCTGATTTATTTTTTCCCAAATTGTCAAATTTCTACTATGCAATTTTTCAATGCCTCTTCTCTTACAAAAATCTCCATTTTATGATCTGAAATAAGGCATATTTTCCTTCAGTGACGTAATTCTGGGTTTGAACTGTGGATCACATTGAGATTGTTGTGGATGAAGGCACTATTCATTCAGTTTTTTTGTATTTAGCAGGGTTTAGGAAAATGGCATAGATATTTAGGGGATCTTATAATTTTTACTTAACTAATATTTACTTTAATTTGTTGTTCAACTTCATATTGGAATGTGCAGTGTTTTTATAGTCAATTATGTTATTTCCCAGTGAAATGAATGTAGAAAAATTTTGTCTAGACACACTTGCCGATTATCGAAATGTGAACGTATGAGATTATCTTAAACCAAATTGTAGTGCCATCCTTTGATTGTAGTCGCATAAACTTAATGCTTTATTGAGATTTCATATTCTTGGATAACTTTTTATTCATGACTTTCTTCCATACTTGCCCTCTTTTAGAAAACTGCAGGTGAAGTAAAATGCTATTGTGTGAACACCTATTGACACTTAAAAGTCACCCATAAGCACAGTGTATCATGTAATCAGGTTTGTTCAGAATATTTTTCTTGTCATCATTTGGAAATTCATCATGAAGAAAGGTAAATCTGTGTCTTAAATGATTTGAACACCCCTATACACTATTGAGATAGAAATCCGGGCTCAAGCCTTGATCAGGCCAAATCATTTTTTTAACTTCACAAATTCAATCTTCACTCATTTGTTAATAATTGCATGAATGAATTGGTGCCCATCTCCCGCAAGCATTGTCATGCTGCCCATTGATAGTCTTTCTAATGAAATCCTAAATCAACTAATAGTCTTTTTTTTGCTCTTCTGTGGTAATGTTAAACAGTAGACAACACTGAATGCTATAATGATAATTCTTGTAACGTACATAAATATGGTAAATGAAGAGTGATGCTTAGCAAATATTGCCAGCATTAAATTGTGTCATAACCTCTCAAAAATTCAAATCAGCAGTATAGGCACTGAAATTGTATCTTAAATTAGTCCTGTCTCTTGGGAATAAATTCTTCTCTGAATGGTGTGTGAGAACTTCACGATCTTAATACATTTTTATGTAGATTCCACTAAATTAATTCTCTCCCTTGTTTGAAAAACACCTGCAGGCCAATCCTCACCAAGCAGTGTAGAGAAGTTCTATTGGTACCAGTTTTTTTCGTTTACTCTAATATAATATTGCCATTATGAGGGTAAAAAAACATTTCCACCTAAAAGATTTAATATTTCACGGCTGTGGTTTCAATGCAGCGCACCATCACCTGATGATGATGCGCAGCATCAAAAATATGGTTGTGAAATATTAAATCTTTTTGGTGGAAATGTTGTTTCTTTTTACCCTTATAATGAAAGAGTTCCGCAAAGTTAAACCTGAAACTTTAATGTTTAATATTGCCATACCTAGAATATAGAATTGATTAGGAATTTTTAGAATTTTGATGTCAACTTCATTCTATCATTACACTGATTTTTTCCATCCTTGCAAGTGACTAGATTCACTGACCCATGGGCAGTAATTTGTCTGTTCTTCACATTGTTATCAATTTTTAGCATTGCATGCATTTACAAAATGGTAGATATCTTCTGTCCTCATGCACATCTTTTGACATTTCTTGTCTTTACATTCTCTTACGTTTTGTTAAGGAGTGGGTGAAGATGATGAACCATGACTGGTTATTTTGATAGTATTCACATAAGAAAAATGTATTAGCAGTAGCCATACTTTTTCATTGTATAAAGACTATTGAGAGTCCAGTTTCAGGAGTAGGCTACGAGTGGATTGAACCACAAAGTAAAGTCCTGTGGTGTTATATGATCCAGTGATTATTGTATTTGTACATGAAGTTGGTTCTCATTATTATACATTATCTAAAACTGTTAATTATGAAAGTATAAACCATTGCTATTTTCATTGTATTATTTGATTATATATTATTGTATGGTGTAATTGCACTTCACATACTCTCTGTTTCTAGCAATTTAAGCTTTTCTTATGTCTATGTTTTAAGTATATTGTCATTACCATTTTATTTTATGTTCGAGTATTAATATGTGTAAAATGATGTTGTAGTTAAGCCTGTGATGCTCCTCTTTGTGCAGGGTTTGCCTGGTGGAGCAGCTGCGCACCAACCCTCAATGCCCCCACAGCCAGCACTGCCTCCTGGTGTTCTGCCTCAGAATAATCAAGTCCCAAGTCTGACAGTGTCAACATCAGGACAAATAATCAACAAAAGTTCAGCCGTGACAACAGTTGCGGCTGCCTCTCTACCCAGTGCTCCAGTTACCAGGAGGAAGTCAAGTGCTCAAGAGCCCTCGTCCAATGGTGGAACCATCCCTGGTGCTCACGCACTCCCTCCCCAACCGGCCCGACCATCAACTTTAGTGACAGCGGCTCCTCTAAAAAGAACTCCAGTGCAACCAAATGTTAATCCTACCCTACCTGCGCCTCAAGTCCATAAAAACAGTTTGGCCCCAGGAAGTGTTAGTGGCGATTCAGCAGGTAAGTTTGTGTAAAAATGATTTTCTACATATCTGGCATAATGAGAATGTTTGCGAGTGAGTGTGTTAGCTCTAAGATCAATTAGGCGCTGACATTCAAATTGTAGATCATAATCTCATTTCTGTAAAAGAAGATACAAGGTGAGGTATAACCATCACGCCACAGGAAGTAAATTTGTAACCCTTGCGGCAGTAAGTATTTCTTAAAATTTGAGCTGGTGTCTAATGGGAAGGAAAGAGTGTAGTGTGATATCAGCAATGGCTATTTATTATTGTAACTTATAGATGTAATTGTGTAATTTTCATATCTTTAGCATTTGTAAAGTGAGTATGACAACTTGATATTTTGGAATCTGTGCAGAAGCAGCCTAGAAAGAACTGGAGTTTCAAATACTTTAAAATAACTATAATACAACTTGGTGAAACTTTACTTTTTGTTAAGGTTATTGGTTGTTTAAAGTTGCTGTATAGCATTTACCCAAATGGAACATCTTACATTTTGTTGAGCATACAAACTATTCTGTCAAATTAGTCAGATGTAGAATAGAAATGACTTTTGAACAGATGGGTGTTGTTTAGAAGTTTCACATGACATATTTGGAATCTGGATTATGATAACTAAATATTACTAGCAAACCTAGGTAAATCAGTGAAAATATTAAAACCTAAGTGTGTCATGGGGAAGAAGGAACCTTATATCTCTAGTATAGATCACCTTGTTCCTATTAAGCACCACTAATGCTAGGTCATCTTTGTCCTTCTCTGCAAGAATTAACTTAGGTAAGACCACAAACTAAATTTAGGAAATATTTTGGAGATTGGTAATGTTGCCGAAAGGTGGCCCTCAATTGTTGAACGAAAGAAAAATAAGTCCAGGGATGTCCCAGGGAACTATTCAGCCACTTCCTTAACAAGGCACCCGTAAGCAGTGCTCAATCACACATGATTGCTCCTGATTTCTGTGGTGAGCATGTATGTGGTACCTCCATTCATTAAATAGTATTTTAGGAAATTTCAAAACATGTGTAGGTAGGAAAAGTATTAAACTATTTCCCTCAATTTTCTCCTATTTCCCTCTATTTCCCTCACCTTTCCCTCAAAAGCAGGAATTTCATAAATTGTTCTTTCATACATTATTGGATAAATTTTAGCGAGAAAATTTATCTTCAATGTTTCCACTAAAAGTTTCTTGTTTCATGATTATAATTTTTTTAATTAATTTATATTTCATATCAAATATTTCATAGAACCTTGTCAATTGTTGGCGTTTTGTCATTTCTTTTAATGATTAAGTGTGAGCCATTAATTTTTTCTTCCATATTGTGCTGTTGCAAGTTACTTCCAGTTCCTTTTTTAAATATTTTAAGAAAATGCTTCTATGTGAATAGGAAAAGGTCACATGGGTGATTTTAAAGTCTTATGATTTTCTGGCCACACAGTAAACATTTATGTTTCACCAGATTTTGCTTTTGAGTGGACAGAAGAAAGAAAATCTATTTCAGTAAGGAAACAATCAAGATAGTTTATATGAATTGCTTCTGAGTGGTCAGTATTTTGAAAATACTCAGTACATGATAATTAGCATGACTTTTTTTCATCAAACAAGATGATCTATTTGCCATTTAAAATGAACACCTGTAGGTAAGTAACTGAATCACCTAGCTCTCTTATTCTATGGGCAACTATGAGCTTTCAAGCAGTTATTTATCATGCTTCTTATTTGGATACTTTCCAACAGAATATAAAGTAGTAATTATAAAATAACGAGTTGAACACATGTATAGATAACCAGTGATGATCAGAGAGAGAGAGAGAGCCATTACTGCTAATGCCAGTATGCTTTTAACCTGATAGGCATACACAAATAAATGGTGACTCCTGTTTTATTTATACCTTTCTTTTAAAGAATGCAGGACATGAATGAAAATGAGGAAGTTATTTAGAAGTGTGTAGAATCAAAATATTTCCAAATTTGAATTTTCACTTGTCTTACTCTTTGCACTTCAATTTTTCACAGTTTTACCATATATTTTAGGCCATCTCAAAAGAGTTTGAGTTATAAGAGGGTATGGAGATGTAATTTACTTCGTAAACTCATTACGGTGTACATTACCTAAGTCAAAATGTGCTGAAACTGTTGTGCCCATGGACGTAAATGCTCATTGTTACATTAATTTATTAGTTCTTCAAAAACATGCATGTTTAGTGGTTTACTTTCAGAGTGATTCCACTAATTTTAAGGGACTATTTTGTGGCATAATAGGGCTTTTTATTTGTTTAATGGTGTTGCTGTACTTAGTTAGGAATAATTTTGCATAATTTTTAAATTTAATTTAGCTTTTGGACTACCTATATGTGGAGGAATTCCGATTAATGTGATTATTTTTCCACAAAATGTGATCTCTTTGGTGAGGTGCTTATTGTTTGCATTATTTGGAAGTAAGTTAAGCAAGGGACACAACGTGTGTTAAAGGTTGATAAATGAAAAATCATAAATAAAATATGAATGAATGAATGAATGTTGTTTGCTAAATTTGCTGCAATTCCACAAATTGAACATTTCCAGTAATTCATTGATGTTATATTTTTTAAAGAAATATTATAATTGAAGATCTGATGGTCAATTTCACACTTACCCAGAAAAATAATCTAATTAATTCGAGTATTCGAAATCTTATAGTAGGAAAATAATTTTTAAGAACGAAAAAATATGAGGTTTTGTTCTTTTACCCGAGTTTTTGTTGAGTATCCTACATGCACTCACATTAAAGTCATGGCTTCAAATTCTATCCATAGATGGTTATGGATTTAGAAACCATTTAAGAAATTTTCCTTAAAATCCTAGCATCATTATCTCATGGGGATGAAGGTTCTTTGATTTCTAATGAAGTGCATAAATATATTAATATATTAATTACTTCAATGCACATATTAAAATGTGGGTTAAGAGAGAGAGACAATTTTTTAAGCTATTACTGTGAAGTAAGCTAAACTTGGTTTAATAATTTATATTGTCACCAATGAATCTTCCGTAGATGTAGAAGTAATACTCTTACAATGGAACATGCTATTTTAAATCTTTTCAAATAATTTCAAATTTACATAATATTTTATTGAGTTCAATTAACTATGTATTTCAATCAAGGTTGCCACAGGCTAACAATATGATAGCATGCCATTTCCATGCTCCAAATTTTACTTGTATTTAAATCATTGTAGTTCAACATAGAAGTTATCTTGCTTATAATTTTACTCTGCTCATATAGTCACCATTTATTCTTGAATATATTTAGCCAGGTATTGAATAATCACTCCTTTTGGCGTGCCACCTTCACTGTTAAAGAGGAAAATAATTGAGAAATTTTTCTCTTGCTGTCTGCCACCTACAGGTAACTTTTTCCGTGAGCTAATGTGGTGTGTCAAATACTTGTTAATGGAAGTATTGGTTTTATGTCCCGATGGACCCACTCCTCTTGTCTTCTTTTATCCCATGTTCTGGGCAAAACAATGTGTCCTAGTATGCCCAGGCTGCCACTTAAGGTCAATCAAGGCCCATTCTCTGTAGTTAGAGAAATTATCTTCTTCTTGTTGTACCTATTCATTTTGGATATCGGCCATTAGTATAACTTTTCCATTTTAATTAATTGTGATGAAAACAGTTGTCTATTTGGTAAGAAAGCCATATCTTCTAGTTTTGCAGCAACGATATCCTTCCGACTTAGCCTCATCTTCCACATGCTTCTATTCATTTGAAGAATCAGCTGAAGCAGGTCATAATAACATTCATTGTGCATTATGTAGCCCAGATATTCGAATTTTCAGCATTTCACTTTTGTCAAGATTTTCAGCCCTTTATTTATTCTGTATCTCCTGATTCATAATATATCCAATCCATGAGATTTTTGAAATATGTCTACAGCACCTCATCTCAAACGCCAAGTTTCTTCATGGATGAAAGATCTGGTGCTTTCCCGGCGTATTAGTTGGGTGAATTCTTCTCGGGTCTTCCACCGGGTCTATGGAGCCATTGACCCGGTGTAAGACCCGAGAAGAATTCTTCATGGATATTTTCATTCACATCTCTAAATTCTACTTCGTACCGTAGAACTGTGAGCAACTTTTTCTATTCTTTGCTCAAATTCTCAAAAGTTAAATGAGTTTGTGATAGAGCTTCATGAGCTTTTATCATGGTCTGAATAGCTTTGCTTGTTGGGGTGGGGGAGTGCTTAATAGTGGAAGGGGCTTTGAGTAGATGTCATGTGTACTGGCCAAAATAGAGGGAGAGAGAGCATTCAGTGGAGTGATAGGCATTCATCCCTTCACCATCCTGGTTGAGCACTGGGGTAACCTAATGAAGGAAAAGCATGGAAGTGGACGTGACTGAGGCTTGAAGACCACTGATGTTTTCCTAGGCAATGCCTCTATTATCCCACTCACATCTCATTGGCCCTTCTCCAGTGTCATCTCTCTCTCATTTCCCTCCATGTGTCAAAGGTATTTCATAGGTGTGTGCCATTGGATGCTAATTTGAACTAGCTTTTGATTTACTGCTATTTGAGTAGGTGGCATTTGGCTGGAGACCATAACTTTGGTCTCCTGACATTTAAATCTAAATCATATCCTTGGCAGGTCTCTGATATATTTGAAGGGTCTAAATTGTCTACAAAGATGACCGTGTCATCTGCATATTTGATGTTATTCAGGGATTTTCTAATTATCAATATGCCTTCGTTTATATCTTCTGGGAGAAGTGTCATAAGTCATAGATTATGAGTGGACATCAAAGAGCATTGAATAGAATATGCACACTACTTTTATGCACTATTTTTATTAAATTTCCTCAGTAGTTTCATTATATACGAGGGTCATCCGGAAAGTAGTACCCGTTCGTGAAATAAAGACACAAAAGTAAATATTAACAAACATAAAAAATTTTATTTGAAAGAGGATACTTTAAACTACTTCTCAACATAATCTCCAAGCAAATTAAGGCATTTGTCATAACGTGTGACAAGTTTCTGTATTCCTGCTGCATAGTCCTTCGCCGCCAGCTCATTGAGATACGCGAGGGACCCATCTTGCACAAATTTTTGCATAATGCAGATGGTGTTTAACAATTTCATGAACAATTGTTCGAGAAACATTGGGAAAATGCTCACAGATGTCATCAATTGTGACGCGCCGATCGTTCCTCACGAATTCGTCAACTGAGCTCACCAGTTGGTCTGTAATGACAGACGGTCTCTCCGAACGCTCATCGTCGTGTGTGTTCCCCCTCCCCATGTTGAAGTTGCGACACCACCGCCGAACAGACGACTCGTCCATTACATTGTCTCCATACACCTCCTTTAATTGGCGATGAATATCACATGGGCGAACGTTTCTTGCATTGAGGAATTTAATCACTGCCCTCACTTCACAACTGGCGGCGTTCTCAATTTTTTTAAACATTGTAAACAATCACAGAAACAACACAGGCAATGCTAGCGTCACGCAACTTGGCTCAGAGAAGGCAGACAAGCCACTGAAGCTATCTGACCTCGTCCAGCGGCTACTCGCGTCGTCAGCACTTCATGCGGCACGAACGGGTACTACTTTCCGGATGACCCTCGTACTATTAAAAAAGTTGTACTCCAAGATAATTTTACTTTTCATTAATTTTTTAGTGTTGCAACAGGTTAAGTTTCTGTGGTCTGGTGCAAGTTTGCTATGAACATGTTATATCCATGAACCTATAACCCACTGTAGTGTACAAGCTCTGGTTTACTGGAAATTTGTGGGTAGCCTGGAACAATTTGTACCAGTAAACAACGAAAAAAACCAGGATATTGCTCGACTTCTAGCGGACATGAGATTAAATTCAATACTCATAGTATAAAGTGGGCAAATGAATCATGCCAAGTAAAATTTTCAATTTATAGCGTAGGAACTGGCTCTTGCATTTGACACCTTTGTAAGATTTTTCATCTATGTTGTGAAGAAAGTAAATATATTAAATGATAAATGCTACTTACTCTACTTAGATAAAAAAGCCATTTGGGACTATAAGAAATCTACTATTAAATAGGTAGAATACCTTGAATGAATAGAACTAGTAATTATTGTGTTGGTGCGAGAATCATTGTCTATAAGGAAGAGCATGAAGGATAAAAATTGTGCATGACTGAAACTTGTGCTGTGCTTAGATTTAACTTCACCTCATTAAATATTCTGGTGATATTTTGGAGGTATTCACTGTCAACATAAGTTAGCAGTTCCAGAATAGTGTTTAATTTTGCACTGACAAAAACCTTGAGTAAAATTTGATTGTCTTTTAAGTCTGTGTCAATTTGTGTTTCAACCAGAAGATGGCTTACATGAACAGTGTGTGCAGCGGTTCTGAATGCAAAGTATGTCATAGGAGCTCAGTATGATGTGCTGGCAGAGTGAGCATTGTGTTCAGTAACCGCAGCTCGAAAAGTAAATGAAATTTTTGTCAGAGACATATCTGTGAAAAAATCACTTGTAGTAAGTTTTCAAAGGACACCAATTTGCAAGAAACCAATAATTCCTTCTATCAAACATGAAGTTCTAAATGTCATTGTATGAAGATTTCTTAAGGTTTTGAAACAACATTTCCTTTTAAAGACTATATTGCCCTTACCCTGAATTATTTTTTGTTTGGGCAAATGATGAAATTTTAGAGGTAAATCATGGGGCAAGAAACTACCCTGGGCATTACTTTCTCATTATATACTAGGGTACATTACCACCTCAAATGTCATGAATGCATTCTGCTCTTGAAAACCATCCTCTTCAAGGTATACTACATGTATTCTAAACCTCAATTGATTGCAATTGTCGTAAAAATCACCCAAATGAATATTATTATCAATTTTCAAAGGTAAGCTGGATCCATGCATTGATGTACATTGGCTAATTCTAAAGAAATTATTTTTGTTGTTACAACTTATTTGAAAATCTTGCTTGCTGTCTAACTTGTTTATTTACTATACCATTTGGATGTAACCTGTCACTCCTCCATTATGTCCTGATTGGTTTTACCAATACACAAGTGCTGTTCCAAAAACTGTTGCTCATACTGGAAGGAGTGGGTATAATTACTGCAACTCTTTTCTAAGATTTATTGTGAACATTATTCAGAATAGTAGCTATAGAGTTTTGTTTCCCGCCAGCCTGTGCCAAAGAGCGCCAATATTTCGAAGGCTAATTTTAATGTTGTCTTCAAAATGAAACTGCCAGAGCTTCTCTCCTCTTTAGGTGGGTATCACCCAAAGTAAGATTTGCCGAGGATTGCCTTTCACATATTGTGACACTCTCGTCTCAGTATGACCTGATTCATTGTATTTCATCTCAACTGCCAGATGCATTGAGCTATTTGCATAGGAGTTCAATATGTTTTGGCCACATAAGAATTTGGAAATTGGCTATTTTGGGTTATAGAAATTTAATATTACTCATATTGTGAAATGTTACTCGTAAAAAAAAGTTATGTCAATTTTCAATTGTCATTTGGAGTTGATATGACATTTTTCCTTAACAAGTGATTGGTCCACCCTATAGCAGTGAAGAAAATTAGTGTAAATGTACTACAAGATTTTCCAATGCAAGAATTTCTACATATGTAGCAATATTTACTCCTAAAAATATATTACCAATTGTATTGCGATTCTTTGAAGTATATTATTATATGAATTTTATCACACAAAGATTCAAAAATGGCATTAATCAGAGTGAAATCCTGTGAGTGAATTGTACAAATATTATTTGCCAGGAATTGAAAGTATTTTGAATGCCTAATTAAATTTTTTATGGCATGGTGCAGTGATCATTTTAATTATGTGTTTCCCTTGGTTTTAGTAATTTATCATCCAGCTCAGCCTAGAGATATATAACCCTCCATCTTTCCTTGCAGATCTTCCAGTTATTAAGAAAGAGCCAGTTGATCCTGTTGTACCTCATGTGGCAGCGGCTGTTGGCTCAGTGGTATCTGTGCCTACAGTTCCCCCAACACCAATTGGCAAGGCGGGAGCAGGTGACCAAGTACCATCGCCACCTGTGGGTGCAGCTGCTCCCCTTCCATCCTTGCCACAGGGGAGTGTGGCACCCCCAGCCAACTCCATTCACCATGTAGCACCACTTAATCCCATCAAGACGGAACCACCAGATCCACCTGCCACCTCCTCCCCTGTAACATTGCCAACAAAGTCATCACCTGCGCCCGTGCCTCCAAAAGCCCCTTCTCCAGCAATATCAGTACCAATGACTGGTCTTCCTGTGGGGACCAACAGTAGTGCTCCTCTGCTGAAGAAGGAAGAAAAGCCCACATTGCCTACTCCCCCACCTGCACCCCCCAATCCTAAGACAAATGAAGGTTAGTTTTGATCATTTCCTTGTGCATGCTCTTTTGTTTTGGGTGTGAAGTAATGGAGCCGTGTTTCATCCATGGTTATGAAACTGTGCAAAAATTAATTCTGCTTTTGTTGCTGTGAAACTTGACTAAACGCTCAATCAAAATATCTTCACGATACTGGTTTTACTCGAGTGTGAGCAAATGTGGCAGCCACCTTGCACACAGCTTTCTCATGCCCAAATTTTCAGTTAATATGCAATGTACTGCACTTTTTGAAATTCCTACTATGCCTGCTAGCTTGTGCACTTTCAGTCGACTATCATTCAGTATCACTTCGTGAATTTTCTTCACTGATTCTGAAGTCGTCACATCATTTGGTCGATCAATGCGATGCTCGTCTTGATAGCTTGTATGGCCTTGTTTGAACTCAGCTACCCAATATTTTACTGTTGTAAACGAAGGAGGAGACTCACCCAGAGTAGAGTCCAGTTCAGCTTTCATAGTGGTTGGGCTGAGGCCTTTCAAATAAAAGTATTGTATCACATATTGATGACCAATTTTCTCCACTTTCACAAATCACAGAAAACGTTCACTATTGATGGGTGCCTAACATACTAAACAACATGGCATCTTCTTACTTGAAAGAATTGCTTTATCGATTGCATTCTTTCTAATACAGTGATATTTTTCAAACAACTACTGCCATCTCTAGGACGGGCCAGGTATTTATGGGACCACACTCTTAGGACTTCAGGTGGTCCTCAAAATAAGCATTGTGGTAGCATTGACCTTGTTTGCATTGTCTTGATAGAAGAGATTTTTTTCTTTGCCAAATTAGGATGTTTTTTCTTGATTTCTTTGCTCAACCAGTGAAATAGCAACACATAATACTCTCCATTTATTGTTTGTCCTTTCTGCAAGTAGTTGATGTATGGAGATGATTCCGCGTGCATTCCAGAAAACAATGGCCATCACGTTGCTGGCCTATTTCATTGTATTTTGCCTTCTTCGGAGTGTGATTGCCTTTAGAAATCCACTGTTATAACTGTTCCTTTGTCCCTGGAGTATATTAGTGTATCAATGTTTCTTCGTTAGCTATGTGTCAATGCAGAAACTCATCAGGATTGCCACGGAAAAGTGTCAAACTAGCCTCCAAATCAACCACACAATTGTGCTAATGCTTCTGAGAGCATGTGCAGCACCCATCTTTTTCGAGATTTTTTTCACCCCCAATTTTTCGTACAAAATTGAAAACACTACCTTTTGATATGCAGGTGACCTCAACTGCTTACAACTACTCAACTTTCACGAACCTTGATTCGTCATTCACTCTGAACGGTATCCTGGATTTTATCAATCATTTTGGAAGAAGTGACTGGAAGGAACAGGAAGCAATGATGTTCATTATTTGTGGTTGTATGGCCATGTCTAACTCATTTGCCTAATTTTAAACAGTCAAAAACACAGGACTAAATGTGCCATGAACTTCATCCAACTCTGCTTTATCTCTTTCATTGTTATGCCTTTTAAATAGAATTTTTGGATCGCCACAGGAAACTTCCTTTTTTCTAAATAAACAAAGGTTTGTTACTTCAATTGACTATGAAGATAAAACCATGTGATGGATATAGCTGGAAGTTATACAGCATTTTAGTGAGAGATGAGGCTTACTGAAAGCAAACCTTTTTTGTTACTGCAAGCATCTCTTGGTTTTTCTAAGGAATCAATGAATGACCTCAATATTCCTGTAAGGCATTGGTCATGGCATAGGGTAATCCTTCGTATGTTATTTATCATTTTATTTGTCTACAATCATTTCCTATATATTGTTTGAAGTGTGATTTTTGCATGCAGTATAATTTGCTAAATTCAAAATGCTAGCAGTTTGAATTGTCATTAATAACATTTTTTAAATGTTAAAAATTTACATTAAATTCAGAGCAAAGCATAAGCAAAAATGTGGATGATTCCAGGGTACGGTGTAGCTTAGTTCCGAAGCATTAATTCTAGTAAGAGTGTGTGACAACAGCACTTGAGTTAGCCATTGCCTCAAGTTTGACATTTATATTATTGATTGGGTATATGCTGATGAATCTGGCATGTTTTTTTTTTTTTGGGAGCCAGATTTGGACCTCCCATTTGTGCCCTTTTAAACACACCATGATGTTTTCTCTTCCTTACTTTCTTTTTCCCTCCTAATGGGATCCATCAGTCTATTTTATTTTACTTACCCGTGATTTAATCATTATTGATGGCATAATTGATATGCTCTCGGCTCCCTTGTGGTCTAATAGAAAATGTGTCTGGGTATATGACCAACATTCAGACTGAATGATGGCATTCTTGTTACAGTTACAAATATATGTGGTTCTCTTATGTGGTACTAAATGACAATTAAAATGAAGTTGAGAACTTGTCATGACAATGCATTAAGTGGAAAGCAGATGTTACTCCTGGTTTATATATCACAGATTGTTTTGTGATTTGAAGTGTTAGATGATATTTGATTCTGAATTTAGTTTTATGTATAGTATATACATTATTTATTACCCTCCAGGTGCCTTATTTTTCATGTTTTGGTGTATTCCAATTTTGGATAATTCAATTTTTTAAATTCCTCTAGAAGTTAGTTGTAACAGAGTTTACTTTTTGATATACAGGGTCGCACCCAAAAGTGGTAGGACTGATTTTTTTACAAGAATTTTATTGTCGATATACTTACATCGACTTAATAATCTTCAAAGTATGCTCCTTGAGCTGCTACACACTTAGTATAACGTTGCTCCCATTCCCCGTATGCCTGCTGGAAATTTTCTTTGGGGATGCCGTTGATGACCCTCGTCGAAGCCTCCTGAACGGCCTTTATCGAGTCAAAACGTCGTCCCTTGAGCTGTCTTTTTATCAGGGGGAAGAAGAAGAAGTCCGGTGGTGCCAGATCGGGAGAATAGGGTGGGTGTGGCAACGTGGCAACACCGTATTTGGCCAGGAGCTGTCTGACGACGAGCGCGCCATGGCTCCCATTTTCGGCACCATCTTGGCGCACACCTTGCGCATGGCCAAATCCTGTGAAATAATGTGTTGGACATTGGATGCAGACAGACCCAACTGGTCTGCAATTTCTTCACTGGTTAAGCGTCGGTCTGTGTTCAGCAGTGTCCTCACTCTGTCCACATTCGTGTCGGTTCTTGCCGTCGACGGCCGTCCCGAGCGATGGTCGTCTTCAACGAGCTCCCTACCCTCTTTAAACAACTTGTGCCACTCAAATACTGTGGAAAGGCTTAAGGCAGTGTCCCCATAAGCCTGATTGATCATATCGAGGGTCTCAGTTGCCATCTTCCCGAGTTTCGCACAAAACTTCATGGAATAACGTTGCTCTAAATTCAGATTCATTTTGTTTTTCGACGCGGACAAAAAACTTGCTTCATTAAAAACTGTGTCCTCACTCAACGACAGCCTGCAGGCGACTGAGGTTGGTGTCGGTCTGTTGCTAAGAGCCCCCTCCACCTTACCCTGCCAGGCAGACCCCCCTCCACCGCTCCGTTCGCGCCATAGAAAATCAGTCCTACCACTTTTGGGTGCGACCCTGTATTATAATCAATAGTTATTATTTAAAGAATAGGTATAATTAAATTTAAAGCCATTCCAATTTTTTAGTGCCTTTTCAAAGTTTTGAATTGAGTTTACACTGGTAATTGCAATGGTGTATATGGAACATAGCTTTCCAAGAAAGAAGTCTATGAAAACCATCACATCTTGGCATAGATTTAGAGTTTTGGATTAAAATTATCCGATTTTCTAGTATACATAGTGCCTATAATAATAATAATATTGTCGTTGAATTCCCATCAGTTTTAGTATCTGTCTATTGTTGCCATTTTTCAGGCCTAATAAACAACTCTGTAGCAGTGGACAAAAAAGCAACGTCTCAGCCAGAGATTCCTAAGCCGAATCCAGCGGCTAACTTTGCATCAGCATTCAAAAATAAGGTGAGATTCGTATTGGTGATGTAACATCATTGATTAGGGAATTGGAAAGAAAATAGAGTTGTTGGGGTTGAAGGTGCTCACGAGGAGTGTGCATCCATTTCAAAAGCTGGCTCACTAAGCAAGTGTTGCCTGTCCTGTGCTGAAGGATGCCCTTTTAATATTTTTTATTTAAGGAGCATGGAAATGCATGTCTAGTCTTGTCATGGTATTCCAAGTACAAAAATTAAACCTGTCAGGTTATTTTAAGAGGCTTCCTGATTTATCTACTCTTTTAACTTCCACATTGCTTTACTTGTTGGTGCTTCTACAAGGGTGTTCTGAAAAGATCTCGACCTGATGATGAAAATGACAATTTATGTTTTCAAAAACATTTTATTTTTCAACATAAACTTCTTTAACATTACATTTCATTGATTGGTGTTCCAGTGCCCTTATTTCGTATCTGCAGTGTTCCTTTGCTAGTGCTGCTGAGTACTCCTCCACAGCCACAATTGCTTCTTGATTGGGCCACAAATGTTGACCAGAGAGGAAACTTTAGAGTTCTCAGAATTGGTGGAAGTTCAAGGGAGCCAAACCTGGAGAATAGGGTGGATGTTCTAGTGCTTGATAGGGCAAATCACTCAATTTTCCGATCACCGAAGCTTTAAATAGGGTAGTTGCATTGGCCAGATGGGAAATGGTTTTTTCCTCCCTAAACTTGGTCTGCATTCATGAATATTTGTGTCCTGTTTCATTAGAATGTTAGAATAGACCGCAATTAACCATTTTCAAGATAATTTAGGAACAGAATTCTTTTTGCATCCCAAAAATCAACTCGACCATTTTTTGCTGACTGCACAGTCCTTGCCTTCTTTTGAGCAGAAGAACCAGCCTCAATTTTGTTTCAATCCTGGTGTGCAATTGTGAGTCCATGTTTCACCAAATGTAACTCATCAATGCAGAAAGATTGTTTTCCATAAAATCTACCTAGCACTGTTTGGAAATTGTCATCTAAATGCATTTTTGATCTTCAAGATCTTGTATGTTATCCCTTATCTGGCACAAAGTTGTGTCATGTGCAATTCCTGTAAAATATAACCCATGCATTCTTTTGGCATCCCTACGTTATTATTAATTTCATGCGCTTTTTGTTTGCTGATCTTTCAAAATCATATCATGCATTTTTTAGATGATTACTGGTGTGATCATACTTTAAGGACTTCCTTCACATAGATCTTCTTGGAGGCTTTCATAGCCATGTTTAAACTTGATCACCCATTTATTCATGGTCGAAATTGAACAAGAAGAGTCCCAAAGCAAGTTTACAGTCCTGTAATGAATTGCAGTCAGCATTTAACCTTCTTCTATCAAGAATTTAATCACTCCACAATACTCAATTTTTTCCATTTCTAACAACACTCATACCGCAACTGATTCAAATGACTGCCTACAGTGAACTGCTGGATTGAATGAATAGCAAATTCACTCCGTGTCTACTCGCAGTAGTGCCAACATCTGAGAAGAAAATCATGCAAGTGGTGAATCCATCTATGGGCAAGGGCCGTGCAAACACTCTTCTCGATGTAATAATAAGATGAGATAGTTGATGAAAATACTAGGTGTGGTCATTATGGAAATCTCTTGTCTCCTCAGCATCTGCGAAATGCCAGTTCTTGGTCATCGCTTGCCCAGGCATCAACCAACAGCACAGGATCTGCGTCAGCCCTTTCATCTTCCGTGACTGGCCCTCCATCTTCTACCACTTCATCCTCAGCAGCTGCCCCTGCACTAGCAGCTGCAGCCTCAGTGACCTCATCAGCTACAAATGCATCATCTGCTCCCTCCCTTCCTTCCACACCCATGGGCCCCAATTCTCCATCTAACCCAACTCCCACTTCCACCATCAAATCGGCAATGGAAAGTTTTCAGCAGTTCAAGAAACAGGCCAAGGAGAAAGCTCATAGGGTGAGTAAACATTCCTAATGCCAGTGGTATGCATCTGCCTTTTTATTTACTTGGATTTATTCAGAGATGGGCTGTATCTTTAGTTTCCATTAAATCAGTTCTTCCTGCAAGAACCCATTTTACAACCTTCAAATTGAAAAAAATTCCTTTAAATATTACTAATAGATAAGACGGTGAAAGAGAAAACTGCTGATCTTTTTTGGATGATCCCTGTACTGCGGACCTTATTTATGTTTTATCCATGTAAGCTCATTTGTTGTGATAGGGGAAGCTTTGTTCTCACCTACATTCTGGTTCTTTTCTCAATCTATCTATATTTTACCTGAATGGTTCTATTGAATTTGATCCTGTAGCCTCTATTCCTGAATGCCCCTTCTTGAAGCTATTTTACTTTGTCCAAACAATATATGCTGTGAATTTATTTTCTGTAATATTTCATTTAATATCATACTGTGTGTATCTTTGTCATTTGCTTACTTGTGTTTTAAAAAAATTTAAAAAAATGATATTATTTTACACTGCACATTATGTTAATTGATCAATAATATTTAAGTTAAAAACTTACAGTTAAAAAGGGGAAGTTGATGTATCCTTTATTATTTGGTGCAGAGCCTATGTAAAATAAAAGAAATATATTACGAAGTATCAAATTAAGCTCATCTTACTGAAGAACCAAGAGAGTAAGGAGAATGTGAGATTTAAGTTATCACAGTTTGAGAATTCAGAAAGGGAAAAAAATTGGGTAAGGTTCACAACTTGAAATCCTATACACAAGTTGTAGTAGTAGAAGTAGTAGCTATAAAAGGGGGAACAAATTCCATAGTTTCGGGCATGATATGGTGGAATATATGGATGCATGGATGCATCTGGTTTCTGAATATAATAATGAACAAACAGAAGCACTTTATCATTAGATATTGATCTAATTCATGACCGGTTTTGTTTTACTACATCAACTTCAGGAAAAATGCTACTATTTGGTTATCATTACTATTAGGGGGTGTGACAAACAGCCGAGGTCATATGTGCCATCAGGGATAGAAAGGTAGGATATTCAGGGAATGGAAGAAGGGTGAAGAGAAGCCCAACATTGGCATTAGCCTACTCTTCACAAAAGTTGCCAGTTGTTGAGAAGTCCAGAGTTAAATGTCCCATCTGATGGATGGCATACTCACTTAAAGTACTATCAACATAGCACCATAAACGGGGATCAGGATACCTTTGAAAAATTCAGTCATCTTTGGGATTTGAACCCACGTCTATGGGGTGAGAAGCTAGTAGATTAGCCACCGCATCATCCAATCCCTTCTTACACCCACCCTCGTATACTCGAATTTTGGGTATCTTTTCAAAAATTTTAATCTATACAATGTTTACATCACAGGAGTGATGGTTAACCTTCTATGGAAATACGGTGAGGGTAGCTGTGTAGTGTGTGGGAGAAGGGTTTGGGAAGCAAATTTGTTCGCTTGACAATCAGGGCTAATGTTGCCCTCTCAAGTTGGTAAAATGACCTTGTGGCTCACTGTTTGTGTGTGTCAGGATTCAGGCTGCAGCCTTCTCAATGGTTTTGACTTAGTAAGCATATCTGTATATACTCTTTGAATGCTATTGCTACATCTTCTGGGAATGCCCATGAGATGCTTCCATTTTTCTGCTTCTTGCTCACATGATCAAAGGCTAATGTAACATAAGGAACATTAACATTTCCTGCAATTGATCCCACAGCAAAGAGCCCTTATTGAGCAACAGGAATTGCGAAGGCATCAAAAGGAACAGGCTGAGAAGGAGAGACTGAGGATGGAGAATGAGAGGCGGCGTGAGAAGGAGGAGGAAGATGCCCTCGAGAAAGCAAGGTGGGTGGTGTCACACCTCCCGTCTCTTCCCCTTCCATCCTTGGTGGAAGCCATTTGGGAAGAGATACTAAGACTCCATTTAGTAAACCTTTTTGTTTGTCTTCAATAGATAATATTTAATGCTTTACAAACATGCAGAATATAAGTTAATCACAAAAAAGTTTGCAATGCAGCATCAGAAACCTGGAGAAGTTAGGGAAATTTTTAAGTTCTAATATGTAGTAATCCGATTCCTATTCTCTGAGATATTATTTGAATTAAGATTCTCATGAAGGCCAGTGATAATTTAATTTATCTAAAGTCCTTGGCATGACAGGAATCCTTTGTTGTCTTAATTTTTAAACTTTTGGAGCATTGTATTCTTCTGAAGAAATCATGTAATTTTTTTTGAGATTTGCATGGAAAAGTAAACTAAAGGATAAAGAAGGATGTTGTTTAAAAAAAAATTGGGCACATGTTGTGGGCCCCCAACAGTTCAAATTCTATTCGCAGGAAAGCTGTGGCTGAGCAGCAGGCATCCCGTTCAGATGAACTTTCTTCAGTTGCTAAGGGAGCATCTTCATTGTCCACTGTTCCTTCTGCCAGTTCTGTGCCGTCTTTGGCTCCAACAAATCAAGAGGCCCCAAGTCCTGTGTCAGTTGCTGGAGCTGGAATCCCTGGAAACACAGGTGTGCCAGTTCCTGGATCAGTGGGCCCTCCTTTGCCAAACACGCCATCTGGGGGGGGAGACAAGTCAGCAGCGGAGAGAGAGAGGCAACGATTGAGGGAGCAGGAAAGAAGGAGACGAGAAGCTGTTAGTATACATTTGACATGACCTTGAATTTCCTTAAAATCTTAATTTATGTCTTTTGTCTTAATTTAATACTTTTTTTATACATATGATTGGTAGGTGAGTGATTTGCTCTGTGGAGAGTTAAATGGGTTTCATATGCCTAAAGTTTTTCAGAGCATTAAGTTTGGATGTTGTTGTTCTTGGAGACAGAAGACATTAATTGGATGCATGCCAAATGCATTTATTTCATGACTCCGAGTTTTGATGGGTGACAAATTAATTAGATTAGTTACTGAGGTTGGCATAGAATATAGTATTCATAACAAATCTGAGAAAATATTAGAAAAGTTAAGGGATGTACGTACACCACTTTTCACATTCCTTGAAAGCTGTTAAAACAGAAATTTTGATGATTCAGGAATAAACTCTTGAATTAGCCAATCAGTTAAAAAAAGTTAAATTTCCACGTTCATGGAATTTTAGTGTCCATGCTTTTGTAATCATGCATCTGACATCATGCTGATACAATAATGAATAATTATTAAGTTATTGCTTGGAATTTTATCTCCAGCATAGGAAATATGCTGGTGTCATCCTGAATGTTTTTTCTTAAAGATAGGGTGATACATCGTCAATACCAGAATAATTTGATTTATTTTATGAACTTTTTCATCATTGATAAGAGGACAAGGTTATGTGCATCGTATTGCTGTATCATTTTACTTCAAAAATCCTATGTTTCTTCTGTTGACTTTATATATAAAAAGTAATAAAAGGTTAATATTAAGAAAAAAATTTCAGCTTCATTACCCAAGTTATTCATGACATGACTGAAGTGCTTTATATTTGTATATTTACGTAGTATTTTTGTCTGGGAAAATAAAACATTATTAGAAACTGTACTTTTATGGCACCCCTTCCAAGTTTCCCCTAAACATCAGGTTTCATTGCTTTCATAATGTCCAGAGACTCTACAGGTGTGTGGAATCACGGTGGATTATTACATCAGTAATAAATGGAGTTCTAGTTAGTCTAATATAGTATATGTTGAATTAGTGGTTATATTTGATGATATTTTAATAAACCCCTCATTTTTTTCAGATGGCCAGTCATATTGACATGAATTTGCAGAGTGACATGATGGCTGATTTTGAAAAAAACCTGTAGCATTGTCACCATGTGCAGTTTGCTCTTAAGACTTATTTTTCTACTGTCGTGAGTGGACTAGATTCTCTTGTAGTCCAAAAGGCCATCCATATTGATGGCACAGAAGAGGAATTAACTTCTCTCCTTCTCTTATTCAGTCAGATAGTCCTTGTGGCCCTTACATAGATAAAATGACCTCATGGTCAGGTGAAATAATAAAGTGTGTATGGTTCAAAGACTGACCATTCTCCCAAACCAAGCCTGGTACCTGCCCCCCGCGTGTTCCTCCCATAACAGTGGATGTGGTCACGAGCCTTACTTTTCCCTAGCAGAGACCTTTGTAAGTGTATGAACTGTGGGTCTGCTATCTGCCATGGGTAGTGGGAAAGTAAGATTCTTTTGCCCTATTATGGGACTAAGCTTTGTAGAAAAAAGGTGTATGTGCGTGCGTGTGAGTGAATGTGTAAATTTTGGCTACTGTGTGGTGAAATGCATTTGGAGAGAAAAAAAAGGAAGGGGGGAGAAGTCAAAACTATGTGCCAGCCCTCCTGTCGAACGTCCATGGTTATTAATGTAAGATTCTGGATTTCCAATAAGATGTGGAGGCCTAGCAGTCATATTTGTTTTCTCTAATGTTAAGCTATGATTTTATTTTGGTTTTGGGCTCTTCTCTGTTCATTGTTTATGCTGTTTATTCGTTTCTTTCATGGTACAAGTTTTCATCAAATTGATTCCCAAAAACCATTATGTATCAGGTTGTAACTCTGGTGCCTATTTGTTGTGTTAGCTTAAGCCAAGTGACATATTAAAAAAAATTGAGTCAGTAAGTAAAAATTAATGGGATGTGAAAGAAGAGAGGGGCCTGAATGTCTGGGGGTAAATGGATTCCCCCACCATTTCCCAAAGGGGTGTAACCCACTTGAAATTACGTTTCTATGCAAACTTGAAGACTTTGGTCAGCCTTGTTGCTGATTCTGTAAGTAGGTGTCATGTTGTCCTTCTGTGTGTTATTTCACAAGACAATTGTGGGAGTGAATACTGAAGTAAATTTGGTTGTGATTCTGCAGTGGTGATGACAAGTTGATGGATTACAGTTTGATCATATATAATTCATTAAGTGGACTATTGGAGGAGGACTCAGGTTATCCTTTTAATTTAATTGACTAGAGACTACAAAATTATGGGAAAGAGAAATTGAGCATTACCATTGTGTATTAAGTGATAGCTGTGCTCTTTGAATGGTTATTGTTTTTGTATATATAGTTAGGGCTGTAATTTATTATGACAAGATACATTATTGTACCTTCCCTTATATAAAGTTTTTTTTTATTTTACAGAAATCCCGAATATTTTAGGCCTATCATGAAAGTCTATTAAGTAAATATGCTTTCAAAGGTTTGCCATTAACGATCATTTCCTTCATTTCATCCCACCTACTTCCATTGGATACATACATGTATCTTTCTTTTAAAATGGAACTTCACATATATTTTTGTACCTAACTGAGTTTGTTGTTTTCCCCATTTTAGCAAAATGTCACATTCTTTCCTATTCCTCCCACTCCTGGATGGATATTTGTGTGTGTGTGCGTGAGTGTGTATATATATACATTTATATATGCATATATATGTATATATGTGTGTATGTATGTGTGAGCATGTGTGTGTATATTTATTCAATGGTTGCTGAATTATTTTCCATGGTACTTCTTTCGGCCTATAAGGAATGTGGTGATTGCCAATAATACCGATTCTCTTTTGAAGAGGAATTGAAGGTTTAGTAAACTTGGAACCATGCTGCATTTCTTACCATACTCTGTGTAATGGCTCTTTTTGCAATATAGAGTGGCTGGCATGCAAGTGGGCCAATCCTCTTGCCACCTTTAAATGAGGTGTTATGTTTTGAAACTGTAAATTAGTGTTTGATTGAAACTTTTGTTATCGTGTTCTTGGTATTATGGATCCAATTAAAAGAACTGTACAGAAGTACTCATAGGATGCAAATATTTTTTCCATAGGTGCATGAGGACTTAGGATTTATTGAAAATGCAAAGCTCTAAATATTTAATGAGGAAAAAGTGGAATAATTTAATTAATGACTGGTATACATGGGAAAATAAATATATATATATATAATTATACATGTATTTAATCATATATATAATTATATACATGATTATATATATATAATTATATATATATATGATTATATGTATAATTGTGTGTATATATAATTATATATATGTATAATTATAAATATACATACACATATATATGTATATGTATGTATCTTGTTTCCAAAAACTTAGCTATTTTGGTTATTTTTTTAGATTGAATCATGTTGGCTTGTACTTTTTTATTATTTTTGTTACTGTTTCATGTTTTTTACTACCTTTTGTCCTCAAATTCTCTCTAAAGCAAAATTTGTATTCTAGACAAAAGCATTCTGCTGATTTGTTTTTTCTCAGTAATGCAACTATAATTATGTTGAGTCTCCATATGTGTACTTTGAAAATTAGTGATTGCTAAAATGTGACTGTTAATGAGTGGCTACTTGGTTGCTCAAATTGTGCTTAAAGGCATTAGTTATTTATTATTTTGATAATTGTCACATTCTCTATGCAATAATGATTCTAATATTAAATGGTTAATCATTTCACATCGAGTAAAAACCATTAATATTGTTGTTGTATGTTTTGTCGTTATGTTGATCAAAAGAAAAAATGTATGCATCTTTAGGCATCTATAGGTGTTTCTAAATTATGATTGGCAATTTATTTGATATTGCCATATTATCTTGTGCACCCCTTTGTACACCTTGGCTATGTTCAATACAGCTAAAAAGATGCCAAAATTACTTGCTCATCATTGGAGGGCATATTCCTAAGTTTCACAGAGAATAAATGGTTTATAAAACTACTGAAATTAGAAAAACACTGCCGTTCATTAATGTATATTCTCCAGATTTTTTAAGGTGTTGTTGAAACCTTTCGAGATGATTGTCAAAGGCTGCATTTGCAGTGTGATGTCATTCCTTTTATACTAATGGTGCTCATAATCCTGTTAAGGTGGGGAGGTGCTTGCTCATTACAAGTTTTAATTTTTTCTCACTTTAATGGCAAGCTTTCCCTTTCCTGTCAGTTTGTAGGATTGATTCTGAAAGTAGGTTATTGTCAGAAGATGGCACTTCTCATGTATGTATGCATTGGCCATGGAATCGGAAAGTCTATAATGTAGGATGAAAGCAGGTCCGAATCTTTTAATTCCTGTCAAGTGTCCGGAACTATTTCAGACAGAATGTTGCTGCTGGTGTTTACAGAGCCATTGGTCGGTGTTATTTTAATGCTTCGATGACTCTTGGATTTGGACGCACAAAAAAATTAAAAAATTATTGTTGTAAAATATCAATAAAAATATGTGTGACAGTAGATATGTGTAACACAAAGGATAGGTCAACCACTCATACATATTTTAGTATGCCTTGTGGAAATAGGGACTAAATTATGTCAGTTTTCACTTAATGGGCACCTTATGAGGTGCGTCTACTGTACATAGATATTGTTCTGAGCTAAAAAATACAAAGTATATTGGCTTTTAATTTACTTTTCTGGTACACAAGAAAGTGAAAACTGAAAATGTTATCTGACATGCAAATTTTCTCTTTTTTCTAAAACTTTCCATTGCATTTTGTACATATGATCATGATATTGTCAAGTGTGTCCCCAATGTTACCTTAAAATATCTGTGCCTATTTACCTCCATCCAAAATGTTAATCTTAACCATAAATATATTGTAACTTGTGGAATATTGTTTTAAACTGTGAAAAAAAAGACTAGGTAATTACTTTCATTTAACATTTTTCATAATATTCACAGTTAACAGTTATTCAGTCCCAAAAAGTCTCAGGCATTTTGTGAATGTGTGTATGTGTTCAAATTTGTTCATACGAATCACCTCATATAGATTGGTGTACCAATTCTATCTATTCTTTATTTTCCCAGAAAGAAAACAGTTCTTGCATGAGACTTTTCAATAAAAGGTGCAATGTATAAGGATAATAAATTTCTACACATGCAAATTAGCTTCTTATATTCTCACCTTGAATTTAGGGGCATGCCTTACTAAATGAATTATGGGCAGTCCCTTAAAAATACTATATTGTATCCACTGTAATCTGCTATGAAATGGACAAGAATGAAATTCTCACCAGGTGCCCTTAGAATTTGAAATTATATTTACTAGGTTCAATGATACCTTTTTACAGGAAGGTGTGAATAATCAGCCGGTCTGTGATAATATTTATTTTAGCTACACGTTGCTCCAGACAATTTGAAAATGAATTGAAATAAGTGCATGGGTATGATCACCAAACCTCCATTCAAACAGTCCATTTTATTTTTCTTGCGTATACTTCATTGAGCAGTGTTCCTATGGTCATATATTTTTTCAAAATATAATCTTTCATTTTGCTTTTAAAAACATATATGTTTACTTAACAGTGACTATCATGGTCTAGGACAGAGGAAAGGATTATGTCAGGGGCAGTAGAACATATAAGGTTTTAATTTCTCTAGGTATGATCCTCTTTCAGCTCCACTGAGTTACTTGTTTAATATACCTCTTTGTTCTTTAAATTTGATTTGTAATACTGATTTTGAGGGTGGATAAAGGCACAAGATGCAATAGTTTTATTGGTTTAATTTGACTATATATTCTCAAATTACGTAATGCATACTATCAATGAAAAATTAGGATACCTTTTAATCCAAATAAAAATTCTCCTTATTTATGTCCAACTCAAATCATACATTGTTTTAGTTGACGTAGTTAAACTGTTTTCAGTAAAATTTTGTGCATTATACTTTTTTACCACTTTGCAAATTCATAAATGTCTACCAGCTTCTATAGTAGAATTCCCTGGATTGTGTGTTCTCTAAAAACTCTCACCACAGCTAGATCTTAGGTGCATACATCTTTTTATAAAGGCGTTATGAACTTTCATTCTAATGGCAAAATTCTCTTTCATATATTTTGTTTAGTTTACCACTACTGCAAAAATTTTTACTTGAAAATATTTGAGGATGTATTTCATCTAACTTAAGGTGGATTAAATTGAAGCCTTTTGAGTACAGAATATTTTATAGAAGTTGCTGAGCTCTCATCTGAAAACAACAAATTGCCAATTTTGATATACCATTGTTTCTATTTATACAGGGTGCTGCTTCACATAACATATACATACATAACTTCCTTTTTTAAAGCTTTTTCCATTTGAAAAAAGGAAGTCATGTTGCCGCACCTTGTATAATGTCACATTATTTTTGACAAGAGCATATTAGTAGTTACAGTGCCTGAGTCTTGGAAAAAGATTCCCTGTGGTAATTTTTAATGAAAATCAAATGTATTGGCATAAATAACATAATTTTCTCTGAATATTAGTTAAAAAAACCCATCTCAATAGTAGTAACATATTTGTTTCTTTCACATCTATCATCATTAGTTCCGTGCGTCTCATCATTCAGTTTCATATCTGTCTTAATAATTCTCTAGCAATTCCATATTCCAATACTTTTGAGCTCTTCTTTTCTTGTCCATTCCTCATTAACCTAAGGAAGCATGCTCCTTGTGTTTATTTTTAGCTTAATTCTGTGTGCATGTGTATATCATATATGTGTATATATTATATATATATATATATATATATATATATATATATATATATATATATATATATATATATATATATATATATATATATACACATATATTATATATGTATATATACACACACACACACACACATATATATATATATATATATATACACACACGTATAGATGTATATTTACACAAACACAGGTATATTATATATATATATATATATATATACACGTTTCCCAGCCAGAGGGCGCGGGTTCAAATCCCGGCGGTGTTGAATATTTTTCATAGGTATCTCGATCCCTACTTGAGGTGCTTTGTGGAGGGCACTTTGAGTGAGTACGCCGTCCGTCGGATGGGACGTTAAGCTGCGGACCCCTTGACGCCTTTCGTAAAGAGTAGGCTAATGCCGATGCCGGGTTTCTCTCCTCCCTTCACCCTTTCCTGTCCATCCCCTATGGCGCAAATGACCTTAGCTGTCGGTCGCCTCCCCTTAAAAAAACTACCAATATATACACGTATAGATGTATATTTACACAAACACAGGTATATCTACAGTGACCATTCCAAAGTTGGGAAGTACTCTATTTCTTCCAAAATCCAGGAAATAATAGGAAAAGATTTCGATCTTAAAAAAACTTTTGTAATTTTATGTTTGATTCCTATTAAAATACATGCACAAATATATAAATCAAATAATGGGAGCAAGTAGGCATTGGCCGACACATATATTGACACAATAAAGGACATGCATATTCTGAAATATTCAGTGGTCCAACCAATATCCTCTGCAGATGGTTCTGTATGTCTGCAGAAGGTGGTTAGGCTACCCAAAAGTTTGGAATACATGTGTCTTTGTTCATGTCTGTCTATATTTGTGTTGGCTAACACTATCTAGCTCCCTTTTTTGATTTATTATTTACATTTACGAGACTTTCAAACAATATATGTGTGTATATATATGTATACATATACAGGTGTACAGGGTGCAACACTTTAATATGGACAAATTTGAACTTCCCTCCATATCTGGACGTCATGGTTGGCATTCATGAACTCTTTGGGCATCTAGTAAACAGTCATAATGGCTGAGATGTTAAGGACAAGTGTGGAGTACAATGGAAGAGTTGCTATTATCAAAAGTGTATGCACTGGGCATTATATTTTGAAATATTTCGATTCTTTTTGTACCCCAGATCAACCGTTTACAATATTTTGGCCAAGTATAATGCTTTGGAGAAGTCTGTTGAAGGTTTCTCTAACCTGGCAGGGAAATCTCAATGGAGGAAATGTGTGCTTGTCCAGATTTAAGAGTTGCACCCTGTATAAATATATATACACACACACACATATACATATATATGAAAATAAGAAATTCTCAATGTGAATAACATACCTTTTACTAGGATCAATTTGTAATTACCCTTGGCCGTTGCAAGATAAGGCCACCAGAAAAACCAAAGCTTCAGTCAGGCAAGCAGCAGTAATACCTGTTGCTAATTAAGCAATGAGTGATAGATAATCCACAAAAAATAAATTAAATGGGAATTCCAAAAATAAGTAGCCTCATTTTAGAATAACTAAGACTTTTTGGGATATAAATAACAGACTTAACTACCTAATTTTCTTGATATTTCAAATAATGATATGTACTCTAGAATGAGTTCTCATTTAGAACTACTCTAATTCATTACAAAAACTATTGAAAGTTATTGTCATTCCCAAAAAATGTGTTTTAATTAATATATCTGTGATTTACCTAAATCTGATATCTTGGATCAAACAGCCTTGTTGAAGCAACTCATACAAGCATTTCTTGTACTTTTTACTTGAAAAAGAAATTGTTCTTGATTCAAAGTGATGAGCTCAACTCTTAAGGAAACACTTTTATACAGACTGTTAGTTATTCAAGCTAAAGCTTACAAAGAAGAAAACCTAAATTGACAGCAAGAATGATATCAAAGAATTGATAAATAGTTATGCTCGAAGTAGGTGAAATAAGCGGTTTAAATTGTTGTCATTCTGGAAATGATAGAATAATTTAGGAAATGTCTTAGTATGTTTAATTCAGTGGGTTGTTCAATGTGTGCTTAGGAAATATTAGGAAAACAATTTTGGGTAGATTTTTATTTTTCAACATAATCTCCTTTTAGCTTGATACACATTTCCCAGCATTTCTCTAACTTTTTAAGCTGTTTAAAAGGATTTTGGAAGGTCCTCCTAATAGGCATTTGTGCTGGCAATGACCTTGTTTGACGTAAATTGTTTTGTGGGGAGACATTCTTTCTAGTTTGGGAATAATAAAAAGTCGTTGAGGGCCAAATCTGATGAATACGGTTGATGTTGTACTGATTCGAACTTACATTCAACAATTTTGGCCATCAGAACTGCTCAGGTGTGCAATCATGTATTGTCTTGGTGGAAAAGATTTATTCTTTTCCAAAGAGGGCATTTTTTGTATTTCATTGCTCAACCAATGAAATAACATGGCATAATATTCTCCATGTATTATTTGTTCTTTTTGCAAGTAATTGATGTATGCATATGATGTCCCTGGAGTGTAGTAGTGTATCAATGTTTCCTTCACAGTTACGTATGTATTGACACAGAAACTTGTCTGCAGGATTCTGAAGGAAAAGCACCACCCATCTTGCTGAGATTTTTTCACGCCCAATTTTTTATGCAAATTTGAAAACACTCTACCTTTTGATGTGCCTGTGACCAAACTATTTCACGAACTGATTAATTCATCCCTCAAAACTATGTTGTAAATTTTGTCAATCATTTCGGAGAAAGTCACTAACCCTGGACACTTGAATGATGTTCATCATTTGTGGATGTACGACCATTTTTAAACTCATTTGATGCAAGTTCTAAAATCTAGTTGCAAACACAGGAGCTGATTAGCCGTGAACTTCATCCCAATCTGTTTTGATCTCTTTTGGCATTGAACATGTTTGATTGAAGTGTTTAATCACCATCCAAAACTCACTTTTTTCCGTTGTTTTAAATAAAAGTTTGTTGCTTCAATGGACTATGAAGATGAAACCGCATGATGGTTATGCAAGATGTAGCTGGAATTTTAACGGCAATCTAATGAGAAATGAGGCTTGCTGGAAGAAAACCTTTTCTGATACTAGGAGTACAATCTCTTAGATTTTGTAAGGAGTTAGTGAATGACCCACGTATATAACTTGCAAAAGTTATTAATGAAAGATGATCCGTGACTGAATTTTGTGAAGCATAATCCTACATAAGTTAGCTTAAATGTGTGCACTTCCTAGACCTCATATCAATACTGGGTCTAATAGTTCCTTTTGTGAGCAGTTCAGATTATGTATAAAGATATTACATTGTATGTTGCAGCATTCACACATACTAGACTTGGAAGTTTTTACTGTACTAGGCCATCCTTAAAAAGCATGCAATTAAATAATGTATAATTCAATTAGTGAGCATAAGTGTAATACTTCTGTAATAAGGATCACATTCTTTTGTTGCAATTCTTTTCCATTACTTTATAGTCCTCGCTATGAACTTCAAGGAACAAACTGCAGTCTAAGTAATGCAAACTGCATTACGTACCTGTAGATAATTGGGAAGAGATCTAAACTCAGATAAAATGAGAGGAACTCGAGAAGTTACATCAAATTTTGTCCGGGGAAACAAATTGTAACAGGTACCAAGTGAACTGGCTTTTAAACTCTCTGACAAAAATGAACCAAATCTATGAAAGAAGATGTAAGTCAATATCCCAAAAAATAGTAAAGCATCTTTTTAATTGCTATGTCGAGTCAAGTAAATCATATATTTGGTTGCCTTTGTATAGTTATGCGAGGTTTTTGTGTCAAAATAAAGTAAGTTAGTCCAATAGGTAAATCGAAGGTTATTTCCATAGAAACATGAAGATTACTTGCTTGTATGGCATGATGGAATAATTTGTGGACAAATAATGGCTTAGAAAATTCATACAAGTGGCGCTATGCATAGAAAATTTTAAAAAAATATCACTTGTTCACTTTTACCTGGGAAACAAAATGTTAACTTTTGAAAATTAATTAGAAAAGATTTCTATTCATGCCAGTAAAAATTATTATAATGGAAATAGATACCGATTTCAAGCAAAATAATTGCATACATGCAGTGCTGTGGTAATGAGATGTTTTAAATGATATAATGTTTAAGATTTCAATGAAAGGGTAATTTTTTATAAAAGGGCTTTGGAGTTATGGGCTTGACTGAAGGTAAAGCACCTTGGTTCATATCAACTTACCTTTTTAATCCTTTACTTCTCCATTGAATGTGCTGAATAAATGTGAGATTTACATAGAATCTAGTGGGCAACACCATAGTTCCATAAACGTCTCTGGAATAGCCAACCAACACTTGATGCACCAGAAAACATAGGTTTACTCTGAATGGCCATTAGTGTAGCTGGTTATATTTGATAATAGCTCCTGGAGACAGTATTTATCCAAAGTGCACTTCATCATACTTGAGGAATTTCAAGATACCACCAGTTTCTCTTTCAAGTGAACCAGAGGCAGTCTAGTGATCAAGGTATTGATTACCAGACCATTCATTTCCTAAATTCAAATAATTTGCAACAAGTATTGTGTAATTGTTTTTCTTGGATCTTCATGTGCCACGAATAGCTAACATTGCACTTTTCTGTAGCTGGGCTAATGGTTACTTCAACCATAAAAAAAACCCATAAAATGTTATTTATACGAATCATCATTTCCTTTGAGAAAAAGACAATTGTTTAGGGAGAAGACCTCTAATCTTCTAATGAAATTTCAAATGATGAGCTTTTTTAGGCTATAATTACCCAAAAATGTCATTTGATCTATCTGAATGTCACTAACAATTACAATAACAGAGGGATAATTGTTTACATCAAGTACTACCTGAGTATACATGAACTACTTAATTTATAATGGAAATTGATTTAGGTTGATAGCTAATTCTAATGTATATATTGCTAAAATGTTTAACCATTGTTGCAGCCAAGCCAATTGCCCAGAACCATTAAACCTTTCATATAAATGAACCTTTATATGAAATGAAATTAGTAATATCCTCAGGACTGTTGACCCATCAGTGAAATTGTTCAGTCCCTACTCAATTTCGCTCATACTCGCTGGAGGCTTTCTATTGACACTCAGGTAAGCTAGGTTAAGGTTTTATGCAAAAACACTTTCTGTACAATATTAAAGGTTAAATTGGATTACATTTTACTGCTTGTTTGAATTTAAAAATGAAATGGATAATAAAGTAATCATAAATGAAGGAGCTTCATTTGAGAAACTCCTGCAGTAATACTTAATGCAGGGTTATAGAATATATACATATAATGAGCAACTTAATAATGATATATTTGTCATTTGCTTGAATCCACATGAATGTCAGAAATCTGTGTACATACATTTCGGCAGATATTCCAGCAATTTACATCAACATTCTATAGGTTATGGCCACCGGGCTAAAATTTATCAATAATTCACCTCTAACAAGCCTAAATTTCTGCATGCACTTAGTGAGATCTTTTCACCAATACAAGAGTGTAGAATTTTTCATGCCTTTTCTTCGCCTTTCTTCTTCTTTTCCTTTAGAAGCAAAGAGGTTTGTAAGCATGCTGATGGAGGTATCTCATTGGAATTTAAGATTCTTTGGATCAGAAAAAAGTAACTGATGGTTGCAAAATAACATTTGTCATGTTTATTCAAGATAAAGTGGTTCATCATATTGCAGTCAAGTGGAAAATACTTCCAGGTTTCTTTAATTATCAATAATAGGGTGAACATGAGAATATTGTACTAAATATTTCCGGTGTGGAATGTAAATTTTATGACTTAAATTACCATAACCCATGTAAAAAAACTTTAAGGGTGATTGAAACTATGCTTACTTTATTAAACTGATAACAAATATTTGCCTCATGGTTCTTTGTCTACTTTTCAATTGAGAGCAAGAGTTTTTGAGGAGAATTTTTTATTGGTGCATACATTTCCATATTTCATCTAACCACTGATCACCCATTTCACCTGTCTACTACTGATTTTAACACAAGTGAAACTATTTATAAAATTCTTCGCACTTTGGTGCTAGAAAGGAAGATATTTAACAAAGTAGCCGGAGCTTCAGATTAATTTTTTTATGCATTCTATTTGCTTGAGCCGCTGATTATATTTGTTTGGGTATTATTATTATTTTACACATGATTGACAGGACAAAAAATTATAAACTAAATTTCAATGACCTCTTTTTGGCCTTGATTAGCATAATTGGGGAATAACTAGTATGGATGTTATTAGATTGGCATCAAACATGAAAAGTGAAACCAAAACAAACAGCATACACTTGATGATTTTAGGAATATTTAATCTCAAGCTAGAGATCAAAATACATGGGGTAGGCACACAACAATCACTTGTCCGATGATAATTCATGAAAACCTATTTTCTTGCAACAGGAAACCTCAAATCTCCTTTGTTATGAGGAGGGCCAAGGAATCACTAATGGGTAGGTAGTGTGCTTTCATCCCAATTGTTAGATTCGATTTCCCCATAAATCAGCACACGGATTCTGATGTTAGTTTTGGTTCAGCTTTGAGAATTTGGGTTCAAACTCAAAGATTATTAAATTAACAATTCACAGGCACAGTAATAATGTCTTCAAGACATGCATAATAACAAGTACATAAACAGTTCACCGCTCATGAAGTTATCAGGCCAAAACTCTTTTCACGATTGATCATTTTACCATCATATTGTCTACATGCTCAAAAAATATATATAGCCACATTCCTCACCCAACATGCAATATAATTTACAGGCAAAATTCAACCTATGTCTGACCATCCCTCTAGGTCAAAAGAACATAACAGTGCAGTGTAGAAGGTCCAAATCACTGAATACTAAGATATAATAGTTCACTAGGAAAATATATGATGTCATTCTAAGAAGACCTTCTGCAGTAAAACACGGTTCATGAAGGATTGCTTCCCATTTCATCTGCTTCACTGAATAGCTTCACACTGTCAATTGTCCCCTGTTGACCTTGGTCCCCCAGCACAGTTGCAATTGGCACACCACTATCACACTGGCAGATGTGGTCAAGGGGGCGATCCTCCTGTCAGTGACAGTGCTCAGTGACATCCACAACAACTGACTTCTTCCAGCCAAATAAGAAGTAGCCAGTTCCTGCCCCAGCCAAAACTGCTAAGCACAGCCATACATTGTATGTCATGAAGATTAACATCAAGAAGTATGAAATGACGACTTGAACGATGTGGAGACCAGTTTGCAGGACATGTGGCCAACTCAGCATTGTGGGCCTAGCAGATCAATTTAAATAAAAAAATTAATTCATGATAAACTTAGCGGTTGTCAACAATGCAAAGGAAGGCTCACTGCATAATTTATAAGGATAAGTAATATTTATATCAGTGCACAGAAAATACTGATTAGCAACTGAGAAATACTGTCATGGCTTTCACTTATATGTCCACATTCCCACCTAAAAAAATCCTGCCTTTAATTCCATTTCCCCTCTATCAGAAACAAATTTTAATTATATTTTCATATGTTTTCCTCCAAAATGGCAAATTTTGTCTGGTTAATGTTGTGAGTCCTCTGCTACACTGAGATCAGTTTTGGGTGCTCACTTGGACATAATTCAGAATTTTTATATGCTTGCAAAACTTATTAAACAATTTAGCACCACACAACTGCTTTCTTCAAATCCACATACCGTATTTTCCCATCGATAACGCGCACCTCATGTAAAACGCACACCCAGAACTTTGTAGTTATCATGAATTTGTATGGATACCGCGCGCTCAGGGCTTCATAGTTATCTTGAACGAGTATAATGACACACGTCTGTGTGCGCATATATATATATATATATAATGCGTGTACAAATACGTCTATATCCATATACTAATAGATAGTAACAACCAATGAATACATGGAATCATAATTGCCTGTGGCTATATCTACCGTAAGTATATAGAAGATCACAGCCGGGTGATTGACATTAATTGCAAATAACAGAAGGATCAAAAAATGAACAATATTTACAAGCCAACACAATATTGCTTTTTCGCTATGACTCGTAAGTCGAAACTAGACATGGGTTTGTGTGCCCTTTTATTTGCGATACAAATTAACTTTCAGAAAATCATAGATGAAAAAATGAGAGAATGAATGAAATATAATTTTCTTGTTTTGTTTGCTTTACTTCGTTTTGTTAGTATTGGCACTAAGCTGTTCTATACACCCTCCAAGTTCTATGGAAGTGCCGCCTACATGGCGATTGTTTCAAACCTGCATTGAGTTAAGCTTCTGTAATTTAGAATTTTCTCTAAAAAATCACCTATGAAGAATAAAATCGTATGCAGCGATGTTTAAGCTAGAAGTCATCAATTTCGTGAAAGAAAGAGGAAATCGTGGGGCTGCCAGGATTTATCCATCTTTTAAATCAAAGTTATGTTCTAGTTGGGATAAGTCTGGTATGAAAGACTACACAGAATCGGGAAGGATTAAAAGAGTGACTTATGAAGAAATAAGCCTGTGGATCCTCGAAAGTTGGCAGGGTGTCAGAGTATAAATTGGTTTTGAAAAAGCTTTAGGCAATATTTCAACGTCAGTCCCAGAAGATGAAGAGTTAACTTGTGAGAGTGAACTCGGTGATATACTTGGAGATATAATAAATGCACTTAATGCATGTAATTGCAATTCAGGTGATGAATTTCTTGGATTCGAGTTATCTACCTATCCTATCATATATTTATACATATATACATACATGTATATAATACAACGTACACTACGTTTACGTGAAGTATTATGTATAAGAATAAACTAGAAATAGGAATTAGAATAAATTAAGTGTAGAAATTATATGTTTCTTCTTTTTCTCATGGATTCATGAGATGAAATAACTGTATCAGTAGCAGATCTGTATAAAAGAGAATGCAATTAGAAAGGCATTCCAGACTAATTTATTTTTGCGAAACTCTCCTATAAATTATTCCGTACACAGGTCTGTAAATATCTGGATTTTTCCTATTTTCATTACATAACGTGCATCGTCATTTATTTCAATCATTTGAATATTTTGGTATAGACAACGCACGCGTTATCGATGAGAAAATACATTAATTTTAATACTCTTAGATTCAATTGAAAATACCTAATATTATTCCCCTTGCCCCCATCTTTGACATTCAGTATTCAGCACACTATCAAAATATTCAACGAGGAGCTACCTCATAATTCATACAGTCAAAGGCTATCATTTGTGGACATTTTCCATATTGGAAAAATAATCAAAAGAACAATTGTAATATCCACTATTATTTTATTTTCATGACCCAGAGTTTAACTCCTTGAGTCATATTTGAGAGACAACACAGAAACCTTTCGACACAGATTCATTTCACAGGGTGAGGAGTGGGAGGGGAGTATTAACCTGTACAGTGAAAACTCTGCTTCAAACATTGAAGCAGAGTTTTACTTCTGCTTTACTTATACAATCCCAAGCTGATGTTCTATCTAAATACAAAGGCTTCCCGTTTGTGTAGGGACACTTCCTCACAGATTAAACCAACTGAGTCATGATATTAAATATTGTGCTATCATGTAATTATTTATAATTGGTTGAGTATACAATAGAAGTCTTTATCTTCAGGGGAATCTTATAAATAAATTAATAAAACTACCATTGATCAAAGAAGTAAGAACTTACTATAATTAAAATTTGATAATCAAACCCGTATCTTGAGAACTGAATTCATTGGTCAAACTGCTTGAATGAGTGGAACTATTTTGTAAAGCAATTGTTGAATTTTGAATTATCCACCATTACTAGAGTACATTTTTAAATGAATTTCCTTAAGCATGCCAGCTAACTAAACTTATTACACTTTTTAAAAGGACACATGCAATTCAAAATTGGGAAGTCAGTAAAACATTTCATTTGAATTTTCAATTAGTTAGTAAAAATTGATTTTCCAAATCTATGAAATAACTATTCTTTAAACACGGTAAGGGCACATTTATCATAGTTGATCGCAAGTTCTTGGCTATAAGGTACATCATAAACTCCTTAACATCAAATTGAGCTGATTTTCAGATTTTCCTGTACCCTTAATTAAAATTTGTGGATGATGGAATGGATGATGAGGCCATTTGATATTATTTTAAATTGATCTCAGGGCATGAGAGAGAAAATTATAATTTAAAATTGACAAAAATAATAGCTCAAGCTTCTATTCAAGCATTGAAAAAACAAGAGTACATTGTCATCATGGAATGAAGTTTTTAAATGCTGATCCAAACAAACAAAGAAAAATCAGAAGGAGCTCAATAAAACCCAATCATGCAAATCCAGATATGAGGGTGATAGTTTGAGGCACCCCCCACCTACACCAAGCAAAATAAATAATCTTCATCACCATTCTTTTCTCAGAGGCTACAAAATAAATTACATTATTTTTCACTACTCTGAGTGCTGGAAAACAAAAGATAAAATTAAAGCTGCCACTTCTACTGCTACCTCACCCTGGTCACAAGAATGCAGCATATGCTTAGAGTGGGAGGATGGGAGAAAGAAATTGTAACCCTCATTTAAAATAAACGTTCATGCCACTTATTATAGGAGATAATCCCTTTCTCCCACCACCATTGCACCCTCTGGTTCAATGACCTCTGCCTGCAACACCCGTCCCATATACTATCTAATAGTTATGGCCTTAAGTATTTGTCTGGAGAAAACTTTTAGGATAAATGTCTTACAACACAAAAATAGAAATATATACATATTGACTTGGGCACACTACAACATCTTTCAAACATCAATTCACTTATTAACCAACTAACACAATTATCTACTTTATAAATCATAAAAAAAGGAACTTGAGCCCAATGACCTTGTAAATTAATAAAATAAAATTAAACCTCCAATAGCTGTACCAAAGCCTTAATCACACATGTATGACATCAGATTTAATTTTATTATATTCATTTATAAAGAATGTTCAAAATTAGATACCCTTATGACATCTACATTTGAATTTTAACGCAAACAGTATATCCTGTAAGTAACAAAAGTTAACATAACCCACACAGCACATTTTTTTTAAATCATTGCTGTTTAAAATTAATGATCTCCAGAAAAGTTTGTAATTGAACAAGCATAAGTCTAGATTGAATATTCACGATGATCAACAAGCATCCCATTACTTGAACCACATGTACATTACATATATAAAATATATCATATGGATATCATGCATTTGCAATGTACCTGCATGTATACCTATATCCATATGAGGACATTTGCGTATCTCTTGGACATGCATTTTATGAATACCGTGTATCCAATGGATATCCACGAAGGATATAATGGACTTATGCTGTGAGGGTATACACATGGTAAAACATGAGTTGTGAAATGAATAAAGGCTATAATTATGCTCATGCTACACATAAGACATTTCATGGTTAGTAAACCCAACCCACTTACTAGCCATAGTATCTACCACTCCACAGAGCAAGCAACTACAACTACCTACAACTCAGCTAAGAGTGTGCATATGAGGAATTCTTGTTTCCTCTCTCACTCACCTTTTCTTACGAATCACTTCCCCTACAACACTACATGATGATGAATGGACAGGGAAGTATGGAAAGAGTTTAAGAGTGAGAGAGAGAGAACATTAAATGCAGCCATGAAGATTTGAACATAATACACATATAAATGGCAACAAACAATACTCAAAATGATATTCTATTCTTAAATCACACACTTTGCTTAATGCCTCAAACACATTAATTTTTTTAAGGCAACACAACAGTGTTCACTAAAATAACTTTGAATTCTGAGGTTTAAAAAAGTACATGCTCCATATCCTATCTGTTACCCAAATGTGTATGAATAGTCAAAGTTTGAAGAAAAACAATTGCCAGGCTAAAATGTTAATGCTAAAATATGTAGGGTGTATCAATGCACTCTAAAATAATGACACAGTTATTTCTTTCAAGCTTTCAATGGTGGATACAATCCATACACTGAGCGATTCTGACTTTCTCAGAACAATAAAGTATTAACCCCATTTAATAATATATTTATTTGTATAATGAAATAATTTACTGTAGCCCTTAATTCTCAAACAATGTATGTACATGTGAGGCATGAAATTTAATTCTTTATACAAGACCAATATAAGAGAAATATATGCAATTTAAGCATTAATGTATCAAGCACTGAGGCTATAACTCCTAGACGTGACGGATAAGTAAGACAAACAGACAAAGCATTGGACTAGGCTGTTGAGTCTAGTAAGTTATCAAGTACATATGCATTTACATTATGTATGTGATCTAATTGAAGATTATGACTTTGCAATGATAATTCCTAAGGCTCTTTTTTTTAATAAGCACCCTGATCCTTGGTTTATAGATACTGAAGTAGAATCAATTAGCTAAAAATTAAGTCCAATATTTAATAATTTTCATGTCCCAGTAAAGAAGTTAAGAATCATGTTGATATGCAATGAAGTAAAAGGAGAAGTCTACCCTATTTTGCATCGGGTAACTTTAACCAAATAATGTATGATATTATGAAATTTCTAAATATTCATAATTAAATTAACTTGAGTGAATGGGTCACACAAGGAGTGCCAGCGTGATGCAATGAGGAAATAAGAGGAAGAAGTAGAGCCACAAAAAATTACAATGCAGAGTTTCCCTTTCATGTCTGAAATTGAATCCACTGCTTCAACAAATTTATTTTCGATCTTAAAAGATCTCATACTATGTCTAAAGTTGTAATCTCACTCGTGTTAAAGTAAATGTAAATCACACTTGAAGATTTTTACAAAACAAATCCCATTGAAAAATAAGTTCCATGTTTATTTTACCACATAATAAGTTAGTACATATTTTAAATACGAAAATAATAGGCCAATATTTGAGGTTCCAGTTGGATTGGAATACAATTGTTTTATTAGCAATAAGACAATAATTCACTAAGGTTATCTTCATTGCTGTCAATTTTTTGTCTCCACATGGTTCATTTTCAGTCCCAAAGTAGGCACCAGTCACACTACATAAGTATCAATTAATTGCTTCTTCTAATTTCTCTTCTGCAATGTTTTGAGTTTATTATTTAATATTGTACATACTGGGCATCAGTTCATTCATTTGTGGGAATTCCACCACTTTTGTTTTAGGGTACCTTTTTGGATATGCCAGAGAGCTTATCTTACTTCTTTGCAGGCTGTCATGAAGTATACTTAGATGTGTTTTGAGGATTAATTAAATTATGTTATTTAATGTTAGTGTCTCCTTTTCCCTAACCTTCAACACCAATTTGGCACTTTCCAACTAATTTTCATAATATCTCATTTTAAATACAAAAAATGTAAAAAATGCATAGTGACATCTAGATGTTGCTCTTAAATGGTATATATGCAATACATATATTTGGAAAGTTTATCTAAACTTCAAGCAACTCCATCTCAGTAAACTCTACTCAAAGGACTACAGTATGAATCTCATTTCCTCAGCCATTTTAGTTATATTGATACTTCCTTAAAATTTTAAAAAACTTCCTCAATTTACTTTGAATCATATTTAAGACAACATTTGGGGTGAGGTGATAAAGCCTGTTCACCTTTTTTAAATGGTATTATAACACTTTTTTCTTGTGATTATTATAAATTAATGATGTAGTTACATTAAAAATTACTGTGCCTATTTCTCATTCAATGATCAACCTAACATTTTCATAAGCAATATTTTATGCAATTTTTTAAAACATAATTCATATAATATTTTATGTAATTTTTATGTATCTTACATAACATTTTATCTATACTTTGTTTGAACAACTATCTTCCAATATTTGAATCTAAATGAATCCCTTCTGATTCATACAAAATGCCTGGTATATTTTAATATCCAAACATCAGTACAAATATACTCATGTTTATACTTGACTAATACCAATTACTTAGAGACTTACTATGTATGAATTACTGCCTCACCAACATGCAGCGAAATTAAAAATTAACATCCTTGACCCTCAAAATTTTAAACAAATTATCTCATCATTTAAATTCATTCATGAAAGCTAACTATACTTCTACCGTAAGTAGGAGGGTACTTAGACCGATTTACTTACTGCACAATCCTGTGATCACTCGTTCCAATGCTTCCCTTCTCATCAGGAGTTGTCACTGATCGGTATTGTATAGAATTGTACGAGCGCCAAAACAAATATTCCCTGAAAGAAAATTGTCAAGAATAAGTTCATAACAAGGGAAACTGGACTGTAATATAATAAATGAGTAATGGGGAAATAATAACCTTCCACAAGAGCCTATCCCATTCTCAGCAAACATATGACACAATTATGCTAAATTCATGGAAATCATAATACATACTACATAAAGATTTCAACATAAAGATAGTAGAGAGTTAAAATATGCATAGATATGGAGAACATTGTTTTACATTCTTGATTACAGTCAAAGCAACAGCAATGCTATGTGATAATAAAACTGATCATGGTTTCAATGCTAAGTATCACCAAACAGTGATAAACATTTTCAAAAATACACTGTAAATGTTAAACCTTCTTACATGATAACTTGTAGAAGATACATAGGGAACCGCAAAACACTGTGATTTGTGGATAGTATTGGATCTCATAGCATTGCACCCTCCCTCCCCTTCATGTACACAAGTGGTTACTATGAAACTTCCTGCCCTCCTCCAACACCTCCTTCCCCCAGAAGATTGATTACATAGGTCCCTATTAAAGTTGAATGCATCTACATGTATGTTCTCAGGGATATTTTGAGAATAATTTCAGTGCATTTGAGAATATAGATAACATAGGCACAGTAAATTTTTCCTGGTGAGCAATGCCTAAGGATGCTCCCTGTAATATTTTCATTTCACACACAGCTACAATCATACTTAGGTACATCAATAAGAGGAAGGAAAGGAGGGCAAATTATTACTCAGGAGATGAGCATTTTGGGTTCAGAAAGGGATAGGTTTGCATGATAGCAGTAATGAGGCCACTAATAGAGAGCAACTTGGAGTAAAATCAGGAGGTATTTGCTCATTTCATGGATTTTTATCCGTTAGATGATAAGAGTGTACTGGGTAGGATGCCTAAATGTATAGAAGAAAATAGGAGCAGACTGGAGGGATGGGTGATTCATCCAAAACTACATATTTTTCAATACTGCTCAGGTTAGTGAGGTGGATGGAGAGTCAAGAGCAGTGCTAGTCAGAGGAATACTACCTTGATCAAAAATTTCCCGGAATTTATTCAGAAAATTAAAAATACAAGTTTATTCATCTAAATCTATATTGTCCCCTTCAAAGTAATCCCCATCGACTGCAACACACTTATGCCAGCGCTTGATCCAATCCTCGAAACATTTTTTATATTCGGTTTTCGGTATGTCCATCAGTGCTTCCTGCGATTTTTCCATTACTTCCTCTCGGCTGCTAAAACGCGTTCCCCGTAATGGTTTTTTAACTGGATTGAACAGAAAGAAGTCACAGGGAGCCAAATCAGGTGAATTCGGTGGCTGTTGGATGGTATTTGTTGCATTTTTCGTCAAAAAATTACGAATAAATATAGCACTGTGCGACGGTGCGTTATCATGGTGCAAAATCCACGAGTTTTCTGCCCACATTTCTGGTCTCTTTCGGCGAATTGCTTCACGCAAACGTCTCATAACGCCCAAATAATACTCTTTGTTTACTGTCTGGCCTTCTGGCAAAAATTCATGATGCACTACACCGTTGTAATCCATGAAAACCGTCAGCATTGCCTTCTTTTTTGACTGAAAACGACGTGGTTTTTTTGGTCTCGGCTCATTTGGTGAACGCCATTCACTTGCCTGATGTCTGGATTGCGTGTCGTACTCATAAACCCACGTCTCGTCTCCAGTAATGATCCTTTTGATGAATGTGGGATCGGATTCAGCCTCGCAAATCATGTCTTTTGCGACGTCAACACGGTCTCTTTTTTGCATGAAATTGAGGTACTTTGCTGCTACACGACGGAAACCCAAATCATTAACCACAATGTCTTGGGCGGATCCATAGGCAATGTTCAAGTCCTCCGCTATTTCTCTGATGGTTAATTTGCGGTTATTGACCAACATTTCTTTTACTTTATCAATTTTTTCACCGACTTTCGATGTCGATGGTCTGCCACTGCGTTCATCATCTTCGATTGACTCACGACCACTTCTGAACCGCTCGTGCCACTGGTAAACGACCGTTTTTTTTAGAGAATCGTTGCCGAAACACTTTTCCAACATTTCCAACGTCCGTGCGCCAATCCGTTTTTTACGCAAAATTTAATACAAGTTCGTTGTTGCAAATTTAAATCCATTTCTGCAATTGTAAAAAATCGCCAACACACACAGAGATAGATGTACTCTTGGCTACGTAACTTTTGCAAATGTCAAGTTATGACACTAAGATTTAAAGGGAATATCAACAACAGATGTACCAATTTAACAAAAAAAACAGAACTCAAATCGGAACGATGGGAGCGCCACACGGTGGTTATTCCGGGAACTTTTTGATCAAGGTAGTATAACAGGAGAGTCCATAATCACCAGTTCTTTTCAACAAAAATTTGGAGGTTATGATAAGTGAGACAGGGAAGTGCTAGAGGCAGGAGTGAAAGTAGGTTTGGAAATTATAAAATCAGATTATTGGATCATCAAGCTTTACTTAGCCAGTCAATCAAGAGGTTACAATAAAATGCGGCTTGGATTAGAGAATCAGAGTGATAAGTATGGGACGAATATCAAAGTAAACAAATTCCAAGAAACTGCAAGAGATGCTGCTACAGTAACTTTTAGCATAGGCATCTGCTAATGCACATCACAATGCACCAATCATCATAAAAATCATTAGCCTTGACTGGGATTTGAACCTGGATCCCCATATAGCAGATGATTTGAACACTTTGAAATTTGCATAAATGTAAAAAATATCGAGGTTATGAGGTTTTCTGCCTGGAGGAAGGCTAAGTTAATTATTGAACTCATAGGGAAAAAAACTAGAGCATGTCATCTATATTAGAAATGGTGTGAGCCAAGATAGTTACAGCAGGAGTTCTATAGGTAGGAGAACTACATTAGGCAAAGAAACTTTCACCAGAAGGAAAGAGTTGAGGACATGTTGAGTAAGTATGTTACGGAAAGACTTATTTAAACTTTGATATGGATCATGGTTTTGTAAGGCACAGAAGCAGCCATTGAAGCAAGATGAAAGGCATAGATTGCCATATGGTTGAATGTTATAAATAAGCACTCATTTACCAATTTTAACTCTTCATTGTTTTGCATTACTCATTGAAGGTGGATAAATAACAAATATAACAGCTATAGTGTAGGCCGCCGCGTTGTGTCTTGTCAGGTGAGGCTAAGAAATGTAGAATTAAGTGGGAGTTAATCCAAAACCTTCAAAGGTAGACTACCATATAAATAAAGGAAACATTAAAAATTATTCAACAAGAAATGTAGAGAGTGTTTTGCAAGGAAATATAAATTATCATTTTTCCCTTATGTCAACTGGTTTTATTCCAGAACCTCTTTTAGCGTATAAACAGTACAAATTAACCACGTCTCAATTCGCTTTTAAACCATAATATAGATGCATTTTGTGCATTAACAGGCAATTTGATGAATAATTTTACACCCATTATATGATGCTGTTCTATTGTTTTCTTGAGCCTACTAAAGAGCAGGTCAATGGAATGACTCTTCCTCATGCTTTTATACCGGATGTCATTCCTTCTATTACAATTAACAATCTTTGTCTTTATATAGACCAATACTTTTCAGCATAGAAATTTAAACATGTCAATATCTGTTCATTAATGAATATGTGTTTACAATTATCATCTAATTTAGCATAAACTAAAATTCTGACCACTTTATTCTGCAACCACAGAACTGGTCCCATATCATTACCCCAAAAACAAATACCATAGAATAAAAAGAGACGTTTCAGGCGTGATATGGTGGAATATCATGATTAATTAAAAATAGCAATTTTCCACAAAAATATTTTTGTGGAAAATTGCTATTTTTAATTAAATACCATAGAGCAACTTAATCTGGAAGAGCACAAAGTGTACACCGCAGAGGAAAACTCATTTACCAGCTTCATTCATGGGACAATTTTAGTGCAATGAATCGATAAATTTCACAGCAATAAGTATGTATATCATGCACATCATATGCAAGCCATCTGGCCCTAAATTATATTCACTAGAGACTACTGAGTGAGTTGATTGCCCTTCTTGATAAGCCAGGAATGCATATACACCCCACTGCCTACCTTGAGAGTTTGTCCCTAAGATTATTTCATATGACATCTTGGAATCTAGCAACAAGTTAGTATTAATGCTTCAACCAAAATTTTAAATCTGTGAATATATGATCGCACAAATGTACCATAATTTAAGTGGACCATATTTTCAAATTTAAAAAATACCTTTAAATATCCCCAGAAAAAAAGATATTGGAAAACTAATAAAATAAACATATATTAATTAAATCGTTGAACAAAAATTAATTCTATGAATATTACTGTAATAATCATAAAAATGTCTAGGATATCCTATTTGGCATTTAACTAATGAACACACAAGACCCTATCATTCATTGGGATGACAAATAGCCTCAATGTTTTTGCATGAACTATGTGGCACTCTCACACAAAAAAGTTATCTTATCAGTCATATAAAATTTAATAATGCTATAATAAAATTTACAAACGCCATGCATCCGAGGAAATTTCACCTGTAATATTTCAGTCCTTCATACAGGGCAGCCATTATGAATATTCCAACCATGGATCCTATCAGACCACCAACATTAGTGATTTTCCAGCTATCAAACAGCACGGTTTCGTTGCAACCAAAATGGAAGTACATCTGCAAATTAAAATATAATAGACAAATTTTAAAGGTTGCTTCAAAATTAGGATCAAGATTCAATTAAAACAATAAATCTAAAAGTCAACTAAACAGTGTCTTATGAAGGGAATCACCAATTTAATAATGAGGAAGAGTATTCACCACTATCTCTATTCCCCCACCTCTGATTTGGCCCGATGGTTACCCTCTACTCATGGTTTGCCTAAGGTGCCACATTTAACCAGTTTTGATTTATATGCTCCCTAGCACATGGCAATTTGTATTAACATTAACACAAGACTTTAACAAAGAGAGATTAATGCTGTGTCAGCCACAACATAGATAAGGCAAAACTTCCATTTTTATAACTACTATTAAATATTCAATTTTTAAAAATCAAAGTAATACATTTAAATGTTTGATTTTTGACATATAATCAAAGGGTATTAATAACAATTGTTGCAAGATACAAAAACATGACTTAATATTAGTGAGTTACTAAATGTGATCACGAGAGAAAAGAATTAGGTAAGTAAAAAAAGTGTTCAAATGAACCAGTCTTTCAATTAAGGCTGACTCTATGAACAATTTGATATAATCAGATAAAAAGATAGCCTCCGTAGACAGCAAAAGCATAGGAATAGTACACAATCAAGTGCTATAGATATGTGACATGGCAAAAGTGTTTCTCTTACAAGCTCTGCCATAGTAGTATTCCACAAAGTTAGACAGGAAATAGTTTCATTAATACGTAACCTTTGACCTCCACAGATCAAATTCATGGACAATGTAACTTTTTGACACAATCAACAGCAAAATGGAAACTTTCAAAGGCTATTTTAGATATTTTGGTAGAGATCTGGTAGGTAAATAAGAAAAAAATAATATTTGTTGTTACCAAAGAATAAAGTTAGGCATTAACACAATGGCAAACATATACATCTTGTTTTCTCATTTTTTCATTATTTTAAAATATATCTATGAAATATTCAAACATTAAATTATTTGATTGCTTGATTGACATATTTTTCCTGGTTGAAGCAAAATCCTTAATATCTATAGGAAACTAACTTAAACGTTTCCAAAAATATAAAATTTCAAGCGCTAGTAGAAACCCATAAACTGGACTTAAAAATACTATTAACAGTTAGCTATTTCTCTATAATAACCTTTTTTCAACCATGCCATGAACATCTCAATGAAGCAATCTTCAAAGCAATAAAGTACTAATAATACATTACATAATAAGCATGTGTGAGGATGATCATGGGAGCAATGGACAACAGTACATTTAAAATACAATAGTCCCTAAATCTAGCTCAACATATTCAATAATAAAACACAAAGCAGTGCCACATGGCCATTTCTCAAATACACTTTTAAACCTGAAGTTGGTCACTTGGAAGGCACAGCTTAGGAAATTCCTGAATGATTTTATTGCCTAGTTGTTGGACTGATAGTAGGTCTTAGACAGCTTGCACAGGTCAGTGTCTATTGTACGTGGCTCTCGTGTCAGGAGAGAGAACATATAACCAGTTTGAAAATAGGCTATGGGTCTGCTCAAGATGCATGAGGATGAGTAGCAAAACACATTTAAGTTTCCAAAGCAAGTTCAGGGCCCTGGAAAGTTTTTTGCTGACATGGGGCACATGTGAACACCATGTTTAAATCCCATAAATATTCAAACCTAAAAGCTTTACATTATTTTCATCAACATTTTTTTGGAGCAAATCAGATGCTGAGTTTTTCTTTCATACAGGAAGAGATATTTGGCTGTAAACCAGTAATTTGTTTCTGGTAGAGTATGTTCAGAAGACTTGACATTGCTGGGCTTTTTAAATTTCTGGATCAGAGTTGTGCCAATTGCATATGTGATACTGCTTACAGAGAGATTATATGGTAGGTTGTTAATCAATATTATAAACAGGAGAGGACCAAGAACAGAACCATATTACTTCTCTGTCTTAGAAGCCATAATACTGAAAGGTAAGCATGAGGGTTGAGTGATTATCAGTATCAAATGTTGAAGTTAAATCACAAAGAGTCAGAGAAAAACATTGTTTGCCTTCAAATGCATTTAATATATATTCAAGCAACTGCACCAGTTGCAGATTCTATGGACCTAGGTCATGATCTCAATTATTTTTGGAACAGCTGATACAATGGTGGCGGTCCAATATGTTGCTAAATATAATTTGTAATATTTTTTTAACACTGAAATTACCTTGGAGAATTTCTATGGGTCCAGGAAATTTATGAAAGGAATGCACGCATTAATTATTGAGAAAAGAGGAGAGCAAGTGGATAATTAACTTGATTGCATCATTTGAGTGGCTACTAATTTCTCGACTTTTTTCATGTTTTACTACACATATATGTCCCTAGTTGTGACCTAGTACCACTGAAGTCGAACAGGAGTGAGAGGACTTCTTGACTTCTTTGTCTTTGCATTACAGGTTGGAATTGTGATACTTGTCAGAGTGAGGTCCAAGGAATCAATAAAGTAGAAGTTTAAAGCTTTTGGGTGAATAGGAACATGGCTTATAAAATCTTAATGTCCCTGTTTCCCTCTATATTACAGTCCAGGCAGCTGTATACATTAATTACAGTCATTGTGAATAAACTGAATGTTAACATTATATTTGGTTTTTACCCAGCTGATTGACATTCCTTTTTCAGTGTTTTGTACACATATTAATTATATGACAATGCCAGGGCAAATTCTCAAAATAAAATATTCTGGTCAAATAATAACTAGACAGGCAGCACATCAATATAAATTCATAATTTTACCCAAGTAATAACTCACAAAATCTGTAATACGAGTATGATTGAATTGAATCATTATTTACAGAAACAAAATTAACAACAAAGGGTATTCAGAATTCTGAAACATGCAGACTAACAATATTTATCTGCATAATAATTATTAAATTTATAATTAGCCAAGATATTTGTAAATACTAGCTTTAATGAATTCAACATACCATCATCATTGAGTGCATATTGGAGTTCATAGAATGGGTTTCATGATGCATAGCAGCATGATCTGGAGCAATGTCAGTAGGCTCAGGTGTTGTGCCATGCCCAAGATGAGCCATCATGTGATCATGATCATATCCATGGTCATGGTTATGTGCATGTGTCTCGGCCATTTTATCCCTAAACAATATGGAATACAATGGTTAATAATGCACACTTAATTAACTCTTTTAGTTTGTTTTGCTGTTTTTGGTAAAAAAAAAGGCATTAGAGAACACAAAAATATCAATGCAAAAAGTTTTAATAAAAACGGAGCAAAAATATTCCATTTTAAAAATTAGTAAAAATAATGCTGATAACTTATTTGGATCTGATATGAGGCCATATCTTGGCCAAAATGATACTGCTATCATGAAATCTCAACTTCTAGATTTATATCGCCCCCTTATATCAGCCAGATACACTCACAACAGTCAGGCGTGCGCATGCTGAACGAAGGCGGCCCTTTCTGACCACCAATAAGTCGTGAATAGCGTATGTGCCCTAGTCACAACACCAAACGGATCCCATGGAGGTAAGCGCCGTTGAGACATCCCACCCGAAAATTTGACCCACCCGGATCCCGCCTTTTCTCACCCACTTGTCGCGTTATTGCGACTGCAGACCAGGGTGCCTACCACGGTGATGCACATCTGCATATATTGGGCATCCCAAGAGAAGTCCTTTACTACTCGCCTCGTGACCTCACGGGTGATGGGGAAGATGAGTGTTCAGGTCAGAATTGTCACAGCAATGACCGACCGTCTTTTGACTCGACAAATAACGATGGAAAATCTCCGAGCCATGGCAATAACCTGCTACATAAGACGCAAGGATCACACCAGTTACGTTGCTAGTCATTAGTCCTTGAGGAAGCCGGCATCTCACAGATTTTCTTAGCTACCCCCTTCCTGGTAATTTCCTTTGGTTCCCCCGAACAGTGAGACGGCATTGCGAAGTCCTTGAATTCTGATGTTCCGATTCTCTCGAAGGAGAGCATCTGGTAAACTCCAAACCCTGACCTACGTGTTCGTTATCCAATGAAAACACCAGACACTCCTATAATATCAAAACGGCAAACTGAGATTTCGCAACATATACTCTTACTCTCCCTCGGGCCAGGCGAGGGCTGTTGAATATTTCCCATGGATGAGACATGGAGGGGGCACATCCACCTCATGAGCGCTTGGGAAACCCCCACGCACTGGATGCATTGGAAAGGGGCCACGGAGGAGGAGAAATGGGCGATGAAATCAAAAGCCGAGGGGTCCTCCTCCAGTTCTCAACTCTTCTTCGAATCTGAGGCTGTTCCCCAGAAAACTCAGAAGTAAATGGCTTGGAAATGGGAGGAAGAGACGAAAAGTATTTCCACCAACTGCCACTGAGTGTGTGAGTGTGCGCACCAGAATGAAATGTAAATAACGACGGCTCGGCACGAAGATACTTACCAACTTATATGGATTATAAACCACTCTACCTGAATTTTGTAGGTATTTAAAATTTCTTGCTGAATACCAACTTTTAAAAAGAAAATGACACACAGAAAAATAAATTAAAGTAATATTTGTGTTTAATATAAATGATTTAGGGATTAGAATCTCGAAAAGCAGAGACGATTTCTGTTTGAAAGCAGCCCGAAAATAATAAACGTAATAAATTAAGTCTGTTAAGAGGAGAGTCATGCCAGTGTATTCCTTTGTTGGTGCTAAGTAGCGAATGTGCGATGACTCTTGAAATCAATCCATTTGGTCTATATTTCGCTACTCCGGCCGATCCTCGTCGCTTATTTCCTCGACGTCGAGAGTAAAATCGCACAACTGATAACCTGCTTGGCAATAATACACTGCCAATAGCCGGCTTTGTAACAATTGACTGACGATGATTATTCCTACCTCAAAAGGCCTGGCATTCCAGATATTGCGGCAATTACGTGATCGCTGACAATTTTCTCTACAGGGAAGTTTTCATGATTTTAATTACTATTTCATTCAATTCTGGAATCATCCTTTTCTTGGATGGATCCCACATATTAATACCGCGGGAAAAAATATACTTAATTTTCTATTGTCTTCTAATTTTTTCAATATGAAACAATTACTTTAAATGGCCGCCTCAATGGGGTCAGATGGCTCAAAAGCCTCCTTAGAGAAACAGAATTTTTTAAAACTAACTTGGACCTATCCGGAATCCTACCAAGAGCATTCGAGAGTGATGAACGTACATCCAAATTTCCGGTCTGTGGTCGCCCAGTAATAAATATCAAAATCTTTTGTTCATTTCGCATTGCCACAATGGGATATATGGTGGAATTATATCCCCAATGGGAAAATAAAGGAAATCTTTCATTTTACAGATTATATCGCTAAGTCACACAAGACTGAATATAAAAAAATCAGGGCGATAATCGAACTTCTGTGGATGACGCAGCGAGTTGCCATGGCAACCCGTTCATCACTAAATTCCTGGGATTCTCCGGCCCCAATAAAGCGGCGGAATCCGCACCACCACGACAAGTGCCGACGAAGAGAATATAATGAGCGGAATACCACCTCGTACCTATTTTTCATAGGACTGCCCGGATGGGCAATATTAGGACTGGGTGCCTGAGATG